>NC_084677.1:8364419-8669131 GCF_028389875.1 Rhea pennata
AAATAGTCCACTGTTGAGAAAAAGCAACTGCAAATTCTTACTACAGAATAGATATTTAATTTTTTTGTTGTTGTTGTATCTGTTGATAGGTGTCCTTACATATATAACAATGTTCCCTAAAGGAGGGAAAGTCTTGAAATCAAACATTTACCCCTCTTCATATCTTACCCTCAACAGCTGGCAGAAGCTCATCCCAATCTTTTATTTAATTGAGAAGGTGAGATTTTTAGCCTTACCAGAATGACACATAAGGTTGGGGTGGGTGCTTAAAAGCCACACAAAAAAACAAATCACAGGAAAGAAGCAACACTGAAGAGCACTTTGTCTCTTCCTTATCTCCTCACGTAGGCAGTATAAGAAACTTTATAGCTTTTCTGCATTTCTGCCATCTTACTAGTGGGAGAATTCTACTAGAAGTCAAGTGAAAGACATTTGTACATTAACCTAAGAGGTTTTAAATATGATCTTCCATTGCACAATCATCTCACGAGTCTAACCTACCTTTTGATTCTTTGTTACTGGGTCTATTTTACACAAAGGTATAAGAGGAAAAAAATCTGTGACCCACTTGATCAAGATTTGGCTCTCAAACTGATTAATGTCTGCTCATTAATGAATCAATGAGCAGAACATCCAGTCTATAGCATAAATATGACTGAAGATTGCAATAATAAGTAATTCATTTGAGTATTTATTCTTGTTTATTAGAATCTAAAGAACACAGCTGTTCAACTTTCTGAAAAGACTAACTTCTACACTTAGCATACATTAAATTATTAGTCTGTCCTAAGCATATAATTTTCCATACTGAGTGGCAAAGTAAACCCAAAAGTTAAATAAAATTCATTTTGACACATAGCTTTCCAAAAGAAAAAAAAATAGATGTCTCTATTCTAACCAACTTCTTATATACACCGTTGTATGTATAAGACGACAAAACTACCACCGCTTTTCAGCATACTCATTCTAACTGCGAGAGAAGATGTATGTAATTGTTTTATCATCAGTTAAAGGTTACAACCTGAAGCAGTTACTTGACTATGAGACCAGACTTAAGATATGCAAGACATCTTCCACCTATCTTCAGCTTTCTTAAGCTGTATTTTATTCTGATACTTCTGACATATCTGATTATTTGGATGTGATCAATTCAATCACAAAAAAAGAAAAAGTAGGAGAAAACATTAGTTTACCATGATTAAAATCAATCTTTCTACAATGTACACATTATCCAATCATCACATGCAAAAGTCAGAAATTCTGATCTGATTTAGAACTGAATGTATCAGGGTAGCATACTTAATATTAAGGATAGCATATTTGCCTCTTTTTACTTTAAGTCTCCTCAATCTTCAAAAGTTATTTCATATTTGCCATCTGCATTTACAGATGGTAACCATTATCTATGTAACCGCTGACTTCAAGTGCTTAGACAAAAAAGTGTATTAAAAATTCTCATGCTTAATAGAAAATATATATGCATGAGAAAAAAAATATATCTCTATAGTATTAAATGAAAGTCTCAGCATTCACAGAATCACACAGAACACAGAATAACTGAGGTTGGAAGAGACCTCTAGAGATCATCTAGTTCAACCTCCCTGCTCAAGCAGGGTCACCTACAGCATGTTGCACAGGATCACGTCCAGGCGGGTTTTGAAATATCTTCAGAGAAGGAGACCCCACAACCTCTCTGCGCAACCTGTTCCAGTGATCTGTCACCCCCACAGTAAAGATGTTTTTCCTCATACTCAGGTAGAACTGCCTGTTTTTCAGTTTGTGCCCACTGCCTCTTGTCCTGTTGCTGGGCACTGCTGAGAGAAAATCCAGTCCCATCCCCTTGACACCCTCCCTTCAGGTACTTGTACACATTGATAAGATTGTCTCTCAGCCTCCTCTTCTCCAGGCTAAACAGGCCCAGCTCTCGCAGCTGTTCCTCATAGGGCAGATGCTCCACTCCCCTAATCATCTTCAAAGCCCTATGCTGGACTCCAGTACCTCCATGCCTCTCTTGTGCTAGAGTGCCCAGAACTGGATACAGTGCCCAGATGTGGCCTCATCAGTGCTGAGTAAAGGAGGAGGATTACCTCCCTCGACCTGCTGGCAACACTCTTCCTAAGGCACCCCAGGAGACCATTGGCCTTCTTGTCTACAAGGGCACATTACTGCTTCATGGTTAACCTGGTGTCCACCAGCACTCCCAGGTCCTTCTCTGCATAATCCAAACAAGGCATGGGTTCATACAAAGGTAATCTGACAGACAGTAGTCAGTTGTCATGTCATCTTCCTACAAATTAAGACATCCAAAAATTTAATAAGTTGTATGAAATATCACTGTATTAGGTATGAAAAATATTTCTACTTATAAAGTGTTAAAAATATGAAACTATCATATTTGCAGCAACTAAAATAATAAACTAGTCAACTTTTCCAATAGTCTTATAAGGATTTCAGGTTTGGGGATTTTTACACAGAAAGAGGCAAAACAGACAAGAGTACTAAAATGAAAACTGTAAGAATGAAATTGTTTCCCTAGTTAACCTTCAGAATAGATTATCCAAATAGAATACATACCAATACCACAAGCAATGGTTCAGCTCAAATTTTTCTGACAACTACACAGAAATAGTGTTCTAGCATCGGCAAAGGAGAACTACTGTACAGTGTATCAGCCTTATGTAAGTGTTCTCACAGATTGTAGGTGGTTGCTATCTTTCTTAACTGTTGAAGACAAATGCTTCTTCTATTTTTAAAGATTTTTATCTTCAAAAGTAGACTTCCTTAGAAACACTGCAGAATTGGGAAAAATAAATAACTTCCCTGCCACTTTAGACACTAGAACACAGACTGTGAAATCTGAATGATACTTAGATAATATGATGAAAATCTGCTGAAAAAGTCAGTTCAAAAAAAAAAAAAAAAAAAAAAAAAAAAAACAATGCAGTCAGACTTTGGCCAATTCCAATGGCTGTTTTAATATATTTCCACTTATTTACAAGTGTAGGAAATCTAGGTCACTACACAAAGTGCAGTACAAAATTATTGATAGCTGTACTATATTAGATGTTAAGAATTGGAGGCTCCAGTACAGAATTTATTATAGATCATGATGTGATCACCAGCAGCCAAATCACCTAGGTTTCAACTTCATCATTTATAAAACTCAGTAACATTTTAAATGACATAGCTATCAGTTTCTAACACAAAGACCTTTAATGGGAAGAGTACAAGAACTGCAAAAAGGTATTTTTTTTGCAATGGATCAGCAAACACTGAGAAAAGGCATTCTACCAATGCTCAATCAGCACACAAATTGGTAGTTTGATAAGTGCTAATGAAGGGCATTTGAAGTAAGCTCTTCGAATTTCTTGCCAATGCCTAGGAAGGCTCCAAAATATACACAGAAGGGACAGTGACATTAACAGTAGTAGGGCAATAAACATTTAGGAGACAAGTTATAGTTTCAAATATCACTTCAATTTGAGAAGCGAACGTTAGTGATTTGTATCTGAGGTTACGGGCTAAGTCACAATACGATAATAATTCCTCTTTCCATTCTCATAAATGAAGAGCAAAAATTATTCTTTTGGAACAAGAATGCAGCAGGCCCTGTCAAGCACACAGATATGCCTACAAGAAATTTCCTTCCTAATTTTCAAATTAACTGAGTCCCACTGGTCAGATTTTTTGAATCCTCTTTATCTCTTTTTTTTTCCCTCCACAAAAATCAAAATGAACGGGACTTAGACATCAAATATTGAAAATACACAGGTATATTTAGCTCACTACAGACTACAGCAGACGTGCTAAGAGTCACTTCCCAGAGTGACTACTTGCTTAAAATAGAGGAGAAGATGCAGTTTAAAAAAAGGTAGCTCCTCTTGGCATACTGCCTATCATCAAGGAGTGAAAAGAAAATTAAGAAACAGGTAGTATGGTGAGGCTGCATGAAATCCATCTCAAGCCATTCCTGGAGCAATACCAAATCCCATTGTCCACTACAAAGACAATAATGCATTTGCATAGTGCTGTTCTTAGTCTAGAATGATGATTTTACCTCTACAATGTAGTATGAAGTCTACTTGGTAGACATTGGTACATATTACACACACAATTTTATTTCAGCTGTGCTTACATCCTGTTATGCTTCTGAGAGCCTATTAAATTCCTACATGAAAAGCTACTGGAGTTACCTAATTTGTAATTGTTCTGAATGTCCTTTTCCGCATGTTGGTACACAATTTTTCCCAAAAATTCTAAAGACTATAGATATTTCATTACAAAACTGAAGAATAAACAGTAATTTAAAAAGCTTTGGAAATACTTATTTTTCAACTATCTAAAAGTCACTTGAAGCAAATCCCCCAAATCACTGATCTGTGTCTTGCAGTTTTTATAACAGTAAAGATATGTGGAAAACAACAACATAATCTTTTTCATTTAGCACTGAAATTTTAACAATAACTGTTACAGAAAAATAAGCTTAGTTTCCCCAATATGTTTCAAATCCACTTACTGAAATAGCACTTAAAAATAGTAAAGATAAATATACCTGACTGAGTACAACATAAATGTAAATACAGAAAGAACTTGCTATTAATAAAAATTCAGATTATTAGTAAGTCAGTTTGCCTAATTCATTTTTCTAATTTTCCTGAACAATGAATATATCTCTAATTGAATTTGTCTGTGTTGCAAAAAAACAATGCTTATTTTGTTAAGATTTAGGCTCTTTATTTCATCTTATGTATTCCATAGTGGATTGGAATAACTAAAACATACTTTTCATGAAAAAAGTCATGAAAATATGCAATCACTTTATCAGTGTACTTCACATTGTAGGATGCTGTCAAACTTTGTCTGAAGAGAATCACTATCAACAACACTCTCAACTCAGTGTTGCTTGCAACTTCACCAGTTACTTTCTCACACAATCTCTCTCATTGAAAGCATTTTGGATACAGCATGTGACCTCTGAAATTAAAACTGACATTAAAATTATGAGACTGGTAGAGAAATAGCAACCTCTAGTTAAAAAACAAAAAAGTGTTGGTAAATTAATTAATAAAGATGAAAGTTTGTGGTAAAATATACAGCAACATAGGCTTAAATCTATTTTCACAAAGGTAACTAGACAGATCTAGAAGAAAATGAGAAATTTAATAGCTGACTAACTATGAGTAATCATCACATTATGCATTATCAAACACTCATTATTTTCTTTAAAATCAACATGTAGAGGTATAAGACAGAACTATGGTCCAGTCATGCTTTCCACCACACCAATATAAGCAATAACATGCTTTTTAAAAGAACATAGAGTCAAGACTAGATTGATAAATTTTTCAGAAATTTTTCCTCTTTTATTTAACCAGACTAAATTATTGAGACTTACTTGTTGTAACCATCTACTCTAGCTAAATTAATATGGCCAAGCAGAGATTTGAAAGACCTCCAGAAATGCTCACCTTTATTCTATATTTCAGTAATAAAACTGCATTGAGGTTCTGTTCACTAATTCTTGGAAGAAAGTCATTTAGACTTAAGTGTTATGAATGATCAAAGTCTGAGGAAAAAAAAGTAGCATAACCATTTGCACACCAGCAAATATGGAAAGTATATAAAATTACTTACAGCTAGACAGAGGCAGAGGATGAGTTAACACAGTAATAGACATACACTCTTCACCATTGCATCTACAGAATAAAAAGGCACCTCATACAAAACAGACGGGTGTCGACTCTTAAGTGTAAATTAATTATCAGGCAGAGAGCATGAGGTTGTGATGAACAAAGGAAGCCTCCCACAGCTCCTCTGATGTTGTATGGACATCCACTTTCATCCACCTGAATGCTTGCATTCAGTTCAAGTAATTTAACATCAGATAACACGACTAGTCTAAAATTTCACCCTTTTTTTTTCCAGAAAAAGCTTGATTTCGAAGACAAGCAAAATAAGTCCAGAAATATATATAGCCAAATAACACATATACCAAAATATCTTGCATGACTGTTGGCTTCCTTCCGCTCTCAGAAAAAGAATCAAGTTCTGGCTAACCAGATATTTTTCTTTTAAAAGTACAGTGTTAATATATACATACAATTAGTAGAAAGTTTGCTAGAGATGGTTTACCTATTCCTTTTTCATATTCTTGCCTTCTCCAAACGAAACTATTGGAATAATATTTGGCAAAATCTTCTGCGTCTCGCATAATCCTTCCATGCAAGAGATACAACTCAGGAATCTTGAAGATTAAATATTTTAAAACCTCTTATAAAAACCTTTTCTTAAGTAATTAGATGCATTACAATTACCTTTTATAGTCACACTTAGTGAGCTTACATACTTAATGGTAATTAACAATATAATTTAACCAAGATACTAAACTTTTTACAAATATTTTATGTTAGGTGAAACAAGTCAAGGCCCAATATCCATAATATTCAAGTCACTAAAAGTAAATTAGTCCCTCAAGATAGCAATAATGTTTAAATTGCTTATTGATCTTAATACTCTTCAAATCTACCTGCCATCTTTCTAAAGAAAAAAACTACGAAAATAACTTCGGAGCACACATGAAATCAATGAATAAATGGTCTGTGACACCAAACAAAAAAGTACAGTCTAGGACTAGCTGACCCTTAAAGAATATACCTCTCAACAACACTTTTTTTTAAAGAAAGGTATTAACTGCATTGCTACTCTACCATGTGAAAGGGATAAATTCTCACTTAGGTAGCTTTGCAAGCTTTCAGGATCCAAGTTAGCATCTATTAATTCATAGAGATATCTAGAACATCTTCTAATACACTTTCTACTGACACAGTGCTTTATAAGCAGAAGGCTATACTATGCCTAACTTTTAATACAGTATTAATTACAGCAGAAATCCAGTAAGTTCATAAAGACTTAATTCATGTTGAATATTCCATGTTAGGATAAGAAGTAATTTCATGTGTAAGTAATACATGCATCCTTTAAAACAGCTGCTAGCTGAGCACTTAGTAGCAGGAAGTCAGAGAGAAACAACACTTGAAAGTACAATAGATAAACATTGCCCTAAGTGAAAGACATCCAGATACAATCTTCAGCAAATTTTCACTTTTAATCGCCCTATGAACAGACATCCTTCCATCTTACCGTATTTGCGGATCTTAGTCAGCAATGCTCATATTGAGGCAATACAAAGTTATTTGGTTGAATCAAATTAATTAAATAAGCATGAAGTTGCAAGCACATACATTCAATAACAATCCTCGTAACTAGTATGAACTAGTATCTTGTTTAGATGTGGCATATATATACTTTGCATGTAAAAAAAAGTGTCATTTACAAATGCTCACAGAAATCTAAATGCACTATTCCTATTTGTCATACGAAGATGTTGTTAATTGGTTATTTACATTTGTTTTAATACTCTTAAAATTTAAAATGCCTGTATTAATGTTGGTAGTAAACAAATTTAGACTCAGCTTAGGAAACAAGACAAATTCAGTATTTATAATAATATATAAATACATCAAGACAAACTAACAAAAAATTTATACCATATGCATTATTGATATACAAACAAATTATGCTTTCCCCCCCACATTCTCATGGATCTTTACACATTTAAATCAGAGAGAGAACTTTTTTCCCTATAAAACATAACTGACCGGTCACATTTCAAAATCAATTTATTTGAATTCCAACATAAATAAAACATCAACAGTTCTTAAAATTCGTTTTCATATGAAGTGCTTAGCAATAGCATTTGAATAGTTATAAGATCAACTCAAGTCTACCTACCAAAAAGCAAGTTCAACTCTTCTGGACTATCATAGAACTTTGTGGAAGAAATTAACAGATAACATATGCCCTATGATTTTCTATGTCCAGTAGAAAGAACTATTGTTGAAAGCAGAATCTATTTACGTAATTAAAGTTGACAACTTGTACAAATCATAACACAAATCTTGATTTTAGTATTGTAAAAATATACTTAATAGCTAAAGTCCTGAGCATGGGTCAAATATTTATATGAACACATCATAAGACTGCTAAACATCTCATGTCCTAAAAGTGTATACTTACAAAAAAAAAAAAAAAAAAAAAAGACAAAACATTTAGAGTTTTTTTAAAAGAGGAGTTCTGAAAGTTTAGAAAATAATCTAACTTCTTTACTAACTTCTTACTTTAGAAAATAAGTAACTTCTGTTGAAAGATCTGATCATAATCTTTAGCAATGTCTTTGTAAACATGTTCATAGCCCTTTACTAGCCAAAATGTTGTTCTGTTTTAAAAATGAATGTTGGTAAAATGTCTAAGGCATTTCAGAAAAGGTTAAATTACTCTATGATTTCATTTGTTTGCTTAGCTACTTCAAGATGTTCCCATTTATGACTAAGCTGCAGGTGCTATTCTGTTTATTTTAATGCCTGTAAACTAAGCCCTTGAACTGAACAAAGCAAGGAAAGCTCTAGGATTCAAGTTAGAGGAAGGAACTGCATGACCGCTTCCTGTTGAACATACTACCTTCTACCTTCCTTCAGGAGCATGACCAAATATTACACAAGAATTTCTATAAAATGAAATTTCTTGAAAAAAGATGCTTTGCTTCTTTTATAATTATTTTATTTCTGTATATTGTTACAGAGACTAGCAAACATATATATATACACACATATATATACACACACATACATACATATATATGTATATGTAGGTATGTATGTGCGTGTGTGCATGTGCATAAATAAATAAAATTGTATTTGGAGTACCAAAGACTAGTATTTAAGTTTAAAAAAGTAATCAACTTCTGCAGCACAGAATTTCAGTTACTATTCATGTTCAGTAATAAACGACTAGTAAAATTAATTCAAAGTAACACTGCACAATTAGAGCTGATCATCAGCTTCAATTTAAGAGATCTTGCTAAGATCAAAATGAGTATGCCTGAACAAAAACTCTGTGAATGTACATAGGCAGAATGAAAATACATGATACTCAATTAAGGCTTGGGCTTATTTATAACCTTAGAACAACTTAGCAAATCTCTTTCACAAACATTTTGGCTGCATATTGGCTTGTATCAATACAGCTACTTTCAGATATTAACAGTACAAGTAACAACTTGAATTAGCTCCCATGCAAACCAGTCAACTTGTTCATCATTTCTGAAATGAAAACTTAAAATTTAACTCACTAATAGACCAAAGAAAAAAAATCCGAAGGTGACAGATTAATGTTTAAAGTAGTAACTATCTACTATCTTTTATTTTCCTGTTAATTAAATGCTTCATAACATGGGGTTCATATATAAAAAAAAAAAAAGCTTCTCTTCTCTGTTCTCTAAAGATCATATAACCTCCCTGTAAAAAATATGGTAGAGCATTTAAATGTGTATGTAACTTTTTTAAAAAAGGGGGTTTACTTCTCAATTAATTAGAAGTATTTAATCTTCTCCTCTATTCTTTCTTTTACCTGGAAAGGAAACAGAGGCCTAGTACCAAAACAGTAACACAATCCTGCCTAATTTAGCAGTTCAACAGACCATCTATTCAACAATTTAGTTTACACTGGATGATGTGAACCACTTTGAATAGTAACAAAAATATAATTTCAGACTAATTAAAGAAGGTGGAAGTTTTAAGACTACTTCTTGCAATGCTACTGCCCTGCTGAGAGCAAATCATCTGATAAGCTATAACCAGAAGATTTTAAGGACTCCCCTACTACTACCAAAGGGCTTGTTACCCAAAGATAACTCAACAGTCCACTGCACACACTACATACATACACCAATCAATGCACGCTGTGTGGGTCTGAATAGCCACCTTTCTCAATTAAATACAGGCAGCGACAGAAAACTTGGGCAATCCCATAGTCTCACTTCATGCTATTGCAAACGCTTCAGAATGAGGTATAGAGCTAGACATAATTTTTGTGTTTCTTATTCCAGTTAGCCAAAGCCAGTACTGGAGCTGGATAACTATGCTTGGCTTAAAGTTTTATTTAGGGCTTACCAATTCTATCACAAACAAACAAAAAAACAAAAAAAAACATTTAGGGAAAGAACACAGTGGCTTCATCCCTTATATGCCATCTATAAGATTCATGGCTTGTAAGAGCACTACCCCTTCTCCAGTCTTCACATTTTCTCTAAGTTATATTTACCGATATACAACAGCTTAAGAAAACATACTGCACCTTACCTAGAAGCAAACAAAACCAAGTAACCATATTATGTTTGGTGACAGTAAACTACTGCTCAACTGCTCATATCCTGCATAGGATTGTGACCTAACTTTCAATACAACAGTGACAAAAAATCAGAATGTAAATGCAGTTACATTAGATATAATAGGTTTATACCTCACAGTATCTTCCCAAGAACCAAAGTGCATACAATAGTGATGGATATTAACAGAATTTTTAAATCTGTGCATTTAAGCACAGACATTCAAGTAAAATCAGAAAAACAAAACAAAACAAACCCGAAGTAAACCACAACTTCCTAAACATTAAAAACTCAGCGTGAAGTTACATCACTAAGAGAATATTTTGACTTCAGCAAAGGTTGTTCCTTTTTTCTGTTAATTACTCTGCAAATCAAGATGATGTCTAACAATATGATCTACTAACAAGAAAGACTACAGGAAGGAGTATCACTCATTCTCTGTAAGTACAAAACAAAGACTAGAAGCAGATCAATCTTAATCCCCATGTCAACATCCATATTCTAAAACAGCCAGAAATAACATGTTGTTAGTATGTTGCCTGAAAACTTGGTGTTCTAAACAATTTAATTCTATAATCCACTGTCCATGCCCTTGCTGCTTTAAGAACGAACTTCTCACGATCTCCAAGGCTAAAATGAACTGGAATTCCATTTCCCATACTGAAATCAGCTAAAGACTATTAGGGTAGAAAGTCTAGGTCAGGAGAGTTTATGTTGCCTAAGACCACTTTCAAAGAGGTCTTATCTATCAAGCTATTGTTACAAGACTTAATTCTCCACAAAGCTCCTGTCCAAAAAAAAGAAAAAGAAAAAAAGTAGAGGTGGTAACCGTAAAGCTATGAACGGTTTTAGGGTAGATTTCTGCACAACTTGTTACACTTAACAGCTGTAGCACATCCAAATTCTGTATTTCTTTGGATCTTTTTTCTAAGAAAGTACAACTTCAAATGAAAAATAAATTAAAACTTCCCTTTGTAGAACAGTTGTTCTCATCTCCCTTCATATTAAAGATCAAAAAACCCTCCTCTATGTGCTCAGAAATGGCAGTATCCAAGAATAAGTTGGTATAGAAAGGAATGTAATGGCCTTTAAAGAATACTTTAAAATCTCAAGAACCAGTCAACAAAAAGTTAATAAACACAGAAAAATGCCATTTGTGTCTAAAGATATGTATTTCACGTGTTAACTAAGAAATTATTACAAATTATTTCCTTCAAGACCTTTTTAAGGAAAAAAAAGGTATTTAGAAATATACTATGCAAGTAATAACACAGGTGATCAGCCTAGCACTGATACAGTGAACGCAAAAAAGCACACTGCCTATAAAATCTCTCTCAAATTTAAAGAACAGCATATTTCTGAATTAAAAGGAAGAGACATCATTAGAGAAGTCAGTTATTATAATAGGGAAATCTTCTGTACAATATTGCCTTATTATTATAAACTTCATACAATTACATTATCCACTTCAAATTTTTTAAAAATTTAGACTATAATTATCGACCAATGCTCTGATGACAGTGACTGAACATAGGACGTTTATTTGAACCACCATGTCCATCTGCAAAATGTGCTGGCTGACAAAATTACCAGTCTCTCTTTCACCATCTGATTTCTGGTTATTACGATGCTATCCAACCTGCTGGCTCAGCTGTTTGTATGGGTGCTCCTAAACCATGGAGAGCTTAATCACCTTAACCACTTCAGAGTATCTTTGCTAACTTGGCTAACCTGAACTGAAATCATTTAGGAGAACAAATCTAAGCAGGCAGAAAAGTCTGACTGGGAGAACTGAGAAGCTGCAGCAGAAGAGAATGTGTATCAACATTTTTTCATCACCTTGGAGAAAATTATGTAGCTGAATAATTCTCTCTCTCCAAAATTACTTCAAACTTGAAGCAAACGCCATGAGCTTTAGTAAGTCAAAAAAACTTAAAACACACACTGAAATAAGTTAATACAGTTCCCCAATATCCTTCTGCATAATGCTAATGGAAAAGCTCTTACTGCACATTTGTTTTCACAAACACATCAAAACCACAGTAATAATCAATTTACAAACTCATAAGCCTGAAAAAACTCTTAAGCCATAATGTCTCTGCTACACGGTAATTTTAATTTTATTTCTATGCTAGATATTTTTAGTATTCAACAGTGTAACAAAAAACATACTTGGTTTAGTATTTCCTGTGAAACATAAAACATTTCCATCATTTTACAGTTATCAAATGCAATTTATTGGCGTGTTTCAAAATACTTCGGATAAATCTATTTACTAATGTTGAAACACATGGCACTAGGTAATGAATAGATCAATCAAAAAAGGCTGAAAAAATCCCTGGTAATGTTACTCTTTCTTCAAAGCCATATTTTTTGAATTGTATTTAAAAATGTTTGCAAAAAAGCACACTATAAATTTTTGTTAGAGACTGTCGAAAAATTATTCATAATGTAATCAAAACAAGATATTCATTCACTATTACCTGGCCAGATATAATCACTATAACCAAAGTTTCTCTTTCTCTATAAACTATAGCCAGGTTTCTTCTGGCTGTACTTCATTATTTCCTTTCTTACAACAGATCATAGCTCATCACTCTCCTACATCATTTCTGTACACTGGCTTCTTTCTTAATTCCTCTACCTGCATTCTCTGTTTTTTCGTCCTCCACATATAACTACATCACTTCTCATATCATAGCCATCACAGCTTCCACTTGCTCTGTAAAGTGTTGCGATGTGTTCTGTATACCATCCTTTCCCAGTGTATCTGTTCTCTTGACCATGTTTCACAGCCACCCAGCATAAGGCTGAGCTTAAGCTTTTGAAAGTGTTACCAGATGCTAAATACCCACAGATAGATCAAAGAGATGTTCTTAATGTTCTGGGATGTCATCTGGATGTTGAGGAAGATGGATGCTGAGTCTCCTGACTGCTTCTAACTTACTACTACTGACTACTATGCAATGTCATTGGTTAGACTACCTTCAAGCCCCAGCACTACCCTAAACCTTAAAGAGATGGTAATTTAAGAACCGCATCTAAGTTAGAACTACATTCAAGAACCTCTTGACAACTGATCAATCTATTTTAGTCAGTAGAAAGGGAATGATACTGGAGTATTTTCTAGTGCTTTATCCATCCTTCACCTCAGATTTTTAGTTTCTCTCCTTATTGCCTGCCTTCACTCCTGCTCAAACCTTTCTCAGGACAGAGGAAGCTGAACTACTGGCTGCATTTCTCCCTTCCCCAGAGATTCTACCTTTTGTTTTTTCCAGTTTCGTGCAATTAATTTTTAAAACTAGCCTAATTTATAGAATTTGATAAGAGAGCAGTCAAGTGATTAAACTGGCAGAACAGGAGAAGGGCTGAACTTCTGGCAGAGGAAGTAGGGAGTTATTAATTCAATCTGGATCTACCACAGCCAGAATAGTTTGCCTGACCATGCTGATCTGATTCCAGGAGAAATCACCAATTTCACTAATGTTATTCATAGACACAAAGAAAGTTTGTTGAAACAGTCTACAGATTTAGAGTGAATTATTTAAAGTTTGATTCACACTGGAAGATTCATTCTTCTTAGGGCCATAAACACGGCCTATATTTTTCAGAAACAGATAGCACTTGCTCCAGAATGCTTCTAGCTTAAGTGAAAGGATTTAAGTGCTGCTACATTATTTGACATAAATGTAAAGAATTATTAATGTAAATAACCCATACAAACTTGGAAATAACAAAGACTTTGTATGAAGACTAGTAACTTTTCTTGTATTAAATATTTACTAAAAATAAAAAAGTAAAGACAATCCATTAAAAAGGATATTAAAATCCTTCTTCTGTACAGAAACACTAGATGAAAATACAGTGCATAGCATATTAATCAGAAAATGGTGAGGTTTTCAATCATTTCTATAGCTTCACATGGTTGTATGATGGGTCTGTTATGATCCTGTCAGTATTTACTTAAATTATACAAGCGGAACTACAGAAAAGTTGAAACTTACGAAAGAAATAACAGCAGTTCCAAATAAATGACCTGTTACCTGAGCAACTTTGCTTTTGGAGTGATTCCTTAGTATTTTCAGTGACAGGAAGTACTATTAGCACTTTAACTACTTGCAAATAGTTCATTAAGTTTGGGAATTTTTAATTGATTAGGTGGGCTGTATGCTCACTTACTTCAAGGTTCTCAAGAATACATTCATAAGTATAAGTTCATCTATGCCCCAGTAGAGTGTAAGCATAAAATTCTAAAATTTTACTAAAAAATTGTAATAGTTAAGATAAAGACAGTGCTTTACTGCAAATTTTGCATTAGTTTTCATAACCATGCTGCTGCACTGTGATGTTAAGCCAACGAAAGCCTGAGTTCATTTTCAGAACTGTCCTATTAGCAGTTAAAGTAAATAAATACATTTCATTCTATAGCTATTCTATTGTTTCATAATTCACACAGCACACAAATTTTAGCAAAATCCTGTAAATCTCAACAAGTAAAGCTTATACCTTAAGAAAGGAGTAGTAAAATGTTAGCACATTTCTGCTGATCATCTGTTTGAGTTGTATTTTCTGTAGATGTATATCTAAGACGGTATAAAAGAAGAATCACTAAAAAACTACCACTGAAGGTATCTCTTGCCAAGTAATACGGTATCATAATAAATAACCAAATGGTGCAAAAACTTAAAAAGAGATTTATTAGTCCATTCAAAAATCTTCCAAAATAATACACAAATGGTACAATTCAAGACAACCATAAGTAACATAAAGACTCTTTCTGTATGGTACTCTTAGCATATTTAGCATCTTCATAATGTACACATTCTGAATCCCTCTTCCACTTGATTACCACCAAGAAAGTGCAGACTACTTTGCTTTCACACCTAATGATCCAAAATCAAAACTGCTGAGAAAGATGGCCAACAACATACAAAAATACTGATAATACACACAACTTAGGCAGATGTTTTAAAAACCAAAATGTGTTTAACAGTGATGTCACGTTTTTGTAGACAACATTTAAGTAAAAACATTTCCTAAGATCTTAATTTACTATTTTCCTTCTAAAGATATCTGAATATGAAAAAGCAGACAAGTAATACTACATCTAACATAAAGTATACCTAAACATGAAATTGACTGCATCTGTGATACTGTGACGCAAGGCAAACATCCACCACAACGACTTTTATATCCAAATTTCTTTGCTTGTGTTTCCTAAAGCTTTACAAGCACTTACTCCTAAACCCTGAGAAGCTTTAAGCACAAGTTCAACCTTGCATAATGAATTTAGTGTCATAAGCACACATTTAAAACTTTGCTGAATTAGGACTTTAACAAGCATTTTCATTTTTAAAAAAAGGAAATGAAATTAAGGAGTGTGCTGGCAATGTAATTAAACAGAATCTAAGTAGCTAGAGTTCTATGTCTCTAATTTTTTATACATAGAAAATACTGAGAAACTTGCCACTTGATAATCTATTACAACCATTTATGGGTATTCACTGGACTTTACGAGAATACACTAGCACCCTGAACTGTTTTAAGAAGTTTTTCTATTTCTGAATTTTTATGAGCTACACTTATACTAAAGAATGCCTGGTAAACTAATTTTAACATCAGTGTAATTTTTAATCAGTTTTTCAGTATCCGTTTCCTAACCTTCCAGCAGACTTCTAACACTAGAAACAAAATCTAGAAATAATAATCTCACCTTTTCAGGAATATTAACAAAGACTAATTATCTTGTAAATTCAGTTTGATGGGTATAAAAATAGTTTTTATCATTAAAAAAAAATCTTTGGTTCATTTGCTTTTCACAATTTGGTGTGAAGATCAAAAAGGAACTTAACTATTACTTCTTTCTCATTTTGTTGCTTTTGGCATCACACTCAGGTTTAAGCCAATTTTCAAACATTTAATTAATGACTTTAGCCAAGTACCCAAATATGAAATCTTAAAATGCTGTCTAGTGAGTCAACGATCACAGAGATTCAGTTTATTGCACAAGTGTATAACTCTTACATTAACATCTGGCTTTAATAAGAGTAATCTGAACACTATTTAATAAATTCTGTAATGTGCATTTGCTTCGGAGATTCAGGATATGTAAGATTTTTGTGGTGGTGGTTTAGACAGAGCCTCAGCAGCGCTCAAGAATAGTTTTACAGCAGCTGTCAATCTTTACCACAGAAAAAACATTTTAAGAAGTTTTATTCCGTAATAAAAATGAAATAATTTTCTGTTTTTCTTTAGGCTCTTGGACTTTAGATGATGAAAAAAGCTTAAGAAATAATGTCAGAAAGACTGTTTCACTGTGCTCAAGAACATAGAGTAATTTCATTTAAAGATACAAACATGAAATGTTCATAGTTGCCCAGCACAAATAGGCTTAATTTCAGTTGTTGATCTGTTTTATAGACATGCTGCTAAAGAAGCAGTAGATATATTCACAACAAGCAACAAAGGCTACAGATTTATTAAACCAAAATAGGAACAGAACTGGTTTTGCCAAATCTAATCAAACTTGCTATTCGCTAAGTAGTCTGAATGCGACCAAAAACTACACCTTATCGTCAGGTTAAAAGAAGCTCCCCCCATCTTTAAGTGTTTGCAGTTACTAATTTTTTGCCTAAAACTACAGTTTAGGGGACTATTTTACAACAAATTAAACTGAACGAAGTTGAAGCTGCTACTTTTTCACCTTGCAAAAACTACTTGATTTTTTAGAAACAGGGTTTAAATTTCTGCCAGATTAGCTCCCTTAACCACTACAATGGTATCACTGCATGGAACAGAGTCCAAAAGATTACTGTTACAGACAACAGTTCAATTACACGTGAGCACAATTCCCATTTCTTTCAAAAGAATGGTATAGCAGACTGTGCCTATATATCACCTAAAATATATCTGGTCATCATATGACAGTTGAATAATTCATCTGTAAGTATTACTATTAATGAATACAGAACAAGAACTAGTATGAGTACAGAATTGGGTAGGTTTTTCATATTTATCTATATTAAGCAAATTATTATATTGTGATTAGAGACAGTAAGTTACCAATTTAGCCAGTGTATTCTACTTAAATATTCTAGAAATATGATTACATTTTCATTCTGGCACCGTCCTATTTCTTAAGAATATAATTTATTCACTTTTAATGCTACATTTGCCTTTTATAATATACTCTTAAATTTAAGTGTTTAAAAGTGTTTAGGAATACTGATATGACAGCACCTGAAATTTTGTTTTCAAGGAAATTTTATTAGTTGCTGCTTCATTTCCTAGTGATTTGAGTCAGAGTTGAGTCCTTAGCATCAAATAGGATTGGTGTTTCTCTGAGAACTAGTGATATGATAACAGTTCAATCTTCCAAATTTTTTTTTCTTTCAAGTACATACAGTTGGATGATTTCATCTCCTGTTTCCTCCTCCAGTTTATGCAGATTCTAATCTCATCCATCTCTGGTAACCATTTAATACAGTCTCTTTTCAGTGACATTTATCCACTCAGGATACAGAAGTCTTACTGGAAAAATCTTATTACTGTTTAAATACAGTAAGAAATAAATTTGTTAGGGCTTTTTTTTGAACTTTAAGATGGATGATTTACAGTTTTGCAAGACTGAGCACTGACAAATTCGTTCCACAGACAGTGGAAATAAAGTTTAGCTTCCTCTAAGTTCGTGTTCTTTGTCCTCTAAATGATTATCCATTTCCACTGTAACTTCAGTTTCTCAGCTGTATCTCACTTGCCATCTTCACCAAACAAAAACCAACATGTGCTCTAGCTAGTCCAGAGGAAATGCATTTTGGCCAGCAAGCCAACTGCTGGTAAACAAAGCAAGTAACAGCTGACTTCTATCTGCCCTTTCCTGACAAGACCCTATAGGGATTTCCTGTACTAAAATGTCAACCTTGTGAAAATTGTTAGGAAGTTAATTATGTTTGAGATATCTCTCTCTGAAATTTGACTGAAGCTAGTCAAATAGTGTAAAAATTACTAGAGAAAGAAACTTACAGGCAAGAAAGCAGACAGACAGAGCAATCCAATTCTTCAAAAAAAACAACTAGACGCTAACCAAGTCACATCTTACATGTTCTTCAAAGGAACAAGCTTTCAATACTTTCACAAATGATTAAAAAATGTAGCATAAAGAAATGATATGATGAACATCTCTATGTGGATTATCAGGGGCATTCACTGCATTTTATGATAACAGAAGAAATTTGAGTCTATGAAATGTTTGATAATATCAGAAGTCAGAAAAGTGAAGTTACCAATCAGCAAATATCATACTTAGTTAAATGTCTGACGAGGAAGTCTGCATGAAGGGTGAACATCTCACTCCAAGAGTCATGCTTACAAATTCTTCATAAAAAACTGAAATAGTCTTTGATTCCTAAGTTTCCCCTGTACTTATGTTTCTCTTTACTGTATCTCACCTCTAGGACTTGAGCTATTCCAGCGATAGATTCTGGTCTGCTTAGGCTGTAAGTAGGTTTACTGGAACACACCAACATTTCAGATTAATAGCACCTTCTGTGTGCATCCAGAAGGTTTTGTACTTGCTGTTCTACCTTCCTGAGCAGCTCTTAGCTGTGTTGTGTCTGACTTTTTCCAAAAGAGGTGGAACCTATGCTCTGTTTCATGCTATAGGGGCCTCAGCAGAAAATAATCAAGAAGACTTTAAATTCAGTGCTTCTTGTTATTCCAAAAGCAAAGCAAAACAAACAAACAAGAAAAGCCAACATCCCCCAACAAGCCCTCTTTTCTTCCCCCCTTCTAAGACTTGGGGGTGGGGAGCATGCAGAATTTTCACCATTTCCATACCAGTTCAGTATCAGAGTCGCACAGTTCTAAAGCTGAGAACATTTTAGCTGACGTTACCCCAGCTCTATTTTACTAAGCTACTCAAGTATCTAGTCTTCCTAAAATTCATGGAATTAAATTCCATCAGTCAACAGCCATTACCCATTCTTAGTTACTCCCTTCTAAAAGGAAATTACCTTTCCCCACATATAACTGGATTTATTTAATCAAAACGCATCAGTATGCTGTAAAGTACTCTGGGGTTATGCTAGTACTAGCCTGACTCACTGCAAAATAACTGCTAAAAATAATAATAACGAAAGCTATACAGGCCAAAGTTTTACCTACTCACATCAAAACTATTAACATTTTTTAAAAAGTCTAACAAAATCTGTGAAGGCTAGCAAGTGTGACATTCCTTCCAAAAAGAGAAAGATTTAATCAACATAAGGACATCTGTGTCAAAATTATGAAAGATGATTAAAAAAGGATTCATATCAAATAACAAACAGAAACAGCACAGTAACCTGCTCTTAGCTTATATAACATGGGCAATACATATCCACACATTCCTGTTTACATTAAAAGACATCTTTTGGAAAACCTTCCATTTTAATAACTTTATAAAACCAGCACTGCTCATTAAAAAAAGAGGCTTCACAGCAGAATTTTATTCATTAAAAGACTATATTAAAAAGTTTTCATAATTTTAAGATACAGCACTTACCTTATATTTTATCTTCCTTTGATAGTATCTGCTTCAGCACATTCCTGGTGAATTTGAAAGTAAAGACAAGAAAAACAAAATCAGAAGATATGTCACAGAAATTACTCACTATAGAATTGCATAGTCTACTACATCTAATAAACTAAAACCTCAATCATATGAGTTTTTTCTTCTCAACTTCTGAAGTTTGTGATGTCAAAGTATCTTACTAGGTTAAAAATTGCTAACGTAAACTAATTTCAACATACTTAAATTCAATTTTTTTACCATTTTTCAGGTTAAGTCTTTCTGGTGACCTCTGGGAAGAATGATAGTGCTGGTGGTACATCTCCCACTCCTTTTAACTCAACTACAATACACAATACTTCAATTAAAGCTCCTTCAAATCAAACATGCATAATCGCTTAGAGCTGGAATACCTTCACAGCTCAAAGTGCAAGTGCTAATTATGTCTATTCACTATCACTTCATTTAGTATCAGAAATATATTTTTGGTATCAGCAGACTACAGTATGAAGGAATCATTACAAAGGAAAAAAAAAGAGACTGTTTACAAATGCATTTTGGCTTTTTGTTATGACAGCTGAAATGCTGATGATTAAACAAATACATTTTACTTATAAGTATACTGCAGGGTATACACACACACACACACACACACGATTTGATCATTGGAAACGTACTAGATCTAGAAAAAACGAAAATCTTTAAAGTTAGCATCTAATAAATGGAATTTCATAGAAATTAGTACGGTTTTCTAGTTTTGGCTTTGATCTCATAAGTATCTGTTTAAAAGGTCCAAGATACAAGTCAAGCACACAAAGTTGTTCTTGTTCTGAGGAAAAGTCTTAATAACTAGGGTTTTTCTTTTAAATGTTTCCACACGTAAAGGCTGAAATGGATGTTATGGCTTTTATACGGGTCAGTGAAAGAGGTCAAAAATTAGAATAGTAAAGAAAAAATACATAGAAGAAAAAGAGGTTACAAGAGGGGAAACATCTAGAAGAACTAAAGAAAGAAATGGTCTACAATACAGTAATTTCCTCTCTACCTCCCAATAATCATTTATTCAGTTACCTAACTACTAGCTTAAAGAACACAAAATATAGTCCCTATCCAACATCATACTAATCTATAATAATTTCATCAATTATCTATGTTGATTTCCAGGCTAACAAGCAAAGGCTCCAATTTATCAACTATTGTAAGCACACAAACACTGAATTTGCCTGAATACTTTTTTATTAACTCATTCAATAGAATTCTGAAGGTCTTTTTAACAAACTCATTCAACAGAATCCCACAAATTAAAATTGTTAAGTAAGATTTTCTTGTTACTATGTGACCGCTCCTAAAAGTTCACATACATCACTAAGTCCAATTTCCTACACTTCTCCAAATATTACTCAATTGTTGAAAGGTGTTGTACACTTCCAATCAAGTACTAAGGATTCTCAACTTCCATATGCTCTAATTTCATTAATAATTGCTGTAATTAGCACTGCTACAGCCAAATTTTAAAACTCGAGCTAGACCACAAAATAGTTAGTCCTAAGTAATTACATAGGAGAGAAAACTTTGGAAAGGAGCTGGATTAAATGTCAAACATCATGGAAGTAACTCCATGGAACCAGCTGCACCTTTGCTGAGACCTCTGAAACATCAATTAATTCAAACTTAGGCATTTTTCCATCATAAAGGCAGAGCTGCAGTGTCAGGAAGAACTGCAATTACCTTTGCATAAACATTAACTTAGGAACACTCTGTACTCACAGTAGTGTTTTTTTTTTTTTTTTTTAATAAGGATGACTGATGCTGGCCTAAATCTTTTGGGCATATTTAAATCTCTTAGACATATTGACAGTAAAGTTATGATATTTCCTTTATATTCTACAGACAGTACACCGGAAAGATTGTTTTCCTATTTACTTGATCAAACATACTAATTTTAAACTGTATTTTTCTCCACCAGCTAACGCTTCCTGCTGCACTCCGCTGTGAAGACACAGCGGCACGCCGTCACGACTGCGCTCGTACAGCCCATACGGGCAGCTTTCTGCACTGCGTACAGTGAGATCTCACGGAAACCAATACCAAAAACAACAAAAAAAAAGCATATAAGCTGCCTAACAGCAAAAATCCTTAGTTCACTGGCACTCTGGAACCACACGCCAGCGGAGCACCTCACAGCGCTCCCTCCCTTCGGGAAGGTGTCACTCTTCCACAAACCCCGGGTGATTTTTACGCGTTTAAGACACACATCTGCGCTTACAGACTCTGAGGGCACTTCGCGTTCCACGCGCGACACCGCCTTCCCCGGGCAGCACGCGGCGGAGCCGCCAGCGCCCCCGCGGGCAGGCGGGCTGCGCGGCGAGGCCACGGCTCCCGCCGCCGCGCGCCCCAGGCCCGGCCCCGCGCGCGGCACCCCCGCTCCGCCGCCGGCCCGCGGCGCGGAGGCACCTGCACAGCCGGGGCGGCGCCGCGGCCCGGACCGCCCGGCGGGAGGCCCGCGGCCTCGCGCGGGAGGCGAGCGGAGCGGAGCGGAGCGGGGCCCGGCCCGGCCGCTGCCGCAGCCTCTCTGAGGCGGCTCTGGCGGCGCCGCCCGGCGCGGGCGGGGGGCGGGCGGGCACCGCCGGGCGAGGCCGTGCCACAGCCGTCCCAGGGGTCGGGCGGCAGCAGCCGGCTCCCCGCGGCCGCTGCGCCGCCGCCGCCTCCAGGCCCGTCACGTGAGGCGCGGACCCCGCGCGGCGGCGGCGGCGGCGGCCGGGCGGCGGCTCCGTCCGCCCCTCACTCACCCTCGCCCGCCGCCGCCGCGGACATGTCCTCTCGCGAGCTCTGCCCAGGCCCGCCCTCGGGCGCGCGCCCCGGCCGTTGGGCCGCGCGCGGGGGCGGGCAGGCGGCGGGCGCGCGCCGCCACACTGCGGCCGCCGCCGCGCGCGCGTGGGGGGGGGGGGCGGGGCCCGGGCCCTGCATCCGGGCACTCGCCCCGACCCCCCGCCCGGGAGCAGCGCGGCGGCTGCGCCCGGCCCGGCCCGGCCGTGCTCGGGGCGCCGCGGCCTCGCCCGCCTGGAAGGCTTCGCGCCCGGGGCTCGTGCGCCGGCTCCGTAGCCTCAGCCGGGAGTGACTGAGGCGACTGAGCTTCACGGCCCACCAAAGCCATGAGGGGAGGGGGGACGAATCTTAGAAAGCTGCTGCCGCACGCGTGGAAAGGCGCGATAGAGAAATCACACGCTCGTTCTGCGAGCGGCTCGGGAGCGGGCCCGCGCCGGAACCGGCCCGGTGCGGGTGGTGTGCTCTGCGCTCCGCTAACGCGAGCGGGAGCTGCGCTAACGCGGAGCTAGTCCTGCGCCATAAGCAACCTGCATCAGGCTCGTAATGGTGCAGCTTTGTTCTTCCTGCCTGTTTTTTTTTTTTTTTTTTTTTTTTTTTTTTTTTTTTTTTTCCTCCTCCCCCCTCTTAGTCGCAGTCGAAACCAGCTGCCCCTGGCTGGAATGCACTATTACAGCTTTATTTAGTATTCGCAATTTGCTAGCTATCAAGAAGCCTCCTAGGAGACTGGGACCTGCTTGTAGTTTTAGTAACAAAACAGAAACTAGCTCTCTGCTGCAAAGATCTTTTCAATGCATTTACTCAACAGTGATACCACCGGCAAAGAGAACATGCAGTGGGAAGAAAAAAAAACAAGTTTTAATTTCTTAATATTTTAAAATTATAACAAAACAAGGATATATCCCATTGTAGGCTAATGCTTTGACATTTAAAGGATTACTTGTTTGAATTGTTCTGGCAAGTTGAAAGGGATTATAATTTGGTTTTGCTATTCAAAGGGGTACATATTTTCCCCATTTCTCTAAACTACAAATAGCTATGCAGATTTTATCCAATTTCAGAAACAAACTAGAAATAGCAATGACCTGGAAACCTAGCAATGAACTGTGTAAAGATCTCATTAAAACCTATGATTTACTTCTGTCATCCATTGAATAAAATACTTCAGATGTGATCCTACTGTTAAAACCAGTGATGCAAACAGCTGCAAATAAGTACTCAATTTAGTGTGTAGCATTTAATAAATCAAATTAGAATTACAAAACAGTTTAGGTGAAATTGAATAAAATAGTTTTATATCTGGGATTTCAGATTTCTAAGAAAATGCATCAAAGCTGTATAATGGTGCAGAATTAAGATCTTCATTCTGCACCTGTTTAAATCAGTTGGTGTTTTACATTTTTTGAAGAAGGTCCTAAGGCTTTTGAAGCTAGGCAAAATGGTAAAGACACTAATTCAATATATGTCCAAATATCATGTACTCAGAGAAAAATGGCACAAACGATATACTAAATTCAAGATAAATTATTACATAAAACCAAAAAGATACTGCTATTGGCAAAAGCAGCAGAAAAGGCAATAGAGTTATCTGTAATGGGGGAAGTAGGTAAGACTGACGCAATTAAAAAACCCTTTATAATAGACAACTATTGGGATATCTTTAGTTCAAGGCCCTTTTCCATTGAAAAATGCCTTTAACATGGTCAGAAATTTATAAGGATTCATTAGACATTTGCAAACTGATCCTTACTCAGCAAATTTTGGTTAATTATCTGTGTTTTAATCTAAACCAGAGATTCAACTAACATGTCTGTTTTTACATTCAGTTTCTAAGGACAAGTCAAGGAGGATTCATCAAATCTTCCAGATGACCACACTTAGAACTTGATGTTACTACTAAAAGCTGAACTCTGTTTGGCTCCTATTTGAAAATATGATTGTTTTTGTTTCATCCCTTCCTTTCTAATGCACCATTCTAGTAAGTAATGGTATCTGGACTTCAAGATTTGTATACTTTATCTGTATATTGTCCTTCAAAATTACTAAATCTTTGGTGCTGCCCTCCCATATAGAATCTTACTTTTTTATATTTTTTTAGTAAAAACTTGGTCTTGGCAATTCCAAGAAAACTAATAACAAAAAATCCCCATCTCTAAGTTCAACAGCATACAGAAAACCCAAAGTAGCAGGGTGAAAAAGAAAGATTTATAGTTTAAGTTCTGGTCATAGGAATTTGGGGGTTGTAAGGTACTAAAGATGAGAAGAGAACAAGCCAAAGAAATTAGGTTATGACTTTTTTCTCCTTCAAGTACACTGAATTGCAGGAGTATTTGCTTTATTAATCTTATTGGAACAGCTTCCATTAAAAAGAATGCTTTATTTTTTGTTTTCCTGAAAACACAAGAAATCCCTTTGCTAAGGAGAGGTTACACAAAGTTCAGACTGCCTCCTCTTCTTCTTTTTTTTTTTTCCTTTAAGTTAGCCAAATGACTCAATACATTTCAAGCAGAGGAGAGGAAAAAAAAAAAAAAAAAAAAAAAAAGGATTAGCTATGATCCCACATAGCCAGTAACATTTTGTTCATAATTCTATCATGTAAATAAGAAGGAAAACACAAATATCTACATAATTATTGCAGAAATGCAGATTCAGTCTTTACTGTTTTACACAGAATATGAGGAAACAAGCATTAGGAAAGCTTTAGATAAAAGTGAATGCTATAGGTTAGTCTCAGTAGCCTACAACAGATCTGTTGTACTTAGGCATGAACTGTTATTTTTTTTTAATGTCACAAGTCTAAAAGACTGAAATTATTTCTGCTTCTGCATATACTAAAGTATCATCAATGAATTGATTAGGATTGTGTAGACATGGTTTATATTATGGAACATCTGAATACTAAGCCTTAAAAAGAAAGTTTCAGAGAAAAAGATTAGTTTAAGGGTTGGCATTAACACAGTTGATATTATCTTCTGAAGGTATTTGAGCTTTTTAAACAAAACAGAGTGATACTAGCCAGTGCATGAAAAGAAAGATGCATTTAAAGAAGCAAATACCTACTTTGAAACAATTTCTCCAATAAATTCACTATATGGAAATTGTCCAACTCAACACAATAACTCTTGTCATTTGAGCACCACCTTTCCCGTCTTGGGCGTGAACATATCCAACACTTCCTCTTCGTTACAGAGGAGTTCAGCCTTAGAACTCACTATTTGCCTCCAAGAATAACAGTAAATGTTATATTCTATTACTTAGATAGAAGTAAGTATAACAAACAAAGGTAAAATGATTTTAACTGAGAGAGTAATGCTGTTGTCTGAAAATAAGGACCTAACTCTCCCTCTCTATTGCTTCCAAACTAATCTGTTGTTATAAACTGCTAACAGTGAAAAGCAGACCAGTGGTACAGTATAAGTATTTTAAAATCTATTTTAACATAGAAATCTAAATACTTGCTGTGATTTATAACTAAGTATTTTGTCATGCAGTTGTAAGCTCTATATTTTAGGAAAGAATTGCATATTTAAGGAAAAGTATAAAAAAATTATTTTGAAAGTATTCAGATAGTGTAGATGCTTTCCAGGTCTAGTACAAGCATTACATAAAGAATCTGCTTGTTCTAGAAATATAACACATAGTGTTCAGATTTATTTTGCATTAAAGACGATTCATTACTTAAGGCATACATTAAAAATATTCTATAATTAATTTTAAATTGGCACAAAAATTATCAAACTTACCCATATAGTTTGGGGTATTTTAACACATTTCCAAATCATACCAAATACAAGCCAGTATAGTAAAATGAGCAGCATACCTGTCTGAGCTGTTTCTATCTATTCTTCTGTTTTGGAAATATAAATATTTGTTAACTATACAAAATAATTACTCTAGCATTTCTGGGGAGGAGAGTCATATACAACACTTAAGAATACCACATTCCATGTAAACACTAATGAAAAATTAAAAAAAAAGTTAGTGTACATTTTCAAGTAAGGTTTTTTTCTATTATCCTAATCTTCATGCATTGTGAAGTTCATTTGTAATATCATTCTCAAAAAAGCACTTGAAGTCTGTATGTTCTAACACAAATAACTGAAGTACTTTGTTTAAAACATAGCCCAATTCATGCAGCTTCAGGGACACGCTTTTATTCGTAGGTTACCTTGCCAACCACAGTTAGCACTTACATGAACTGTATCATATGATTACACCTCTGTACAAACAGAAATGTTGTATCATTGATTTATATATCAAACAAAAATTTTCTTTATGTTTGTTATTTAAAGGTATAAAGAGTATTTTATGCTGTTAAAAATTTTTAAATACTGCTCTAGAACATTTGGAAAACATACCTTCATTGAAGTACTGAAAAATCATATATCCATATCCATAAAATCAATTTCTGCAGAAATTAAGCATTTCAGAGTGTTTCTGTAAATCTGCCATTACCTAAGAATACCAATGAGCCATTTACTTTGTTTCTTCTCTGCTGAGGTTCCAGTTAGTACATAGGGTTTGGGATTTTGTCTGAACATTAGTATTAGTAGCACCGCTCAATATATTTTTGTCATAGTAATTCTGGTTTTTTTTGGATATATGCATGGACCATCCACAGTCCACAGAAGAACGATTAACATTAAAGCCTAAGAGAATTCATATACAGGCAATGATTGCAGAAATCATTTATTTTTAGCAAATTTTGATCATGTCTCAGGTAGAAAGAAAAGGAAGATATAGAGAAAACTTTCTAGTAAAATTGCAGACATGGTTACCTTATTTTAGCTTTCCAAACAGGTAAGTGCCCATTTCTTTGGGAGGTCTTCAAGGAGGAATATCTTAGCCTTTGCAAATATATATCATTCTAGGCAGGTTATGTTGTCAAAGATTTGCTCTATCTGCAGAAAAATAAATGAAGTTGTTAGCCTTGGCTTCTTCCAAAACAAATAATATCATCTACAGATATTATATTGGATATTTCATTTCTTAGCACAATTTATTAAGTAAATATCACAGTTTTGCCTTGTAACTTCTGGTGTTACAGAATGGTAGTGCAGTTAGCTTATAATAGAGCAAGTTACTTCAGAACTATGATGATAACTGGTTTACTGGGACTACTGTTACTGTATATAAATGGTAATTATTATAGTCCAATTATTAAATGCCTTAGATCAAGATAAGAATAACAAAAGATGCTATGCTCTGTAAAAACAGTAAGAGTTCTTTCTGCAATGAAAATTTCAAATAAATTTACATTTTCACATCAGTAACTTCTATCAATGAATACTAAAGCACGTTTTGGGGAAGATGTCTAACTATGTGCATAACAAAAATTCTTCTATGCCACATAACCGGTAATATTTGAATTCCAGGGAAATAGGTTCACAGATTAATAATCACTAGGTACATGAACAAAGGCTAAAAGCATAAAAATTAATACAAATGTAAAAAAACAGGAAACTTGCTACAGAATTTGGATAGCTGATTGATGATCAAAGTGGTCAAGAAGGGCTTAAGAAAAATAAAGGCATAGGAATACAAAAGTACACTCAACATTTGTGTTACAGAGGACCTTAAAGAGGTCCTAGAACTTTCCCTTACGGAAAACAAGTTTAAAGAACTGTCTCAATTTGAATTGTCAGTAGATTTTGGAACAAATTGGTAAAATGAGCAAGACTAGAGTATAAAATGGCAAAAGGAGGTCAAATATGACATTTCCAAATTGCTAACTGTGGTGTGTGAATTGTTGCTTAAATTGGCATTGGAGTCAGTTAAATTAGGCCTGAGGAGTAAAAGTTGATGTATGTGGCAAGGGAACCCAAAGAAAACAAACTAGTAACCGTGACTACTGTCCAGGGGACAAAACAGAAATACAATAAAAATAAAACTAGTATATAAATAAATAAGCATAATGTAGTTTAGAAGAATCAGCAGAGCTTTCATAAAGAGAAGCCATGCCTCACAAGTCTTTTTGAGTTATCTCGAATAATTTGTGGATAAGGTGACTTCTTGTATCCAAGTACAGCATATGTGGATTTGAGAAAGCTTTTTACAAAGTTTTGTGGCAAAGGCTCTTCTACAACAGAAGCATAGTTAAAAAGTGATTGTTGTCTCACAGATGAACAACTGGTAAAACTGAATAGGAAGCAAAGTTTAGGAACATTTTTATAAGGTTTTCTTTTTTGGTTACTTTTGGGGGCAGGATACTAGTCTAGATGGACTTCTAGTTGAAACCGTAGTAGCCGTTCTTATCTTTTTATACAAAGGAAATTGAAAGCGAAATTTAGCTTTAAATCAAGGCACAACAGTTAAGAACAAAACCAAAAAAATACAAAAATCTTCCACCAGATAACTGGTTAAAATAGAATAAAAACTAGAAAAATCATTTTGGCAAACAGTTTTAAATTTAAAACAGCCATGTTACAAAAATAATAGGCTGACCTTATCTCTGCCATAGTTTTATTGTATTTTCTAGAGAAACTTAGAGTGACTTTAGCCCATTGATTATACAAAGGGGTCTTGATGTCCTGAAGCCATGATCTTGCAGTTTTAGTCTCCATTGCCAAGTTAGTCATGCTGACCTTACTGAATGTAGCACGCTAAGAGTCATCAATGACTTCATGAATGATCTTAAGTGCTGTTTTCTGAGGGAAGAAAATAAAAACAGCTAACAAGTGCATAAAAACTGTTCAACAATGACTTGTTAGTGAGATGATCGGTGACTTATGCCCCAGGTTCAATTAAAAAAAAAAAAAAGCCAATATTCTCAAAATAATTTGTCATAGGGGTTCTTGTAAAATAAAACAATGTTACACATGGTTACATTTAAGACAAAAATTTTAATTCATAATCAAACATTGACTGTTACTACACTAGGTAGTACCAATAGCAAAGCAGTTATTTATATTACTTCTAAATAAAAGGTCTTGTTCTGAAGTTTGACTAGTCTCTCATAAGAAATAAATACTTTGTTAATAGTATTTAAGTCCTATATTTTAATTTGTGTTTGATGGTTGAATGTTAATGATATTGAAAGTTAAAAGCTTCAGAAGTTTCTAGTTGTTTTTACTTTCCTCAGATGAAAGACCAAACAAACCAACCAAGAAACATAAAGGAGGAACTTCATTGAATGTTTTTGTTTCTGAAAAACTAAAAGTATTCACAAACCTTTGAAATTCAATGTTAAGGGTAGAAATAAATACAATTAGAACACTGTTCTTAAGCCTTTTCTTATCCTAAAAAAATTACTGAGATCTGCACTTGATGTGTCTTCAACAGTGATAGTGGTCCACATGTCACTATAATAGTGTTTTAATCAAAAAGCAGTCATTGCCATCAGTTATAACTAATTGGCCTCATTACTCTTTTCTGTAGCTAGGTTTTTAGTAGTATGGGAGTAGAAAGTGTACACATATTGTTTGAATCATTCCCGCCCAACTTATTTCTTCTATTTTTTTAAATTGAGTTTTTGATTTATAATGTAAATGAAGTGTTACATGTTATTTCCTAAAAAGCAGTGAAATAACCCAGGAGTCAAGTACAGCTCAACAAAAATGATTAGCTACAATCTACCAGCTGTACCTAGAGTCTGAATATACAGTTTATACAAATCTTTCCATTTTTTTTTCTCTCCTTAAATCCTATTCATAGCTTCCCTTTTTTGGTTATTTTTTATATATATATATTATATATTGGGGTACCAGTATCAGTATGCTTTTCCTTAGATTAGACCTTTCTGCCTATTTTCCCTCTTGCGTAGATGCAGTCCTACCCCTGAACATGTGTGTACTCCATGCCTGCTGTCTCATACCTCTGTTCTTTTTTGCTTCTTCCTTTCAGCAGTAGGAAACATGCCAGAAACTGCTGTTCTTTCACATCTCAGCAACAGTCCTGCAGTTTTGCCGAAACTTGAGGCCTGCAGGGATGAGATTGAGCTGGCGGTAGGCATCTGCCAACCCATAGGCTGCAGTTTTGGTTGCCTGCTTCCTGTCCTTGTACTTGGCAGCAGGAGGGAAAAGGAGATGAACAAAGATAAACAAAACAGGCTCATACCTTCTCCTTTGCTTCTCTTTCCTCTAGGTATACCAAGAGTGAGTGAGAAAGGCACTATTGGCTTTCCTAGAGCAGAAAGAATTCGCTTGCAGCATATCCTCATTCTGTAGTTCTCCACACCCATCCCCAGGAAGTAGGCAAATATAAATGCACAGGTTGGTAAAGCTGCTTCTATGAGATTTTACATACCACATTAATTTCTATCGAGTGAAAAATTTTACTTAATGCTTGCTTAATAAGCAGTACTCTTTGCCCTTATCAGCAGTGGTTAAAGGCCCTTAACAGCGGTTAAGTGAACCGTTGCTCAAAATTTAGGAACTATAGCTAGACAGTGGGTCTAGATAAAATTGCTGCTTCTGTGATTGCTGATGCATCTGAAATGATATGAAAAGATAGTTTTGGAACATTGGCAGCCAGCCCTTTACTTATAATGAATAATTTGTCACACAGAGAAGTAGTTAATTTTAATTTTTGTCAGAATGCCCAGAGATGAGTGTCTAGTCATTAGAACAATATGCTTAATACAAATCAGAAGAGTTAATACAACTAACTTACCACCATGGGAAAAATTCTGAGATTTTGTTTATGCATATTCAAATTGATGATCAATACAGAAAACCAAATGTATGCTGTTCTTGCCTTTTACATGATGCAACTTCAATTTCTCATGTAAAGCTCAGGCCTGAGAGGCAAAAAGCACTTACTTTGGTATCTGGGAGATGAAGGCTCTTCTAACTTATCTCCAGTCCATGGTCTGCTTCTACCAGGTGATAACAGAGACCTTTTCCCAACGGATGCAAATATCTTGGTGCTCATATTACTTTGTCATAGAGCATTTTGAAATATAAAGAAAGCTTGGCAAAGCTTTAAAATATAATAATAGCAAAGTGTGCGGAGGCTGCTGTTCATTTTATAAGTCAAAACTTGTGACTAAAGAATGCTGCTTAGCAACAAATGGGGAAAATCTGAAGATGATCATATCGTTCTGCACTCTCTGAAAATTAATTATTCATATTCATCCTACCTTTTAAGCATAGTCCTTTCCATATCCCTGTTCTGCTTGCTCCTTGGAATTAGAACTATGCAACTTGTTCAGACCTGTAACGCAGTTACTATAACCAGTACTCCTGTTGATGCAGCTGGAAAGCTCTAGCTAAGGCTTCTTCAGTTCTCTGTTCCATCATGCTGTACATGATCTATAAGGGTAAGTATGCATTAAGACATGGATGAATTCTAGGAAGGAAAGGGACCACAAACCTATGCTGTTTCTATAGAGGGATTTATCGCACAGAATTATCCCACAGAATCAGTAAGGTTGGAAGGAACACACCTCTGGAGGTCATCTACTTCAACCTCCCAAAGATTTCCTGGTGCTGGTTCCACTGGGACTTGAACCCAGGACCTTCTGCATGTAAAGCAAATGTGACAACCACTACTCCCAACTAGCACCATTCACCAACCCTTGCCCTAATTCCTCCTACATAATTTCTTCCCAAATCTAGTTCACCAACCATTTGTTTCTTTATGCCTTTTTCATGTCTTCAGAAAGCACAAGGTTAGTTTTGTTTCTAAAATTGATGTTTCCCAGAAAATTATTAGGATCCTAGGTTTAAAAACTTCTTTTAGAAATATTACTAACAAATTATTCTCAGAATATGGCATTTGGGAAGCTGTAAAGTTCCCCAAAGTTATAGTCACACTTACAGAAGTAATTTTAAACCTTTACAAGCTATGCAATGAGCATACTAAGGGATACTAATTCTTCTTAGGTGGATTACATTCTCATGAAATGAAATAGAGCCACACTCTTAAGCGATCCAATTTATAAATACTTGAATATCCAATTTTGTGTTTATTTAATTTGCTAATAATCTTGCTTATTGGCATTTATTTTCTTGCATTTTTTTTTACAGTTAAACTAGTCTCATTTACAGATTGTTTGCCTGAATAAAGAAACATTTTTGACTCTTAAAAAGGTACATTATAATGACTGCTAAATAATGACATCTTTGTGATTGCTTATATATTAATTCTCTCATGTTCTAGTTATTTATTAAAAGTAAAGATAGACTACACTTGGAGTTACTATTTATGCTTTGCAAAAATCAGGTTTCCATTGTTACCAGAAACTGTTAATAAAAACCTATTACAGTCAAAGAATAAAGAAATAAAAGAATGTTGAAAAGGAGTTACTGTACCTGCATAGATCTTCTTCTTTAGCTTAAATTAACTAGAAATCTTATCTCAGAATAAGTTCCTAATTTAAACTGTCATTACTCAAGGTAAACAAGATCTGTACAATACCTTGGGAAAAATCTGATGGTAGTCTTCCCTGAGAATACCTGAAAGCATTTTTTTTTCTTTTTTCTTTTCTGCATGGAAGAAACTTCATCTCCAATCTGGTTAGAATCCTTAATCCTCTTTAGGATTTAAGCTTTTAAAAATTTTAACAGTCAGTATACAGAACACTCCAAAACCTCATTTATGTGCAGAATGTTTCACTCTTGAAATACTGTACTGTTGCTAAAATTGCATTTAGACAAAAGGCTGTTCACCTTCAGACAATGAAACCATTTCCAGAAACAAAGGAGAGGAGATACCTCTGACCTGCAGAAACAATCCTAGCTGACTGTTCTGGGAATGATCTTCAGAATTACCTCATTATTTATTCTTGGTGCAGTCCACCAATTAAACAAACAGTTTTATATATAGAAATGGGGATGAGCTTAGCTTACTTTTGCAGGGTCATTTTCATAGAAACGACCTGCACAATGAAAATGTGCAGGCTCATATTACCCAGCACAGCAGACCCTCTGTACACATGGGCACATGTGTGTCTGTAGGCATGTGTAAATGCATGTGTTCTATGTTTTCAGTAAAGCTGATAATGAAGTCAGAGATTCCTGTTGCACAGAAGTCAAAATTCCTCTGTTCGGAGTTAACAATGCAAGTGACATTCAAGCTACTTGAAATGTGAGGGTTCTATAGGAAAGTGAAGGTGCTAAGAGAAAAAAAAATCACTAACATATCAGTAACATTTTGTGGAAGAAATTGAAAGCACTTAGTATTAGGTCATTCAAACCTTCCTGTTAGGCAAATATTACAGAGGAGAAGAAAATGCTGGTTATCAGTTCTGTCAGCCAGTGACGTATAATATAATTCTTTTTCTAGTATTAACTTTACTGTAGTACTTACATGAGGCAGAATATGACAAATTTGTTGCTACAATTCAGGGCATGGTTTGTGACATCCTTACTATCTTGAAGACTACCTTAATAGACAGTGCCTCATGCACTAAGATTTGCAGTGGAACATGCCTCAGAATTGCTGTTTTTTCATTTTTGTCACAGGCAGGGCACTTTTCTTGAAGGTTTTTGCTATTGTAATAGAGCTGAAGGTGATCTGAACATTTACATACCTGCCATCTCTGTATTAGGAGTGTCTCAGTATGCCCATAGTCTTCTTAAAAGACTTGCTAGTTGTTTTGAAATTCTGTCTTCAAAAATTTTATTTTTTCTTGCTGACATTCTTGAAAGTCCTCCCATGGAGACCTCTGTATAAAATCCTTTTATTAGTATTCCCAGTAACTACAAACTTAGCAGTTTCCAAAATTTTTGTTCAGTTTTCTTTGGCTCTAATTCCTGGTAAACCTTCCTCTTTGATAAATAAAAAGAAGCTTACATACAATTTTGCTTTGACTCTCCATAAAAAGAAATACATCCTTTATTGTGACCTGCTGAACAAATGTATTTGAGAAAGGAATCCATTAAAAAAGTCAAACCAACTGCAAAACATTTTTGGCTACTGGCTACTATGTCTATGCATATCTACTATATCTACATTCACAAAAGCAAAGAACAAAAATGAGAATGCTCTAAGTGTAATTCCAGAAGTTGGGAGTTGAAAAAGGTAGTTGCATTGCTGAATAATAATCAAAATAAGAATAGGTTTACAAAATAAGCAATACTGGTTGCTTAGTTACCACTGTCCATTTCTCCTTGATAGTAGATGATAAAGTTGAAGGAAAAAAAGAAGTAACATTGAATGGCAGTGGACCCTAGAAAACAAATCTAACCTTTTATTTATGGATGGAAGCTCTTACAAACACAACTGTGGTCAAATGCATGCTAAAAAACCTAATATCCGTTTAGCCACAATTAGATTCCTAGAAATACTTCTTTATAGCACTTGTGAATAAAGATAATTTTGTTGTGCCCTAAAATTTCACTAAAATTAGCATATAGGCAAGTCCATTTTGATATACTGCAGGAACATTTTCTGTTTAGACAACAAGAAGTCACCATAGCAGTGCAATAACCCTGGTTACCCTTACTAAGTCCAGTAAAACTGAAGAACTCCCGTCTTAGCTAAGTATTGGCTAGCCAAGCTATTGAACATTTCTTTCACTTTCAAGTCTGCGTTCACAGGAACATTTTTACTTTTTAAATTTATTGCAGAGAAGGTTGTAAAATACAGATCAAAACTGGAGTCAAAACAGATATTCTGCTTATGTTGAAAAGTCTAGGAGATGAACTTGTAACTTTTGTATTCAAAATAAAAAAAATGGCATTAGAGCTTTAAACACACTTGCATACTTCCTTGTATCTTATCGAAAAAAATTAATCATATGTACAGTCTCTCTCCCAGTGTCCCTCTCTCTCTCTGTCCTTGTCCTTTAAAATGGAATATATATATATATATATATACACACACACACACACACATATTTTCTATCCTCAAAAATTGTATTTTTCATGCTGACATTCTTGAAAATCCTCCCATGAAAACCTCTGTATAAAATCCTTTTATTAGTATTACCAGTAAATAAAATAAAATAGAAGGGAAAATTATAGTACTAAAGAGTATATTTTTAGAAAATCCCTCTTAGTCTCTTTTTCATTTGATATCAGGTCTTCTGAGCTCTCTTGTATACACATAAAAGTGGCTGCATTAAATTAATGGGAGAAAGCAAAGAATTTGTATTCAGTCATTAGAATATCTATTTCCTTTGTTAGAGTCTTAATAGAAGCTAAAGCTAGGAAGTGAAAAATTCAAATGTCAATGTTTCATCAGTCGAAGCCAGAGAGAGGACATTAGGTCTGAATTATCACTCAAATAGATTCTAGCTCAATTTCACCAAGGCTATCTCATCCCATTTTTAGTGGCCAGGAAAAAAAAAAAAAAAAAAAAAAAAAAAAAAAAAGGTAAGTTTTTCCATTGTCAAATATTTTGAGTTTTTGCCATTATTTTTTATTATTTGGATCATGCAATCTTTCATATTTATGCATTTTAAAACATGAATTTTGGCTTAAAAACCAAACAAAACCAAATACAGGTTACAAAAGATAAAACAACTACATGCTATTAGTCTTACAAAACTTACTGTTAGCACCATTCTTAACCGATAAACTGCAAAAAAGTTTGTCTTCCTCCTCATCTTGTAGATGACAAATAATATTTCTCATAGTTGGATGCTGAAATTAGAAGAAATTGGAAATAAAAAAATAGTAGGAATGAGAAATATTGACAAGTATTTCATTACTTTTGAAGAAAGAAAGCTAAAAAATGCCATCAGGCCAGGGAATGTGTCCTAAGTATTGTCAGCATTTACCAAAATATTTTGTTTTGTCTGCATACAGGTAAAGTCTGGCTCATTGGCTTGATTATTTCAGTCCTGAGTTGTTCCAGGATACAAGACATCTCCCAGTGTTTCAGACCTTGTACCTACTGCCTCAGGACACATCACCACCTGCTCTCACAGCTCACTGTAACTTTATCTAATACAGTAAGGTACCAAATTACAAATAAGCAATAATGTCATACAACATTAACATTTTTTTCCCCTTAAAATACACAAATTCTGCATGAAAATAACCCTTATAAAATTCCACATACATGAATAAAAAGCAACTTACTCCAAATACTTAGCATATATTACTTATTTAATTGCATTTTATGACTTTTAGCTAGTATACAACATGAAGCTACAATCTTATAATCTCTTCATATACCTTTCATTTTCACCTTATACAGATCTAAGACAAAAACAAGCTGAGAAAACTGATACTCAGCACACCTGAAAAAAGTTCACATAACATTTTAATGATGCAAATGCATGAACACCACATGTTTTGGAAGGCTGTTCACCTCTCCTTTACTGAAACAGTCTCTATAGCACATTTATTCAGGACAGTTATGTTCTTTGCCTAAAGAAAAACACATGATTCTTCATTATCTCATCACTTTACAGGCATTATCGTCACAAAGCATTTTTGACCTTACTGCTTTACATAAGTGAAAGCCTCACGGAAAGGCCTCTTCTTATGTTAAAGGAAATAAGTTATAATATAAAGCAACAACCCCCCTAAACTCTGGATTATAAATCACACACTAGGAATAAAAATGTTCTAATATCAATATAACCAAACAAGGAACAAACTATATGCCCAATGACAACAATGTTAAAGATTGTTACAGATTTATTTAATGCTGATAGTTGCATCTGCAGAAGAATGTTCATTTTGGAAGTCTGTCATAGCAGAGTCTGAGTCTAAATTAACAAATTCATAATCCATTTATTCACGCTTAAAATGCACAGAAAACATTAAACCTGAGCACACAGTGGTCTTCCTGAACTCAAATGCAGAAAATTAGTACTTTCGTCTGAATGGTGTATACACAGATCTGCTGTTAGCATTAGAATCCTACCTACACTCAGTTGTGCATACATATACACACACACTTACAAAAAAGGATTTTGTAATTTTGTAAATATATAATGTAAACACATTAGTATGTCATGACAGGAGACAGGATCAATCCTTTTGGCAAAGGCAGCTTGTTACATAGCTGTCATATCAAAGTTCAGTGTAGAATACAAATGTTTTTAACAATAAACACGTTCACAAACTATCATAGAAAGAATAGATTTTTTCCTCATTTTGTGCTAAATAGAATGCTAAAAGTTGTCTTCTAGGTGACAACAGTTTTACTGAATTTATTGACAGATGGTCCATTTATAAAGATAGTAAAATTCGAGTGCAATAGGACACAGAAAGAAGGCAAGATTGTAAAAACTGTTCATAGTTTTGGAAAAACCTTACTTTTAGAAAAATGTCTTATATGAGAGAAAATATGCCTTGATATAAAAAGAATAGTCTCAATGATAACTATATCTAGACTTTCAAGTAAGTATCCTGAAAGAGGTATCAAAACTGGTTCAAATAAGGCACTGTGAGATTAAGCTGTATTGTACATTAATTAAGCTAATGCAGAATCTCTACCCAGTTTAGACCAAAGGAATGCACTTTGCAAAGTCTACCAAGGCAGAGATGTACTGACTCTGGAGCATCAAAAAACAAACAAACAAAAAAAAAAAAAAAAACAGAAAACAACTGCTGCTAATAAACTAAACAAATACAGCACAGAACATAACCATCCAATTGCAGTTCACTGCAATAAACGTTTATGATGATATGCTAAAACTCACATGATTGATTCCAAGTACATTCTTCTAAACTAACTCCTGGCAAAAGTTCATGATGCATTTCAAACAGATCCATCACTGTCAATGGAAAATGGGCAGTTTCCAGAAAATAATATGTTAATAAAAACAAGTGAGATACAGCAGAAGCAGAGTGATATATCATGCACAAGGTCACACATTAATCTAATGTTGAATATTTTTAGCTTTAACAAGACATCACGTGTCTCTAAAGAAAACACTTCAATCAATTAGTCTTAGCACTTCATCCTAATGGGCTTGACTACGAATTTCATTTAGTTTATTCAATGTTACTATAGAATTGGTTAAAGTGCTGTAGAAACAATAAAAATCATATGCATTTCTGCATTAAAACAATTTATCTTTTCCTCATGAAACTTGCCTACAGTAATTGTTAATTCAAATGTTAAAACTGATGGAATAGTAATATAGTAGGAAACAGCTCGTCACCTCAGAATATTTTAATAAATGCCTTTTATGTACCCTGCCAAAGTATTGTGCAAAAAATGCTTTACTACAGCTTATGTTGGACAATCCCATTAGTCATCTTTTGTTTTTCCCTTGAGATAGTGCCTCTCTGTAGGTTAGGTGAATAAAGTCAAAGAGTTGTGTGGCATTGATAGCGTTACCTAAAATTTTGGAAAGTTCGTCCTTTGACAGTGTTACTAGCTCTGCAATGCTTTTAACGTGGTTCATTAAGACACGGCAGTTTTTTGTGTTAACACCTGGCATTTTTAATAGAAAGTCCTGAGGACCAGGGTTATACTTGTCTGACTCGGGAAGAACTTCAGAATCTGCTGTGACAGCCATTGCTGTTTCCGCATCAGGTTGTGGATGGTTTTGTTTCAATTCTTCAAAGAGTTCAGCGGTAGCATGAGGAGAGGGACACCACAAAATACGTAACTTAGGGAAATGGAGTGTAAGAAGGGTTAGTTTAGAAGTAATGTCATTACTGGAAATCTCCTGATGCAGAGAGCCTCGTTGAATCAAGGAGAAAGATTTGTTAGGATCAAATTCAATCAGGAGAATTGGTCGCTTATAGTAACGGGACATAGAAATGCACTGTGCATACAGTCTTCCATTATTTAGGGAACCAATAAGATCACTGACGCTCTTCCGCTCTACACAGATATCGGGAGTTAAAATGTAATCTCCAACTTCCAAAGTAACAGGCTCAATGTCAATGCCACGACGATGAATAAGCGATGGAAGCTCACTACGAAATTCCCGCATATCCACTATTACAGTTTGATGAGCACTTTTCTGTTCTTGTCCACCTAAAAGGCAAAATAAACACCATCAGCCTAATACTTATGACCTCTGACTTTGGTCATATAATCTTCCTGTGTGTTGCCAATGCTTCCATAATGGACAGACTTCATATCTCAAATTATACCTCAAATTAGGCAGTACCACAACCTCAGACTTTTAGTTTCTTACTGTTCTAGACAAAGTCAATTACCAAAATACGTATCATAGTTTATGGAGTGTGCTCTGCAGTTTAATAGAACTATCATGTATCCCAGCTATCAGCCCTGTGTGGTTGCAAATGACCTGACAACATCAAAGAATAACTGAAAAATATTTAAAAGCATCAAGAAAACATGTAGAAGTTCTCCACAAAATAAGACAATGAAACAGCTCCTTGTAACTTCCAGCTGTTTCCTACAGTAGTATGGCTTTTTATTGAAGGAGACTATTTTGGCCTCTACAGCTCTATGGAAGGAGATAAGATCTTGCAGTATGGAGGTCACAAATAACATAATAGCAAACATTAGGGTTTATACAGTGAAGGAGAAAAAGATGACAAACGTCATCCAAGAAAAGCAGGAAAGAGCTGCAAAGGTAGAGATAGAGTATATCTGTCAGAGGAAAGGAAGAAAAAGACAAGGAAGAAAAAAAATAGTTGGAATTACAGCTAAAGAAAAATGATGTTTATTGCAAAGAAAGCAGACAAAACCCAGTTGACAAAAAAAACCCACAGTTGTTTATCTAATCTACGTTGCAAAAATTGAAAGTCCCCAAAATTTATTGGCTTCAGGACAACACTGAATTTGACCATCTGTAGACCTCAGTCTTAATACTTTAAGCTCTCCCCATCTCAGTAAAAGTCACAGTAGATAGTCTCATAGCCAACAGGCTGTCTAGAAACAATTCAAGTGGTACCTGTCTTAAATGGTAAAATACCTCATTAACCTATACTTTCTTTTCACAAAAAAATCATAGTTCATTCTTATTGCACAGAGAGACAACAGAGATGGACTAAGGGACATCATGTTTCTCTCCATTACGACGGCAGAATCTATGTGCCTCTATCTTCCAGAGGCTTTGGACAGGATTTAAACACAAAAGTCTATAGGCCTTTTTCACAGCTCAGAGCTTCAGGAACTGCTCACCTGCTTTCCGTGTGTCAGTGGAAGCAGATGCAGGTGTAGCATCTCTTACTAGGTCCAAGTTTGTTTCATCTCTTCCTTCTCTCTCTTCAGGAATCACCATGCTGGCCTTCTCTCTAAGGAACCATAAACAAAGGAACAGTAACAACTGGAATTCCAACAAATACTTTGAAACCATTCAATCAGATGTAAAATTACATCTGCAAACTTGAAAAGAAACACAATTTACTAGATTTTTCAGATTGTTAGGGCTAGATTTTTATTTTCTATTTTTCCTATTTTTAAGACCTTCTCAGGGCATATGAAACTAAGGAAATAATGACTAGTAACGGAAGAATAATTTTGTGAAAGACATAGTCAGTAAAAATACTGACTAATGCAGTCCAAAAAATAGCCATTAAAGTTCATTGTTTTGTCCCCTAAAACTAATTAAATCATGAAAGCCTTATAAATATCTTACAAGCAATGCTATCTGTAGACAAAAATATCTTTACTATAAAGTTCCTCATATAAAATTGGCAGACAGGTAAATAGCAGTGGTGCTGGGTAGCTTTTGAAATTTCAGTTAAAAAAAAAGCTTTTAAAAGTATGGTTTTGATTTCTCATTGATACTTGATTGGACAACTCTTAACATCTAAAAAGCAGTTGATTTGGAAGTTTATATAAACTTTCCACACATTAAAAACTTCACTGTTTAAAATGTGAACATGCAGGAAATAGATGACATAGATGAGCAGCGAAGATGATCAACTTTTGTTTACCGGATGAGTTTCTCAAAGGCCTCCTTTTCCTTTCTCAGTGCTGTGAGATAGCGCTGTTCTTCTGTTGAGCCCCCATATATGAGGAAATAAACCCTGTAGGTTGGGAGGAAGAAAAAAAACAAAGAAAAACCAGAGTATTTAAGAGTAGTAGCAGAAAGTAAGCATCCAAGGAGTTAAAAAGGAGAGCAAAACCCAGGCATTTCACTTTTTCCTATTTTTCTATAAAACTTTTTCAACTTCAGCAACTAAAATTCTTATATCCAGTTTCCTCTTTCTCAAAAGCAGATACGCTCTCTGAATTTCTTAGATTCTACCAGAGTGGATGACACATTCTTTTACTCAGGTTTAAGTCAGTCCATTCAAAAAAGACAAGAAACAAGTATCATGGAGAAAGACTGCTTTCTAATTTCGTTAAAGTCTTGCCAGAAGACTGTATCTATCATACGTAACAAACTAAAATCTGCAATCATCCTGGGTCAGGAAGAAAACACCACCTGAGACTTAAAAGAATTTATTTATAAACAGGAATCTTAGGTCCTACAAAGGACAAGCTGTCATCTGGTACACAGATGTACACACATAGAGGAATTAAGTTTTATTCCACAAATATGGACTCTCATGGAACATATAAGAATTAATTATTACCTTCAATTATCAATTGCCTACAGCTTTTTAGCAAAGCCGTATTTTTTTATTGAGTTTTTTTTTTTGACAGACTGATAGGATTTTACTTCAATTAACCTTTTCTTGGAGAGCATGAAAACCTCCTAGCCCCTACCTACATGCTACATTTACTCTGACTTTTCTGTTCTGAAGTAGGGGAGTTGCCATTTTGTTTAACTGAATGCAATGCTGGAAATAGTTACAATTCATGCTGATCAGCCAATTAAAAATAAACTGCACAAAATAACCCGGTAATTATCCTTATGCAATATACTTTGTGAGGCATGCCATGTCTGCTCTAATCTTACTGTGTAGAATTTATACCCGCAGATGCTGCTCTAAGTGAGAACACAGCAACCTCAAAAATGGATTGCCAGTGAGACTATCTAAGCAGAGGTCTTGTAGAAGATGAAATGAATATATTTCTGCTGTTATGTTTCTATTAAAGGACTAAACACCTGGCTAGACAGTAAAAATTATCTTTTAGTATAAATTATGAATTGTGCTTTTGTTTGAAATTAAAAAGCAGCTAAAGAAAAGCATTAGATGCATGTTTTGTGTCAACTGCCAAAAGTGCACAAATTTTTTTTTGCTTTTAAGACTAAAATTAGACTAATAACATTCTCAGTTATAATGAATTCAACTTGCCTCAAAGGCTTTCCAGGTCTGCTTGCCTTGTAGATTTCCAGCTGCCGAACAAAAGTTAGTTCTGCATCATATAATACAACATATCTTGGTTCTACTTCATGCAATACCCGAGTGAGTGCATAGGGATCACTGCAACCCTGTAAGGGATGAATAATTGTGAGAGGTGTTTTGAAGATACCATAGTAAGACTCTGAGGGTAAGTTAATATGGAAATCTTCAGGAACGGTCTCTTCAATACTGCTTTCTTGGCTACTGCTTAGTTCTTTGTACTCTTCCACTTCCAACTCCTCCTCTCTGTTTTCCTCATCAGTTTTCACTATCATCTGGGTTAAAGTCCGATCCTGCTGCTTCTTGTGTTTATTTTCTTTTGAAGAAGTCTTGAATTTGGCTTTTTTGGCTTGAGTTCCTGTGTCTGGTCTGGCACTTCCTTTGGACCTGACAGCTTTTCTATCCTTAATCCACGCTTCTCCAGCCTTCTCTTCTTTTCCAAAGGTTTTATTATACAGTCTCATTAAAAAAGCTTCTGCTCCAACAGTAATATATTCCTTGAGCTGTGCACAAGCTCGGTCGTCACTGGCACAAATAAGTACTTGTCCTGCAGTCAAGAAACAGTATTATGTTTATAATCTGTTACACTGTACTTTTTTATCCAGATGCAAGCAGTCTCTTGAGCAAATCTGATCCTAGAAGTAAGCTGGCCAAATGCCCTTCCGCTTGGTAGTTGCAGTTGCTCTGGACTTTTGGGGACAGTCAAATTGTATGATGTTTTATACCAGACAAGTTTAGAGAAGATTAATGTAAGTTCTTCATTCATTATTCTTAAACCATCTACACCAGTAAAATTTTCTTTTTGACCCTTTGAAACAAGGTTAATGTAACATGTGTCGAAACAAACATTTGGACAACATTTTTTTAAATCATGGAAGAAGTTAGAGCCTCTTCTAATTTTCAGCCTGTCAGCTGCGTGGAGCCTAAAAGTACTCCAAAAAAAATACATGTTTTACACAATATTATTGACATTTGTGGGCCTTGAATAACAATTCTGCACAAGCTGACTCAGATAAACTCCTACACCACTACCTGATAGAGCCAGTTCTTATCCACAGTCAGAACACTGTGGGTGGGAGAAAAGAACGTCTTTTTTACCCTTACTATTTCCCAAAATAAAACTTGGTGAAATCTAAGAGGATGAAAAGTCCTAAAATAAGAAAGGTAATAGAGCAGTTAGTTACTTTTACTCCGTATCTAAGAAACTACACCTCCAGGAGAAGTAGGGCATTTTTCAAGCGCATGTGAGCAATATATGGAAATGGAAGGGGTGTAAGATAGAACATCCACTTTTTAACATCCTGACTTTGAGAAGTAAGTGAATGATTACTGTCGTTTTATCCTCCTGCAATCTCCCCTAGTCAATGGAAAGGAGCAATGCTTGACTGAACAGTTGAGGAATGACCAAGTGAACTACAGAGCTAAACAGCTCCTAAAGCCATGGCTTCTATTTCTGCATTATTTGCTCTAGAAGACTAGAAGGTGTACAAATTGCTACATTGTTAGAACAAAGACGGAGGCAGAAGAGATCTCTTGATTCCTACTGGGATAAACTGAACAAATAATTGTCTCTGTCTTTCCTGCATCACCTGTCAGGGAAACAGCAGAAGTAAATGTATCAACCTGCAAGTGGGTGCAGCTCACAGCTTTGCATAGCAACTTGAACATAAACAGCTGTAACTAAATCCAACAGAGCCCATGTGTCAAATTCTTAAGAACTAAATTATGATATCTACTAAAATCATCTTGTATAATGGATAAAAGAAGAAGAATGACTAATTTTTTGTGAAGGTGTAGATTGTTTGAGGTTTGGATTTTTCTGTTATTGTAGAACATCAATTAAATTTTCAGGTTAATTTCATCCCTTTGGGGACTGCAGCATCAGTACAATATTGAATTGTAAATTAAAATATTTTTCTATAATAATACAGGCTCATTCCTAGCACAGTATTACATAGTAACTTTCAACATTTGTCTTTTACGGTGAGAACTAAAGAGGAAGGAAATGTTCTCACCTCATTAGCCTGAGGGAAACTTTCCTGGATATAGCTATAAAAAAAATTGTATAGGTACACCTGTACTCAAGAGATAAATTTTGGGAGTCACGTGAAATGTACATCTTAACTTAAAAAGTCTACAGATGGGCTTGGTAATGGAACTTTTGTTCTTAAGTCTCGTGCAATTAAGTCACTCAGAGATAGTAACTTTATACCTAACTTATGGTACATTTCTCGCTCTGTCCGCTCAAGGATACTGTTCAGAGATATTCACTACGTACTTTAGCAGAACAGGCAGCTCTCAGACTATTGGCTTGGAAGAAAAAAAAAAAAGGAGAAAAAAGACAAGTGTGCAAGGCCAAAGCAACACAGAATAGGATGGTAGAAAAGAAATCAAACAGGTTCCTTCAAATGGACATACTAACACAAATCATTGGTGACAATTTTCAGTTTTCAATTCCACTATTCTTCTAAGGAAAGCTACATTTTAAAGTGTAAAATTTTGTTGCAGTTTTAAAAACAGTTAATGTTCCATAAAGTCCTTGTCTTAAATTCACCAATTATTATATTTAAAACTAGCTCTTTAATATGACTGTAGTAAAGAGTTAGGATCCTTTTCTCAAAAGTCAAGTAGGAAACTCACTATACTGATGTGAAAACTTAGATCATTTGGTATTCTCTCACCTGGACCACCAAGATCTTCACTGTTCTTATTCTCATTTTCAATTTCTTTCAATACTTCTTGTAAAGCTTCCCATTTTGGGTTACTCTCTAGAACCAATTCCCTTTTCAGTTCTGAAATAAAGATTGAATATATCAGCATTTATAGCTAAAACACCCTTTATAACCTTAAATTAGTGGTTAAATATTAGTAACATCATGATTGATGGCAAATACGATGCTTAACAGCCTACATCTGCAACTTTTTGTGCTGATGGAATGAGAGAACACTTCTATAGAAATACTTATAAAGGTGCATAAATGCTTTAGTGAAGCAAAAAGTTGTAATTGTTACTCCTTCTCATTCTTCAATTCTTAAACTCTTAAATATTTTGTTTATAAAAGTGACAGCAATCTTCCTTTTCACAAAAAAGGATCAAAATAAACATCTATGTAATTCAAGAACCACCTCATAAAAGCTCTCCCAATAATCCACTGTGCAAGCTGAGAAAAACCTTTACTTCTTTGCGACTCTGTTTTAACATTTTTTTATAGGCTTTTTGAACTAAGATAGGTCTCAAAATATCCCAGCTAGCAGACCCTAGTCTTGATCTTTATGAGATCATGTAGGGAACCATAACACACATAATTATATGCATAATATTTGAAATCATGTGACTCTTTCAAACTTAAAATTAGGAATGACCAGTACCATTTTCCTTCTTTACATCATTGCTTTCAGAAACTTTGCTTTTTTTATTCAGTCTGTCATCTGCAATGCGATAAACTCTGGCTCGAGCATTTACAAACATTGAAGTACTGGAATCAAGAAACAGCCAACCTAAAGAGGCAAAAAAAAAAAAAAAACACCAGCAGTTTGACTTTTGCAATAAATGTGTTTCAATTCCTTTCAGTAAAAGCCCCAAATCTCTCATCTGTGCTACCTGCTTCCTATGTAATTACTAGTTTAATAAGAGACAGAAATATGATGTGAATCTCACACTGTTAAGTAACAGCAGTTAAGTGGGAAGATGAAAGCATTATCTGTCAATAAAAACCTACGTCCTTATGGCTGGTTATATAAAAACTAATTAGATACCTTCATATGCTTGGAAGTGTTAATTAAAAAATATCAACATTTCATTTTTTCATGCATTAAGAATTACTCAGTGTTTACCTGAATTCTCACCAAAAGCTTTTTCGCTCGCTTTCAGTGACTCCAAAAGATTAAGGAAGGTGACACAATCATATTGAGTTAAATATTGTAGCAAAGTGCGTAGTATCTTCAAATCCTGGACTAAAGATCTGGTCTTAGCTCCAAGCTGATGCCAGAGAGGATCTAAATAGTGGCGTATTGTCTAGAAATGTAAAGTTCAGGATGATAAACACATACTATAGTAATCAAGAAAGAAATGTACTTTTCTTTATAGGAGACACCATTGGTTACCCTATCAGTATCAAAAATACCAAAGTAAAGATGTGATAGTGTGATATTTACTTTGGTAAGTTATCAATTTTTGCAAAGTTAGTAACATATACGCTTTTGCGTAAAACAATTCAACAATTAGTAGATATCTGTATCATTTATGCTTTCACTATTTATTTTACCAATATTTTATTTTTAAAGAGAAAGGAAAATACATATCACTAAAGTACAAAATCTTATTTTACTGATACTGGTCTGCACCTTTAGTATTTGGTATCCTTTATTTATGGAAGGAACAAAACGTTACAATATTGTCTCATTCTCAAGATATGATGAGTACCCTGCAGACATGCAACCTACAGCACCTGAAAAAAAACGGCAAACATGTGAAGTACAGAATTCCTCACATGAAGATTAAATCAGAGGTAACAAGCAATGGCGTTTCACACAGATGGTTGAAGTTTATGATTTTACCCTACAAAAAGGGCACATACGCCAAATGTTGCAGACCTGCCAGTAACAACAGGCACACAATTAATGACATATGGAATAGTTACAAGGATACAGCATAGAAGCATATATTACAGATTATATGCAGTTCTTATCCTAATAAGGAAGATACAACTAGAAAATTTATGAGAAAAAAAAAGGAAAAATACTGTAAACTTTTATATAAAAGTATTTTGAGCTGAGATCACCTCTATCATTTAAATAATAATATGACAAAATAAAGCATGGTGATCACAAATTTTAATTTGTGGTTTGTAATTAGAAAATAAAATACACTGTGTAGCTGGGCTATCATTAAAGTTTTTAAAATTACACCAGTATCAATAGTTATTTGCATTATTATAGCACTGAGAAGTACCAACCATGAATCAAATGTCCTAACTCCACTGATTTTGCAGATGAAGGAAGAATATTAATGAGCCAAAAATCCTACTGGCAGCTATATCATCATTACAGATTGACATAGTTTCTGTCCTTGTGCCAGTAAAAATTGTCACCAGAGAATATTCAGTTGCTCCTGGCTATTTATTAATTTTACAAATTAATTAGTCAATTTACATTTATGATTAGACACAGCAAAATAAACAGTTACCTTGTCAAAAGGTTTACCAATAGCATTTTCTAATGACAGATCTTCTACTTCAAGAGCTGGATTATAACGTTTGAGTTCTCTCAGACATGCATTCAAAATGTCCAATATTGAAGTCTGGATAGCAAGCATACCAGGAGTCATTGACACATGTATTTCTACCACTTCAGGTTTATGCTTCTCTAAAAATGAGTTCACAGCTATATGAAACCTAAGAAAAAAATAGCTTATTAAGTTTTACCTGAATGGTTTGCTTGATGACATAATTATTCAAAAGTTCATATAAACTAAAATTACAATTGTTTTAGATGTAAACAAGTACACTAAATGCACAATCAGTCCCTTTCTACAGATGCAAAGACTGCAACAGTGCTTATGAAGAATCTGAAATCTCTGCTCTGAGATCACGACTGCACTTATTCTAGTCGTGCAAGCCTACAGTGCTAGCGAATGATCCATGGAGAGTTACTCCACTAGACCCTACCCTGTAATTAGAGATAACAAACCTCAACATAAAGCAAAAGTATCTGCTATGGGAGACACTGTAATGGGTTTATAAATTCTTTAGAATTACATGGATGCACTAGCAGATCCTGTGACATGCCTAGGCTCTGCTTATCATTAGCAAATCCTTGTTTCAGCATAGCTCTATAGCCAATTTGTCTAAACAGTACATAGATGTTAGCTGATGTTACTAACAGAGCAAATCACAGAAAAGAGATTGACCTCTGAAAGTCAACAGGTAGTTACCTTGCTCCACCCTACACTCTCAGGTCTTTTTATGGCTCAGAAGCAAAGGAGGAAACTTTACAGAGCTTCTATTCATCTTTCCGCACTCTAGTTATATTCGTTTCTGCTTCTTTGTAATGCTGAAAGGAAATCTGTTAAACTTTTGACAGTGCGGTACAACAGTACATAAAATAGTGTAAAACACATTCTAGACTGGACTAAATGAAAAACCAGGCAGACCATTGCCCAGAGTGTTGAAGGAGTAATAAGCTAAAGCGTCCAGTTCCATTTGTGGCTCTACTCCTGAAAGTCTTAATCCATGTCACAAACCCGGCAATTTGGTTTTTATCAGTTATCAAGTTTTCTTCCTACGCAACATAAAATTAAAGACAGATTTTTTTTAAAGAAATGTATTTTCCATGTAGAAAGAGATATCCACGGAATTTTACCACACTTGGAAAGAAATACTTCTGTGAATGGTGGACTTGAGTCTGTATTTCTCTTACTTTATGGCTTAAATTATCTGTTTAATAAGTGACGCTTTCCTTAGATATTAAGGACATTACTTTCTGTGTGATTTCTATTGGCTAATAGGATTTCTATTGGCTGATAGGACAGGTACATTATATGTGCAGCCTCTTAGAGATTTAATTTGGGGTTTATTTTCAAAGATACTTAGGGAGATATTGTATCTTTGAGACTACTTATTTTGTTAAAAAATTGAATGAAATTTGTTTGGGAATACAAAGGGGTTTGGGAATACAAATAAGCAGTGTGACTGCATAAATCTCATTTTATTAGGAATCCATGGTGGCAATCTCAATGAATTTTGCTAGGTTTAACTATTCTGTGAAGTAAAAAAGTGCCTTACCTTGGCCACAGGTAAAGTTTCCTGACAAAAAGATTTCTCATTACTCTTTCCACCTGGCAAAAGCCAGTGTTAAATGCAACTGCATTATCTGTAAATGCTTTAATGAAGCCTTGCTTATTCTTCTGGCGATAAAGTCGCAAGATAAATGCTTCCTGACAGGACTCAATGATTCTGTGTGCTTTGTATACCAAAATGCCTGGTAAAATAAGAAGTTTAAGTTATAAAACATTAACTCTTAGGGAACTCAAAAATTTTTCACAATGAAAGAATTTTATCAGAAGTTTCTTTTGTGGCCCCCTCCCCCTGCCTTCCCCAATATTTATAGGTACACTTGAGGACAGAAGGGACCTTCAACTGCATGGGTACACCACCTATTGTTTTCAAAGCTATGTGTATACTACGAAAAAAGATGAAACGTGCAAATTTTAGCACAGAGAAGTGAAGCAACAGTTAACTACATTAAGCGTTTGAGATAAACATCTTCAGGGTTTATACTTCACTCAGCCAAGACCTCTTAAGGTTTATTTTTCCCCTCACAATTGTGTTAAATAACACATTACTTTTTTTCCACTTTCCCTAATGAAGATGAGGCCTGTGTGATACTTTTCTCTGCCCACAACTTTCAGTGGGCTGATAAATACCTTTCTAAAGGGGAAGCAATAACATCAAATGTCAAAGGTTTCACCACATATCTGGATAAGTCAACTCAGTTTAAAAGTGCACCTCTTCTCTATCATTTTTTTGAACGCAATATCTAATCATTTACCTTAATATGCCTTTGCTTTATAAATTAAAAAGCATCTATAATAAATTGATTTTCATCTAACTGCTAGTCATTCATGATCAAGTCATGGAATAATCTACTAAAGGATAAACTAGATACTGTTACATTCCTCTATGAAACACATTTTTCAGTACATAAATGATGACTGTACTAATTTCCGAGCACTTTCCAGTATGTCAAGATTTGGCTCCAAGTATGAACATTAGAGCAGACACAGAAATGCTGAATACACCAGTGAGACTGCTTACACTACCTTCCTGCTTTTAGTCAGTATTTCTCTGCTTGTTTACTGAGTTCGTACGATCACGTAAGCCTTGGTAGAAACAACTTGCCATTGTCTACTATATCAACTCAGCTTTACTATGATTTATGCATTTATTCTATCATTTGTATTTAGCCAAAACTACCCGGAATCATTCTTCTACATTACAGTGATGATCATTTTTATTTACAGTTAGCTGAATTTATGAGTTCATCAACTGTTAATTCATGTGTGATTCTACAGTGATTAAAAAAAATTCTAATACATAAAAACACTTTTTTTTTTACTGTGTTAATTCTTCAAGAAACTCTGCTACAAGTTTTTATTGTTGTTTTTTCTTCCATACAGTATCACACACTAGCAGTATATAGGTCTCCTACAGAACACGGTGTTACTGTAGCTTTAAATAAAACAGATATGCTTTCTATCAAAGACCTCTAGTGGCACACTGACCTCTAGTGGGAATATGAAAAGCGTAAAAACCATTGTGTCACTTTAGGACAGATGTATTTTTCTAAAGATTTAGTGTATTCCTTCTTTCCATACACACAAAGTTACAAAGTGTGTTTTCTTCTGTTTTGTTTGTTTTGCAGGTGGAGAGAAAAGGAAGAAGAGAAGTAAGATGCTCAAAAATTTGCTTGCTTTTTAAATCTAGAAATACTAGGATTATTAAATACTGTGTCCTGTAGTTCTAACACAAAATCTTTAAAAATGTTTTAGAGATTAGGACTTTTCATATGTTGATTAAAAGGAAGGGGATACAGCTTACAAAGCAAAAACTTACTTTTGGGTTCGATCCCATGTTTGAGGGCCACTTGTTTGAGGGTTGGACTAGATGATCTCCAGAGGTCCCTTCCAACCTTATCGATTCCATGATTCCATATATTAAATATTCAGTTATATTTAGGCATTATCAAGATGTTAACTTCTAGATAACAGTCAAAAATTCTTACATTCCTGCCTCTTAGATTTTACTACCTGTCCAGGCTGTCTGTGTCATTAAACTCTTACCAGTAATGAGGTTTGCAGGAATTCTGTCAGTGAGGAAATCGACCACAAGAATTCGACTTGTTGCAAAGAGGACGCCTCCATGTGTGTAAAATTCATATCGAGTATTATTTGTAATTTCATTGGTAACACGCCGAGGAAGATGAACAACTCCATCTGACCTCAGCTGATCAATAAAATATTCCTAAATCAAACAGAGTAAAAACACAGGACTTCATTATGGTAACTGATGAAATGGATGCAAAAAAAAAAAATCTTAGTTATATGCTCTGTTGATTTTGAGGAACTGTCCAAAACCAAGTAAAAACATGATACTGTTAGAAACAGTATCATCATTACCTAAGGAAGTCTGAATTATCATTTTTTCCCCCTTATTTGGCATTCTTTGCTTAGGTTCAAAGTCATTTAGGCGATTTTAAAACTGGTATGTTTTCAGTATTAGAGAAGAAATAATTAAGAAAATATGAGCCACTGAGACTCAGAGTAACTTAGGTACTCTAGAACTTTATCTTGGGTTTTTCTCTTACACTTTAATAGATCCTGCTCAGAGGACGTGCAATCTTAATAGTAATTTAAGGACAGAGCACTGGAGGCGGCCCCTCTTCAGATCCAGCCACCTGCTATCAAAGACAACCACATCATGCGGGTCGCTTACGCCAGGCTTCCCCTCGAGAAGTGCAGTTAGGACAGGTACCCGCCGACGGTCACCACGAAGGCTGCCTCCGGACGACCGCCTCCTCCTGCTGCCGGGCCGGCCGCGGGCGGGGGGCGCCCGCCGAGATGGCGACGGCGCGGCAGCGAGGGGACGGCGGCGGGGCGACGGGCAGACGGCGGTGGCGGGGGAGGCGGCAGCGGCGAGGGGACGGCGGGTGGGGGACAGGAAGGGGGGAGGCGGCGACGGTGAGGGGACGGCGGGTGAGCGACAGAGACGGGGAGGCGGCAGCGGCGAGGGGACAACGCGGGAGGCGCCGCCCGCGCGGGCGCTGACAGGGCGCCGTTGGCGCCGCCGCCACGCCCGGCCCGTCCCGGCGCCCGCGGCTCGGCTCGGCTCGGCTCACCTCCTCGGCGGGGCTCGTGTTGAGCACCAGCACCAGGCTGGCGGGCTCGCTGTAGAGGCGGAGGAAGCGCAGCAGCAGGCGGTCGATGCCCAGCCCGCGGGCGCACACCACCAGCCCGTCGCAGTGGAAGAGGTCCAGGAAGATCTGGCTCTCGTGCTCCAGCAGCGCCGCCATGACGGCCGGCCCCGCGGCCCGCCCATCGCCCCGCGCCGCCGGGGCGGCGCATGCGCACGAGCCGCCGCGGCGGGGCGAGGCGGCGGCAGCGGCAGCGCCCCCTGCCGCGCCCGCGCGGCCTCGCGCTGCAGCGTCGAGAGCGGCGCGATTTTCCCGCCGCGAGCGCGAGGCGTCCGGGCGGCGGCGGCGGCGGCTCCTCGGTGAGGACGGCGCTGAGGAGCGTCGACGCGGAAAGAGGTGGGAAGGGGCCGCCTGCCGCCGAACTCCCCGCAGCCTCCCCGGGGCAGCTGAAACCCCTCCTGCCCTCCCCCAGGGTGTGGGATGGACGCAGACAGGCAGCAGGGGTCCATTATTTTTTTGTCGCAAGTTACCTGTATTTCTTAAAAACATGAAAGCAAACTGAATGAGTTTCTGCCTGCGTTCCAAGCACAAGGCATCATTTTTCCTCAGATTTTTCCCAGCACCTCAGTTTTTAGGGTCGTTACCTCAGTCTCGGCCCTGTCGGTTTCCTCAGGGATGGAGAGGGGGGTGTCCAGCTTCCAGAAAGGGCTGGAAACTCTTCAGAGCTGCCCCCAAACCCGACATGGTGAGGGGCAGGGAAAGCCTGCCAACTTGGCCCCGGCCCGTCTCCAAGTAAGTGACTTTTTGGGCCTCGCTGTGCCGAAGCCTCCTCGAGGGAAGCGAGGGGGGAGGATGGCCCTGCCTGCAGGGCAGACGGGCCGCGGTGACCAGCTCCTCCGGCTGTGTAACCGCGTGGAAGATCGTCCAAGTCTCTTTCCTTTGCACTGCGTATGAATTTCTATCGTTCTCGCCCAATACTTTCTTCCTTTGGGGGAGTGTGTTTAGCAGGTTTATTGAGTCAGCCATCTGATATGTTCAAATAAATACTCTGTGCTTTGTTTTGCAATGTTTTATATCGACAGTTGCAATATTGGTGGATGTTTTGTTGATTTAATAAGGGAAAATAAAGTGTACGGCTGCTAACATATTCTTTTCCTCCATGCTTATTAAAGTTCATAAGGATGCACTTTATTATATATAATTTTTGTAATTTACCGTATTGTTAGAATTATGTTGTTGGAAGTTTTAATTTAATTTAGGGGGTTTTCAAATTGTTTTATAAAATCGCATTTTAAAATGCAGTACACAAACTCAAGGCAACATAGAAATTCTAATTCTTTTAGAAATTGGTCATTTCAATTTTTATGGCAAAAATTAATAAAATATAGGGACTGTTCTTGATTTCCTCATACACGTATATTACTTCTGAAATCTTTTGCGGGTATCTGAACAATTCTTTCTTTTGGATCACATTACCAGCTGCGCTTGCCACCGAGTAACATGCTCTTCTTCTCGTTTTCAGCTGGCTGTTACTAAGCTCTTTGATGTTTGCATTGTAAAACTTATTTTAGACAGAGAAATAGTCTTACTTGCACAACATTTAATTTTTGTAGCCTGCAAGTCATTTTATTGGCTGAAACAAAGTCTTACTTAGTAATGTGGTGATTACAATTAACTTTTGTTGCTGTTTCTTGAATATTATATGAAAAAGTGTAGTCCACTAAGGCTCCTTCTTTCAAGAACTGCAATATTCTATAGAGATGTCAATCTAACTTAGGAAAGGCTTGTTTTTAGCCATTTTGTGAACTAGGTATTTGCCAACTGAATAAGAACTAATACGTTTTCTAAGTGGTACAAATAAAATAGAATAATCAAGGCATTTCTGTAATTTTTTTGTACAATTCATACTTTTGTGTAATTTTTTGTTAACTTTGATTAAATGTAATATTAATGTAAAATAGTTGAATTGTACTTCTTGTGATTGTACACTTATTAACCAGTAGAGGGCTGCCATTTGTCAGAGTTATCTTACCGGAGCAGAACTTAGGCCTAAATTCTCACACTTAATTTTTGTGTGTTTTTTCTTTGTAAAACATTATGAATATTTAAAAAATATTAATCTAAACACACAAGATAGAAGTTGTGTAGGAGCAAGATAAATAACGTGGTAAGAATTAGATATGATGTGTAATTTGTAAGTTGGGAATAATAGGCTAGCAGAATGATAGGGAAATATATGCTGATATACTTCTGTGTTCAACAATGAAGGCTAGTTAGTTTATAAATTAGAGCAGTTTTTTTCTATATAAGTAGTAAACATTTTGAATACCTTTAGGTTGTTCGTTCCATATAAAATTATAAGTAAACACTAATTATAGGGCTAGTTGCAAACTGATAAATTGTGTTAGATGGTCAATACAGTCCATTATTAACCTTCCAAAAGATGTTTATTTACACATTTTAAAAATGCATTAATAGATATATCTGTAATATATGTTAAATAGTAAACATACTTCATAGCTATTTGAAAAAAATTAGTTGTATACAAGTGAGATAGTCTTCCTCCAATAATTTGTTCTTATTATTTGGATTGCTAGTTATTAATGGAATCAACATTGTTAATATGAATAGTCTCTTGAAGATAGGTTTTTGAAAACTAATTGTTTTGAAAATTTTGACAAGTTACTAATTGCTATGAGAGAAAAGAGAGATGCAAGAAGCTGTGACTAAGTCATTTATCTACCCATCTGCATAATGACCACAGTCATATAAAAACTGGGAACAGTTCTTGTGCATTATATTATTAACCTTTTGTTACTGATAATGTAAAAAGGCAAAGAAAACCAATATTTAGATAAGCTTTGTAAAATTTAATTTATATTAAAAAAAATCATCAGTGTTTTCTTTTGTCTTCCAGTCCATCTTTGTCCTTAGAAGCTCAATATTTTTACCTATGAAAAAGTGGTGAAATCTCCTAGTCTGTGATTTTTTGGAGAATACTTGACCAGGTTTGTTGTTTGGGCTTTAGCTTCATTCTTCCTATTATCTATAAATAAAAATCTCTAACAGATCTGAGGCTGTTTTAGGCTGCAATTCTGTTAACCAACTAAGAACGTTAGGACCAACTTCTCTGAAATGGACTAAAATTTTTCGTATTTTACTATTTCCAACAAAGTCATTCTTATAATAATAATAAAAAACATTTATTTACCTGAAATGCATTTTGATGGATTATCTCTAAGTAGGTTTTTCAATATTCTAATCCCCAAACTTATTAACTGTAGAATTAAGAAGCTAACATCTATATTCCTCCTTCATCATTTTATCATGGATTAAATCTTCACTGTTTTTCATACCCATAGTAAAAGCAGTGACCTGTTATGCTTATGGAATCATTAACTTATGTAGGTGGTAATCTCTTATAAAAGAGACTGAAGATCACTAATAATTAATAGATACGAAAACTGAAGTAAAATTGTCTAAATTAATACTAAGTTTTGTTATGCAGTTTCCCAGGAAATGGTTTTCGTTTTATTGAATAAGAGCAAATTTACTTTTTAAGAGAAAAAATAGAAATAAATATTGGTCTTCATCTGTAGGTTTAAGAAGATGCTGAAAATAGAAAATATGCTCTGTATTTTGATGATTTATTATAATAAATAATAAGCCATATTAATTATGGCTGAATTATAATGAGCCATAAATTAAGAAAATACTTCTCCCATAAAGGAAAACCTAATTATTCCTTTTTAGAAGAATCTACTGCAAAAATGAAACATGACATGCTTTTGCTGGGTTAAAAAATGAACTACAATTAAAGAATTGGTTTGGGCTATGGCCTGATTGATAGGGAACATTAGTAAGGAAAAGTTAAGTTCTCCTGCTATATTGGCTATACACAGATCATGAGATCCTGGATTTACTAACTCCTTTACCTTAATTTCCCCCTTGGGTGTAATTGCCATACAAATAACAGCAACTGTGTTCACTTTACTTTGTCTTAAGTAAACTCAGAATTAAACTGGAGCAGTTCTTAATGATTTCTGTCATAATTTTTCTCCACAAAGCTAGATTAAAAGCTGCCGTTTAAAAATACAAGCAGTTTATAGTTGCATGTTCTGAACAACCTTAATTTTGATTTTTTTTCCTTCAGCTGTGCATCATAGATACACAGTACATTTGCTGACTATGTGGAATATTCCATTTTGATAGTTTCTAGATGTAAAAGTATCAAGAAATACCATATTTTTTTATTGTAGCAATATATAACAATGACGGATCAAATGTTTTAATATGTTAATTATCTTATAGTCACATCTGTCACATACATTTCTAAGAGACATGATTATATTTGTTCAGAACTATTTAGCTGGTCATTTAATAGAAGTACTTCTGCAAATTAAGAACATATATTAAAAAAAGAAACCGTTGTTGGTGCCATAGGGAACATTTCAGTGTAGATATATATAGATAGGCAATATTATCTTGTGCCGTGGTATTAACTGTCCTATAATTTCCTGTGTGTGACCAGATAAGGAAGGCAGGAGAATGACAGCTTACTTTAGGAAACTATTTTCTAGCGTGAGCGAGATTGAGATTTCTGGACAAAGAAAAAGGCTCATCCTTGTTTCTGCTATGCCAAGTAGAACAGGACTTGTGAATAAATTAAATGGCCATGTGCTTATTTGACCTTTTCCAGTGAGGTAAAGAGGATGGTTAACTGCTTCTAGGAAAGCAAAACTTAACTGTCGGACTGAAAGTATGGTATATAGATGCTCTACAGTACAATGTCAATATTTTCTTAGAATGTTTTGATTTTGGCCAGTATAAAGTGAGAAATAATGCTACTTTCTGTCAGTGTTATATTCCAAAGGAAATGGTTCTGGGATTCTAATACTTTATTACAGTAATTACTGGCTTTTACATCCCAGTTTGAGTAAATCAGACTTCCCAGAAACACTTCAAGAAAATTAAGCTCTTCAGTAAATAGTATCTGGAACATATCTAGAGCATTTGTAGACTTGAATGAATTTCCTATGACTCATCATGCAATACAAAAGTCAGACTCTTCTAACATTTCTAATCTACATTTTTTCCTTGCATTTCAAATTAATAGGACTTTTCCACTCTTATCTAACTTTTTAGATAAGAGTTACTGAAACTATGTACCATATTATCACACCTCTCAATTTTCTATCTTAGAAAAATAATATAATAGATGTATGATCTGTTCTATTTTTATCGATGTTTTAAATTTAATTTAAAGTAGAAAGGAAACTGTTGGCTTATATTCTTCAGAGACTGTAGGAAACCTCTAATTATGAAGCAGCAGTAATCATTTCATCGTTAAGACTGATGCTAGTTCTTATTTTAGACCTGAATAGTAAATTGTCTTTCCAGAGCTCAAAAAGAGGTCTTTGAATCACTTTGTAATTTCACATGCTGTGTACTTTCCAGTTGAGTGTTTCTGACTAGCCTACAAACTCCAAGGAAAGTATATGTTCCCAGATAAAAGGAATCTCATTTGACTTTAGAAACATGTTCCGTGTCCCAATCAGTTAATTCTTTCCTTGCTGAGAAAACAAGGAATACAATTTCTGTTTATTAGTGAGGAATTATACAAATAAAAGAAACTTATGATATTTTTATATAAAAGACTTAACAAAGGACTTAAGCTATACTTCAGCCAGCAGAGTGAATATATTTCTGAACATTTAAATGCATACAAGTGAAGATAATATACATTTCAAAGAGATATAGAATAAAGGATTCTTTATGAAAATGTAGTTTAAGCCGACCGTACATGATGTAAGACAGAACTAGAGCTATAGATGGTTTCATTAAAGCAGTCTGTGGGGATCTGGGAAAGGCCTCTGAAGAAAAGAATTTAAAATATTCAGATCCACCGTAGAGGGACAAAATATCAGAGAGAGTAGGAAACTAGCTATAATGCTGGTGTAAGATCAGGTAAAGAACTGCATTTTTTTTTCTGTGATGAAAGTACTCATTTCTTTCTTGTAATTTTTTTTTCTTTTTTGCATTCCCCCCCCCCCCCCCCGCATTGCAGAAAGCCCTAGTAGTGATTTCTTGCATTATGGATTTGAGTCAAAATATGTGCTTCTAGCCATCTCATGATGTTCATTCTTTCAGATTCTCCATTGCTGCCTTTCTCCCTTCAACTCTGAGGTTCTTGGATATTACCCTCTGGTACCACAACTTCATGCTATAATCCCGGTCTGCTTTTCCTCTACATTTTCAATGTTTGTACAAGTCTATGCTTGTATGATTCTTTTTCCTTCTTATATAGCAGTCTTCTCCTGAATAATAAATTTGTTTGGATGAAAACATCTTTTTTTCATTAATGACAGTAATCAGTCTGTGCCAGAGCTAAATTTTTTTTATTAGTCAAACAGTAAATAAACACTACATTTGTTCTCTTATAGTCATTTTGACCAATAGCAATTTTTTAAAATACTAATTGTCAAAATCTGTTGATGTTGTCCCAGTGAAGGATTTTTTAGAGAAGAAAAATCAATAGCCATACTATATTGCTGTTAGAATTTTTGTTTTATATGCAAACTTTTTTTTTCCAAAATCATTTTAAGAATGAAACATTATTTTGGTTTGTACACAGATGTTTTAATTGTAACTTGCATTATGTTTTGTCATTTCCTATTCTGAAAGCCCAGAGTATGGTTTGATAGTATGATAAATCTAGCTTTAGGTTTGATACCTATCCAAATACCATGGTCACCACCACAATTATCTGTAAGGTCGTTCTGCTAGTTCAAATTTAGGAAAAAAAATGGTGGTGGATTAATATTAAACCGGCTGAAGTTGTGTGCGAATAGTTATTGTTTGTCTTCTGATAGTTAAAATAATGCGGACATGGAATTTGCATCATGTGCTTTACTTAACAGAAGTTGGTTATGTGCTCACATCTGACTGGACTTCTGACTGATTGTAAAATGGAAGGCAGATATTTCCTAAGGTTTATTTTCTGTGTAAAATGTTGGTTTCTATGGTTTAGAAGGCTCTGACTTAAAAAAATGTAGAAAAAGGAATACTAAATAATTTAGTGAAAAAATACATGTTCTATGGCATCAGATACAAGCTAATCTAAGCTGTAGCTTTGCTGCTTCTATGAGAATCTTATTCCCAAAGTAGAAGTAGTAAGCAAATTAATCATTGCTACTGTGGGTCTAAAAGAAAGCTATGAAATGCCAGTAAATTAGGATGTACAGTGTGGTTCACATAATAGGAATTTTTTAAATCATCATGTAAACGTGGGTTCACAACTCAAGCGCTTATGAACAGCAATATTAACATTTTACTCAGTGTGAACCTTCTATAAATCAAAGTGTTTGTGGACTTTGCTTTATGAGTATATAGTAAGTAAGGATGTACCTAAAGAAAGGTGAGTAGTTAGTGTTTGAAATGCAGTGTACTTCTGAAATAATATTTGAGATTATATTCTTTCTAAAAATTGCATACTTTTTTGCATTTGAAGAGTATTATTGAAGAATATGTGCTAGTATTAAAAGTAACATTTCTTTGACATCATAATAGTACATGTGCATGTACTGTGTTTGCTAATTTTATTCAGCAAAGATAAATCTGAGGAATTTTAGATGAGTTACACTGCAACTTTGAAATAGTTGTCGAGGTTGATTGGGAGAAATTGTGAGATTGTCTCTGGTATGTCAGCAGGCAGACTACTGCGAGGAAATGGGATGAAATTTTAAAAATATTCTTAATGATTAATACATTCAAGTGGTTCAAATACAGTAAAATACTTTGCAAATATTTCATATAAAAGAAACTAAAGCAAGGCATATAATATTCTTAAGTAATAATCTTTCTTTTCCATCTAAAATAGTACCTGTTATTTTACTCACCTTGACAACAGTAAAGCTAATTGTCATCACTGATGATCTTTGAATCCTTGACCTGCTAATGGCTTTGATCTGATTATCAGTCTACTTGGAGCTTTAATATGAATATCACTGCTTGAATACAGTTACATGTTTTCAGGTTTTCCAAAATTTCCAGTAGTAAAGGGGGTTTAAAATTATGATTACTTGAAAATGAGGAAACTGTCCTTCTGTAATAATGACAGTGATTGTCAGCCCTTGGTGCTACTTCAGCAGCTGTTTGGGAAGCCCAGGGAGAAAACGATACCTAAGAGCTCATCCACATAAATATGCTCCAAAAAGAATCTGATAGATGGGAGAGAAAGAAGACTTTTCCTACATCTTGTTTTAATTTTCTCATGGTTTTTGAACTTTGAAGTCTTAGGCAGTATTAAATTTTTTTCTTCTGTCATCATATCATGATTTGCCTCTTTATAGTTTAAGAGAAAGACGGAATTGCTAAAGATGGTTTCCATAGCAATTACAACTATTTGAATATTCATGAAACTCCTCATCCTTTCAACTTTTCAAGAGATTTTCTTGTTTGTCAGCTGGATCATACAAGTTATAACTTTATTAAGGAGGTTGAAGATGAAGATTTGCTTTTCTTTTGGAAAGGGAATGGCTGTTTTAATTTTGATTATGCTATTTGCCAAAATCATAGGGTATAATTTGGCTTTTTGTTTCAATACCCTTATCTCCCTTCCTTCCTCTTCTGTCTGTCACAGCCAAATGGCAGTTCACAAGCCATTGTCTCAGAACAAATCTGTCATAGTTTAAACTGAGAGTGGTTGAGATATGTGGACACGTTCCATTTTGCTGGTTGATCTTCAAAGTAGAGTCAGAAGGAGTGAGTAATGTCTTAACTAGCCAGGTGACATCTGTGAAATCCTTTATTTTTTTATTATGTGTACTGACTAATATACAAGGATGAAATGCTGTTTGGGTTCTTCAAACTTTACTGTAATATAAAAAGAGAATGCTGATAAGTAGATTTAGTCCAGTTCTGTGCTGCCTTTTGTGCTGAAATGATTTATTGGTGAGGTTTCTGAGATATGACAAAACAATCTCCATTATGTCTGCTACATATGCATCATTTTCTAAACGATACTCCAGTAATATAGTCAGAATGAATTGTTCTGCACAATCTGTTTTACAACGAAGAAGAACACAATGTGCTGGTTAAATTAATTCAACACTAATTCATTTGGAAGCTATGAAAACAAGGACGAAGAACATATATCCTACGTGTCAACTTTTACCCTACTCTTTATCAGAAATAAATGTCTGTCTTAACTCTTACTTTCTCACACTCTGTCAAGTTTAATGCAGTGCATTATTTCTTACTTTCTTTTGGCACATCTTCTACTGTGGACTATCTTAGTTCCACTTGCCCTTAGGTTTTGTCCTTTCTTCCCTTGCCAAGCCTTTACTGACACTTGATTTGTTGCTAATCCTAACAGAAGTAGATATTTCCTCTAGAGAGTATTATTGCTTACATGTGGTTATTTGCAGTTCTTTTTGTGTCAAATTCTTTTGTACTTATATAGCCAAGAAGTTGTTAGCTAGACAAAATTTATTACGAGGTAAAATGTCTAACTGTATAGTTTTACAGGTAGACCAGTGCACAGTGGATGTGCCACTAAAACTCAAAAGGAACAGCATAAAAGAACATTTTATCTGTAAGCTAAGATTCTCATCGAAATGTTTATAGTTTGTATTGAATTTAAGCTGATCTCATATAACAATGGTGACTGAATGAGTGAGATATTTATTAAAAATGAACTTAAGCCATACTTATGGGCAGGTCTTATTTCTTCTGCTCTGAGTTCTTTGACATACTCTTAATACACCAGATCTGCTGTCCTCTCTTTCTCTGTGCCATTATCAATCACTGTCTCCCCTCTTGAGCCTCGGTTTCTCTTCAATCCCCTTTATCCTACATTTTACTCATTTTACTTCTGAAAAGCAGGATTAGAGAAGGAAAGAGGGGGCTGACACACATCAGATGAGGGAATTTGGGGCTTGAATTAATACCCCTCTCTTTACCCCATCATTCCTCTCACTCTCTCTTTTTTCTTAGCTTTATAAATTCCACTTAACCCCTACCCTGTAAGTCCCCTGCTACAGTTCCAAACCTTTCTTTCCTTGTATTTAATCTCTTAATTTCCCTAATTTAATTTATCAAACATTTACGCACATTTATTTTTTTTTCTGAAATAATTTTGAAAGCTTTTTCATTGCATTCCATGTTCAGATCAGTTTTTTCCTGAATTCTGAATTTCTTCTCATTCCTTAAAAACATCAATATGGTGATAGTTATTCTTGAAGGTAATTTTCATGTATATACTTCTTGGGTGGATGAATGTCCCTGTTCCACGTCAGTCATGTATTTGCTTTTGGCTGAAAATTTATGTATACGTTTTTTATTTTTGTATGCCTCAATTCATAAAGCCTAGCTTTTTGTAACCATATTTTTCGTTGTTGTGCTCAGATGAAAATGGGAGCTACTTAGTATCTGAAATAAATGCTAGAGCATTGAAATCAGTGTTTGGGGCACTATAAAACTATATTTTAAATCTCAGATAAGTGCAAAAAGATGTTAAAAACACTGTACTTGATGAAATACTTTTTTTTTTGATAGGACTAGTTTATCAACCTTTTTCTGAAGTGACATCAATTTTGTTTATGATATTACACAATCCAATTAGGAGAGGAAATTGTAATGTAATCTGAATGAATGTGCAGATTTTGAACACTTAAGATAGTCAACCTTTAAGAAGAAAGGGCTTGCTAAACTTAACTGTAACAGAATGATACTAATAGTATTGTATGAAATTAATCATCGGTAGCTGTTTTGTTTCATCAAACTCCCCAAATTGAATAATCCTGAAAAAGAGACTGTGTGGAAAAACAGCAGAGGCAAAGGACAGTACATATCCAGAGCTGCATGGCTAAGAGAGGTGAGAAGTGATGCATTCGCTCACAGGTGGTTTGTCATCCCATACAAATGCATATAGTTACAAAATACGTTCAGTGAAGTTTGAACTTAATTTCTTTCTGGATGTGGTTGTACTGCTTCCGGAATGCTTTCTCAGGATGCAATAGGTTGCAATGTGCCCATTCTGTCATGCCAGCAGGTGTGTTTAATGCTGGTTCCGAGCTTTCTACCTAGAAAGCTTGTTTCTACCAATTCGTAGGGGATCCAAACATATGGAGAGTTATTTTTATCAAACAAGACAAACGAGGATTCTCCAGCTTACTAGCTCACAAGAAAAAGATTCTAGAGAAGGGCTCAGATTTCCACAGAGGCAGAATTCCTTGCTATACCTAGACTAAGAAAAGGATCTCAGGGCAGAGGAGCTAGAGAGCCTCCCAGTACTGTGCAGAGTGCTGTGGACTGAAAAATACATGCCCTTTGTTTTTCTTTTCATCCAGTATTGCTGTTAATGTCCCATTCTTTCTTTACAATCCTTCTCCATTTTGTCATTTGGAATCCCTCTTCCTTGCTGATCCAAATCTCTTACCTTGCTTCTTTCAACTTCTTTTATTCTAGCCTCCTCCTCATTTTGAAGAAAGTGGATGCAAGAAATTTACATGGGCTTAAAAAAAAGTAATGAATTAAAAAAAAAAGCCATCCAGATCTGTCAAATACCAAGGGCCTAAGCTTTGGTTCAGGAAGAACATATTGGGGAAGTATCACTACATGTTATCTTTGCTTCTACTCTTAGCTAAGCACAGAAGACTACTGTCAGAGACAGACCGTTGTTCTGACCTGGTTTGGCTGCTTTTACATTCCTGTCTTTGCCAGCATTTACACAGCTCTACAAACGTGCATATTGACTAGTTAGAAAGCTTTTTGGAAACTCTGTGTCTGTGTACAAACATATCAATCTTTCTTCTGTGAGTACAAGTTTTTTTTTTTTTTTAAAAAAAGTTACACTTGAGCTCAAGCTGTATCTACCACCTCTCAGCAGATTTTCTGTTGTATTAACCAGTAGCATATCCTACCATAAAGGACTTCTTTTCCATGAGAGAGACCATCTGAAATATTCCTGTGTTCCCTTTGACTTGTCCAAAGCTCAGTTGTCTTCCCATTTTGAGTCAGCTCAGGTTACTCTGCCTGATCACTTCATGTACTCTGGAGGTGCTTTTTTTCCGCTTTTTTATTTGACACTGATGGGAATACTTTGTTAGCCTTCCAAATTCTAAACATAATGGTATTCTAACAAATTTGTCCTTAGTTATTACAGAATTGAATGGGAAATGAAATTTCTTTCATTTAGGTATTTTTCATGCCTTATTAATGAATCATTACAAAAATTCTTCTACGAGTTTACTATCTACCAAGCAACTTTGGACCATCATTTTCTGCCATTAACAGTGAGCAGTTTGTTCTTTGTTGGGTTGCAGTTCACAGAACTTAGAGAAGATATAACTCTCCAGTTGTATCTAAATTTCTGTATATTTTCTTACTGCAAAATGATGAAAGTTATTGAGAATGGGATTTATGATCATAGTGGATGCAGCTGAAGAAGTGAACAAATTAAAACTGGAAAATGTTTTTCTCATATGAGACACTCTTAATAACATATTCTTCATATCCATATCTAGAGAATTACATCTGGATCATTCTTGGGATTTTGTGTTTACTGCTACTCTTAGCCTTTCTGTTAGAGGATACTGAAAACTATACTATATATTCGTAAAATTACTGCAATAGCTTTACCTTTTTTTTTTTTCAATTTGGGTTTAGTGGTTTTCTTTTTTCTTTTTTTTTTTTTAATTAGGTGACCAAGAATAATAATATTCTATGAGAACGTATACTATATATTGTATCATAGAGATTTTTATTTTGCAATATATAATACAAGAAAATGTGGATGATTACAACTTTAATAGTCACCTATTAAATATTTAAATAGTCATTAAACTCCACAATACTAGCCTACTTTACTTTACTTTATTTGAGAGCTCAAGTTGTCATTTGGGTTAAAAGTATATGTACTGCAACACTAAATAAACTTAACTGATTAATAAAACAAGTACTTTAGTATACACACAACATTTAAAGACTGAAGTTATAACTGCAAGATACTTCTACAAATCTATAAAATCTCTGTTGATTCAACCTTGATTTTTTTTTTTGTTTGTTTGTTTGTCTAATGAAAGGAAATCTCAGAAGGGGTGGTTACAAAATTGCCATAGAGAGCCTCAACCACAGTCTAAGTTTGTTCACCCTTGTACCATTATGACTTAGTAAATTAAATTAAACTAACCATTTCAGTATTTAATGTGTATGTAGCTTTATTTTATGGAGCCTTATTTTACTGTTATGTATGTAGCTTTATTTTAATGTTATTTAAATGAAAGTCTGATTGCTTGTTTTGGGGTGAAGTTGTGCAGATGTAGTCATCATCTTTACAAAACAGTGGGAAAACAACGGGGAGGGAAAACAGTAACATATATAACAAGGAAGAGGTATGGCTAAAATTCACACAGTGTTAGTACTTAGAATGAGATGATGTATATTGGGCAGGACTTCTGATTTGGACGTTTGGAAAATATGTCTTGATCTAAATTTTTAACCTTTGAAGCATAACCTCATGACCCTATTTGCAAATATTCATAATCCTATAAAAGAGAAATATAATGAAGTTCTTTAAAACCCTTCAACATTGATTAAAGTACTTTAGAATCCAAAGAATGATATTCACACATAATAAAACAAGAATGTTTGTATTAAAACTAGTTACCTGCAAAGTCTTCTGGGCATTTTCCTTTTTAATTCTCTCTATATTAAGTCTGCTGTTTGATTCCTCTGGCAACAAAATCTCCCATGTAGATTAACAGGGAATTCAGGTTTACTCTTTCAATGCTTTATTCAAAATATACATGTATTGGAAAAGGAGATAGCTGGGAAACACAGCAGATTCAGGTATGGTATGTTTGTACTGTACTTTGTCCTGTTTTTTTTAAACTAGATTGACCTGCCTCATAGTTAATATTTAGTCATATTTGTTTCTAAATGTAAAATGTGAAATACTAAATTATTTCTGATGCCATGTTTTGATAGCAATTGAATTTTAATGATACACACTGAAGTAATCAAAACATATAGGTTAAGGATGATTATATGTACGAGACTACTGCTGGCAGCCAGTGCATGATTAAATACCTACTAAACAGCATACACAGAATATCACTGTGAAGTATTAGTTGTATCTGTTCTACTATATAGCAACTCTTTTACTGTTTGATTTGTCTGCTAATAATGCTTTAATGATTTCGTAATATTTATCCTAATTAACATAGTTTTAATCCCCTACCATTGGCAAGTGTAGTAATTGTAGCCCTATTCAACCAATTACCTTCCTATCAGTAGCTTCTTGGCCCTTTCTTAAACATTGTAACAGTGTTTCCAGCTGTAAATTGCACCATATATGTTGTATTTTGATGGAGGAATGTACTTTCTATATTTATAGGTTAATGTTTCAACCTAGCCGATGTTTGTAGGAACTAAAGGTTACAAACTTACACAAAGGCTCTTTAGAGACAGATGCAAAATAAATTGAAAGCATCAGTCTCATTTCTCCTGAAGTGGTATCCACATCATAGAAAAGCCTGTCATGATTGGCATTAATTGGCAATATTTTTTGCAGATTCTGGAATGTGGTCCAGGGATTATTTGGATAAAGAGGTTGAACTATTGCATCGCTATACTTTCAGAGGTAACTCTTCTCAAGATTGACAGCTAGTAGTGTGGTGAGGTGACGAGAAGAACCTTGGAGAACCTTTTTCTTTGGTTCTTTTTTTTCCCATCTTTTTTGTAACTTTTGCTTTTTAGTTTTACAGATTAGTACTTTTCAGAGAAACAAAAATATCTTCAAGATTTAATAAAAGTAAAATCAAGTTGATGATGTTCCTAACATTTTGTGCAATAAAAAGTGTTAGTGGAGGAGATGAGGTATTTTGACTTCTACCAGAAGATGGGACTACCAAAATGTTTCTCAGTTTGGAAGATTAATTTAGTGGGGTGAAGTGTTGATGAATTGTCTCAATAAGGGTGTGGAACATTCTTTGAAGAAAGAGAATCAAGATGCTATTCTGTGGGATTATTTTTGTTTGTTTTTTTTTAACTGTAAGTCTTGGCATATTAGCTAAAAATACAGATTTTTGTTGACTTTTGGGAGAGTTTTATCTACTGCATTTCTTTGTGTAAATTCAGGCTGCTCTGACTGCTGTGGGTTCAAAGCGGTATTTTAATAAGCAACTAGTTTTGTATTTAAAAAGTTGTTTTGTTCTTGTTTTCTTGAAGTGTGATGCATTACTTGCTTTCTTTTGGGGATAAACGTAGAGAATGTGAATAAAAAATATAATCGGTTTTGTTCAAATGAAATGAAGTATGTTAGACCCTTCTGAATCTGATCAATGACATTCATCATACAGATCTGATGTATCTGAACATCAGCAGAAGCTCCTGTGCATACTCCCTTAGTTTTTCTCCTCCTTAGGCTTCTGTCTCTCACACAGAAAATTAATTTAAAACTAATTAAAAAAGATGAAAATACTTGTGATCCTTTCTCCTTTTAATTAAATTAGAAGACTTGAGGGAATATTTGTGGTCATTTGTGACCATTCATGTATTTCAACTGTAAATTAATGGGAAATAATGCTCCTAGAGTAACCTGCCAATAGTCCCATCAGTCATATTACTCACTATTTTTTCAGAAAACTTCAGTGAAAGTGGGCTGGAATAATCTGATATGGAAATATTACATTAGATTACATTTTATGAAAAATATATTCTTCCCTAAGTACAAAGTATTGTTCCAAGCATCAAAATACATTCTGAAGGCTTTACAGTGCGTTGCATATTAAAAACCAGTGAACTTTTTTCGTAATGGGTCTCAGTTTGTAGACCTCTGTAGATTAAATATCTTTTAACATATTTTTCCTAAGTAAATCATATAGTTAAGAATATAAAAATCAAAAATTTCTTGATAACATGGTGATGAATAACTGAAGTTTACGTATAAATACTATATAGTAGAATTAGTTATGATTTTTCATTTCCATTTTTGATTAACTCCTCTAGTAATTGATAAAAATTTTCTTAATAATAAATTTGTAGTTCATCTTTGAGTCTTGTCCTGCAGACCTGTTGAGATTAAGTACAGAGTTTCACAAGATTTGAAGTATATCTTTTGGTAATATTCTTTTTCAGCCATTCATTGAGAAAGTTACGGTGGTGACATGGCTTTTGTGCACATTGAACGATTAACCAAAAAAAAAAAAAAAAAAAGTGAATAATGATCCTCATGTGGTTATTGAGGAAATAATGAGCATATGGGGAAAGTGTAAATATTTCAGTATAAATTTGCTTTATTATTAGTTTCCACAAAATATTCCCTTCAATGACTAAAGAGTAGATTGATAAATAGTGTAACAGAAGGGTTAATATTTATCATTGCAAGGAGATGCAGTTATTGTTTAAACATTTTCAAATTCTTAACATTTTAATATTTAATACTTTAAAATTACAAATACATATTTTCTTATGCCACTCTAAAAATCTTATTTTGCATTCCTCATATCATCTTAAATCAGGAATCTACCTTTTATTGTTAATGGTGCCATAATTATTTTTAAAAATGCTAGAGAGAAGCATAAAGAATAGTTGTAAATTTGTGTCTGCTGAAGAATCTCTCTCCCTGCAGCATTAATCTCACCACAGAAGGATGGAGGAAGTAGGAATAGCTAGGAACAAAACAGTAATAGCATCGGCATCTGTGGAGAGCGTATGACAACAGCGTTTACTTCTCATGTACCTTCCAAAGCTCTTGCTCAGATGAGACCACAACAAAGGAATGAAGTTTAATGCCACAGTTGTCTCCAAAATCTGTAATCATATGTCCAGGAAGATATATTTGTGATCTTGTGAAAAGTTGCATAGTTCATATGAGGTAAAAGTTGTTCTGACTTGTTCACTTTAGTGGCAGTAGGTTATGCAAACGTTACAGATAGGAGTCCTGTGTTGATTTACATGGATAGAGACAAACTCTGCTGCCTGCACTTGTGTACCGCCTAAAATTGATTGCAGACGCTTCCTGGTAAGAAGTACAACGAGGCTGAAAACCAGGTATTTTTGATGCTAATCTATGGCATGTTTGCAGAGGCCACATCTGTAAGATGTTCAACCTTATACAGGAGAAAGAGGAACAACAAAGGTAATTGAGGAGGTGACCCCGCAGCACTGGGTACGAATATGAACTGTTAGTATGAACTTGTTCGGGAGAATCTTGTTAAAAGGAGCAATATAAATAAAAATACTAGGCAAATAGTTTCTTCTCGTTCTGAAGTTGTGTAATCTACATGCTAAAGAAAAATACCTGCATTAGATAAAACCTTGTGGGTAAAAACATCTGAAACTAAGTCAATAATCAAGGCAAAAGTCAAGTATAGGACCTGGACAGAGATATATAGAAATAAAAAAGGAATATTTTCTTCCACAAGGTGGAGCTGTTTGATTTCTGCTTTTGTGAGTAGTTCAGTCTATCAGTAAATGATCCTTTGCTTACTGTACAAGGACAGAGGAATCATAGTGATCTATCATTGCTTTTTTATTCTTACCCTAAGAAACTGCTGCAATTTAATTCTAGATGGTTGTATGGGAGCTAAAAATATTGAATTTAACGTGACGGCCTCTGAATCTAGACAACAAACTATATTTAAAAGAAGGAAGAAAAACAAATCCTTTTTGTAGGAAAATCGCAGTGATTTGCCTAGTCTGTGGTGTTCGGTTAGATGTCCTTTATTTATATACTTTGATGATGACTGCAATGCAGATTTCTCTGAAAAGATTTGTTATCCTTTATGCTCTGTAACATCTGGATGAGGGAGGGATATGATTGCTTAAAAGATAGTTCAAACCAATATTTTCAGTAACATTGATGGGCCTCCAGTTCTGGAGTGTTTATTGGGTATAAACAGATGAAAGGATAGCACTTCATCAACTAAATGAAAGACTGTCTTTAAAAGTAGTAATTCTAAAAAAGATCAAGGAGTCATAGTGCAAAAACTGCAGAGCATGTTGTCCTGATGTGATGCCTGTGCATAAAAAAAATCAGTGTAATGCTGAATAAGCAGGAAAAGTGAACAGAGTAAGGAGGAGTTTTTTGGATTTGATTTTGTTTTTTTTTCTTATGTGGCATTGGTGAGACTGGCTGAGGATACTAGAAGGACGCACAATACATTCAAAACTTTCAGAGCCAGGGGCTGGCATCAGCTGAACTGAAGCAAAACAAAGAGCAGGCAGCATTGGGAGTCTCTCAGTCAGATGGATGGATGGGCCAAGGATCATTCAGGGAAAGGCCTGGGAAAGATAAGAGTTCCACCAGAACATACCAAGAATCTCTTCTTGAAAGGATTGAGTTAGTGAGATGTTAATGACCTGGGATATGTCTCTAACAATCTAAGTGCCAACTGGTGTATTTGCAGACAGAGCTAATGTGGACCCAGCTAAAAAGGGAAAAAACATGTCACCTCCCAGATCAAGTGCAGATTGTGAGGCAAGTTTCAAGCGCACTCTGGGGTAAAGACCTACTTCAGTTAGCTCTGGAGAACAGTGTGACATAGTTAAATCCCAGTAAATAAGACTGACTTTTTCTAATCTTTTATTGTTTTTTTCTTGTTTTAGATTATAGTGGGTTAATGGTAACAGACATTTTGCAGACATTAAACAGATTTATCTGAATGCAGTTGATAGACTGAAGCCTGCTTTCCAGTTAGCTTATGTCCTGTCATACTACAGCTCCCTTCTACATTCACTTTCCTTTGCTATGACCTAGCTTCTCCACTGATTCCAAAATATACCTCTAGGCTACTCCTATTTCACCAGCTGATGCTGGTGGCTGAGCAAGAAGCAGAAGACCTGTTATTGGTGCTGAATTACATGCAAGTGGATTGTGTGGCTGATACATACATAATGATTGACTAGCTGGTATGTCAGGCATAATAGATAATTGTAGAGCTTACGCTGCAATATTTTACTCACTGGGAAGACTAATGTCAGTCTTTATCTCCTACTCAACTGTCAGTTCTCATGGAAACTTGTTGGAACTTAATATTTTTGAGACCATGTCCTTTTGTCAAATTTGATTGAAATTAGCCAATTCATTGAAAAGTTATCAGGGAGGGGATGAGAAGTGACAGACTGGCAGTACATTTGTGTAATTTATTTCCTTACAAAACTAGACTGAAAAGCAAAGTTTTCCAACTTTCAAAATAAGCAATCAGAACCTTGCAAGAATAAGCAATGGCAGACTGCATTTAATTGAAACTTGCAGAAGCTTACAGAAACCCACACAAGGAATAAAGTCAGAATGTTGAAAATCCTCCCCATTGTGGGTGTGTGTATATGCAAGTTTATGGATATATATAGTCTGATATGTAAGCCACATTCACTACAGGAGGACCTACCTGACGATAAATACTAGGTTATCTAGCAGTCTTTCTTTCAGATTGTTTACTAGCACAAGCTAAATCTGGAAAAAACTAATTTGAGCAATGGCAACAGTGGAGTGTTGGTAGTCTACTTTTTTTTTTTTTTTTTTTTTCCTGGTAGCAAATGTTTCAGGAAAAGAGTAATTTGCAGTTTGGGAGATAGCCTTCACCTTCTGACAGAAATACCTGATAACAGATGACAGCCCCATTTTCCCAAGATCTTAAGCTTTAAAATGTTTTTTGTTATAGTGGACTGATCTATGTCTCATGTTTTTAAAATGTAACTAAAGAAAAATACGGTTTTTATGAATACTAGATGGACAAGGGAGATCATATAGATACTGAGCTTTGCAGTCTGTGGAACTTTTGCTGAGTTAGATATTACGACTTACTAGAGTTGTCTCTTCTTTGATTATACATTTCTGAAAGCAGTGAAAGTAGACTTTTTTGAAAATGACTTATTTTTCAAAGAAATTAAAATAATGCAGGCAATCTGTAAGTAATAACACAACAGTATATCCCCAAATCCATGCATTTTTATTTATTTTAACTAAAACGAAACTATTTTGTTTTCCCTACTTAACTGTTTGGTTTTTTTTTTTTTTAATGTTACTCCTAAGGCTTTTGTGTTGTAGCAGTCTTTGTGCTGTAAGAACAATCTTTGAAGTTGTAAGAAATGATGCTTTGGTGAGAAGCAGATTCTGACTATGCAAAATACTCCATCTAGATACATTTATTTAACTTCACAGTATATGGTTATGTATATGCTGTCATTATATGCATGTGCATGAACCATATATATCAAAGGATGAAAATTCTAGACTATAACTCTTCCCCTCCTTCCAAGGATAGAAAATGAAAGAACCTGCTTGGTTGAGGCATACTTGAAAGATTTTCAGAAATGAATAATTCACATCAATAATGTGAATTGAATTGCATCCCATGAGGGAAAGCATAAAAAACAAAAGGCATTACTAGTCAAACTTTATTTTGTGCCACCAATAAACAAGATTTTAAGGGAAACACAAAAGCAGTTAAAAGTGTGAAATTCATAATATGAAAAGAAGGCATGTAATAACAGGGGAAACTTCTAAAGTAACTTAAGGAACCAAATGAAGATGCTTCATTTGCAGGTAAGTATAGTGCAACCTACACACTTCAATCAAGCCAGCGCTAGGCTTTAATAAGCAATAATAAAGTGTGAAAGGTGGCTTTCTGAGAAGGATGGAAAGGTACATGTACATATTGCTTGTAATTATGTATCCAGTAAACAGACACCAAAATAGACACACTATGTTGCCTTGTAATGTGGCGTCCAAAGACGTTAGAATCCATGTGCTTAACTAAAGCTGTATTTGCATCTTTGGTAGGATGAGTTCAAAGTTCCTGGGGTAGGAAATGTCAGATATTACAGTCTGATAACTGCTTTGCAGGTTTTCTGGCAGCTTTCAGGTTGTAGAATTAAAGGAAGATAGAGTGGCTGAAAACAGTGTATTGGAACATAATTGTTTAACTAGAATGAAGTAGGTATCCTAGTCACTTATAAATAAAATATCCAGTCCATTTTATCTGGGAACTCAAATGTAGAATTACTGTACTTTTGAGGTTGATTATCTAGAAAATGGAGTACTTCTAAGTACAGAAAACAAAGGATTTTATAATTGATAAATTGCATAATTTAAAAAAATACTGCCTTTTTCCTCCCACTTATTTCAGCAACAACCAAACTTCTGTCTACTCTTAGTAGCTGAGTAAATTGTAAGCTGACTGTATGTGCTTACGTGGGATATACTTCAGTTTTCCTGGTCTGTGTCAGCTTGTTCACATATCACTTGCTTCTGGGTAACTACAGAAACAAACAGGGGCAAAGAATTCTTATTGTGGTTAGTGGTAGTAACTTTATATAAAGACAAGTCGAGGTGAAGGTAGTCATAACGAATCTAAGACGAACCTGATGAGTGGGAGAGCAACTGTTTTTGTGCAGGCGAGCCCTACTTGCAATAAAAAGGCAATTGAGTAAGGCCAACTGAGCTCTTTGTAGGCTGTCCATGGATGCTTACGGTCAGCGTGTAAGTCTTTTTAAGAAGAAAGAGAAGGCTTAAAATACTTTTACTCCACAAGTAGCATTAGTTTAGAATATATCCTGTGACATAAGGAGATCTAGTGATTTTTAAGGCACCTCTTCCAGAACTTTCAGGGAGCTTTTGCATGAAGTATGTATCCAGTTATTTTAGTCAATATTTTTTACTTGAAGAAGTAATATGCTTGATTGACAGCATCCTGCTCAGTGGGCATTGAGGCCTGATAACTAGCTTGTTGCAATGAGAGTTTCTGTATTGCTCTGAATACTAGAGAAAGAAAGACGAAAGAATAGAGAAAGAACAGAACAGTATGATTTGTTACGTATAAGCTACAGCCCTTGAGTTTTCTTTTGTTCAGCAGGTTGAATTTTATTTCAGGACTTCTAATTCACTTATGTTAACCTCATAGGAGTGGTGGAATTTGCAGACTGATAGATAAGAATACTTTCTACTTTTTTTGTGTACATTCACCAGTATGAACTCAGCCTCAGCAAGAGGAAGAGGAACTCTTGGAAGACAACTCGGTCCCCAACACGTTATTTTCTTTTCTAAAATTTACTAGTCTCACACTTTATAGGAACCAATTAGAAGCCATGCAGTTTACCAAATCCTTCTTCCCCCCAGCATAGCTGTAAAATGTGTATTACTGTACAACTGATACTTGATCAACTCAGCAGTTGCACTCTTGTGTGCCCCAAATGATGTGTAAATACAATGAATCTGTAATGAAATGTGTCAGCTTGCAGTGGAATGTCCCAGCTGAGTACCAAGGCTGTGTCCCTGGGAATGACTGGCATTGTGTTAATATTGCAGGCTCATGAATGTTTTAGCTTGAGTAAATACAAAAATCCTGCAAACTCTGTCCTTTATATATCTGGTTAGCTGGAACAATCTGCTGCAGGGTTAGTTAGCTTTCTGCTATGATTCATAGATGTACTTTCTGTCATCCGTATTATTCTTTTTGCAGCAAATGCTGCTGTGTTCTCCTTTCTTTGAAATAAAATATTCTTGCCTGTTGATTAGAGTACTGGAACTTACATGATTTCAAAAGTATAATTAATTATCAAAAGAATATATGACTTTTTTGAGAGGCGATTCCTCCTTAGCAGTACCTGTTTGCTTGTTCAGTCAACATGGATTAGTTGGATCTTCTCTCCTCCCTTTCTATATTGTACCCTCCTTTCTCCAGAAAGGCAAAAGCTCAGCCTTAGAGATACAACTGAAAAATCTCCCTGCATATAGAAAAAAAAAAATAGCAATAGAACAGGAGGGAGAGTGTGAGGGAAATGGAAGATAAGAAGTACTTCATTCAGATACATTTTTACCAAACAACAGATAAAATTATATAAAAAATAAAGGAAAGAAAAAAAGGCATTCACAGACTGAGTGTCGTCAGTGGACAATTCAGCTGTATATTTTAACACTCTTTTATGGCTTTTTAGGTGTGCCATCACGTTCTGGAGATGTGGTAGTGGCACAAGAAAAACCTGACAAGATGTTTCTGACAAAAAATTTCAATCCAGAAATGTAAAATAACACACACACAAAATCCTGCTTCTTGTAGGTATCTTTTGGCAAGAACTTAAATGGAGATTAATAACAAGTACTTAAAATTAGTTTATATTTAAGAGAATAAATGGTGTTTTAGGAATGTTAGTAGGAATGCTTAGTACTGGTCTAACCCTGCTCCTGTAGAAGTCAGTGTGAGTTTTATAATCAGATTCATGCATATTTCAGGCTGAAAGGGACCTGTTGCTCAAAGCTGAGTCTGCTGGGCTCATGGTCAAATGCTATGTGACTTTGAATATCTTTCATTAAAATAGCTCACAAATACCTAATAAATGAATTCTTCTTTGAACTAAAAGCCTAGTCTGAAACATTTGAAGTTTATCTTCCATCCATCAAGTATGAGACTTTGAGAGCCTTCTGAAGTTAGGTCTTCTACCACACATTTGCCTCTAATTTTGTGTCAGTTTTAATTTAAGCAGCAATGTAGTCTCATACTCTATATATGAACAGTAACCACAAATTGATTTAAATAATAGTCCTTAATTGCTTCAGTAGTATTCATCAGCAGTAAAGGTAATTCATTTTACTGGTTGGCAGAAAAGCAGTTGGACTAAAGGTCGAGAGACAGAACTAAAACATGCAAATAACTTCAAATTAATTCCGAATTTTAAATGAAAACTATGTTTTTATAATTATGAGCTTTGCATGAGGAAAGGCAAAACTGAACTCTGTGCTTCTGAAAAACATTTTGATTCCTAAACAAATACATAATAACTGGGCATAAATGAATTACCATTGAAAATGCTGCAAATGCAAAAAGGAAAATGGCACAATAAGCACAGAAAACAGCATAATAATTTTTGATCTAGAAGGGGTGTTAGACCTGTGCCTTCTGAAGAACTTAAATGTGTTACAAGAAATGTGTAATTTCTATGAGTAGACTACTCCTTGCCTTTCCCTGGCTATATTTATTCAAACATGCATGTCCTTTTAAAACCAAGCTGTATTTTAACCTTACTCTATTTTCCATTTCAGATACACAGACTGCAGAACATGCTGTTGTGATATTAATTGAATTAATTTTTTTTTTTTTTGTGGTTACTCAACCATCTAATTGTCAGCAAAATTTCCTATTCTTGCTTTTTTCTTGGCACTTGATAGGCAATAAATGCTTTCAAGTGAAGAGTATTTTCCTGTATGGGTTAACACAGTATAATCAATACTTAACATGTACAGCTGAACATGTTCAGATACATGTTCAAATTATAGGACCTAGTGAAATTCCCACCAGTGTAAAAGAGTTTTAGAACAAGGCTAAAATGTACAAATTAATATTACAGTGGTAGAAACACTGTGTTGTTTCTTCTATCCTCTGTCCAGTATAGCATACACAAAAATGTGGTTTTATGTACAAGCAACATCACATAGAAAGCTATGAACTTCAAGCTGTTTTTGAAGTATATCGCAGCTGAGTGCTTGATATATTATATGATGTTTTAGAATTTGACAATAACACTTGGCATAAAACTTCATTTTCTTAGATGAATATCTACATTAGATGTTTTCTATAAGAAAACCAAAGGTTTTTTCCTTATACTTTAGTGTTATATGGAGTGATTTCCTTCCAGTCAGTGAAATATTCTAACAATTTAAGAAAAATTTTAGAGTAGAGCTTCATAAAAGCCATATGTATCTTCATGAAAAAATATCTTCTTCAGTAGCTGTGGAATGGGGCTACTGCCTTTGAGGCTTTTTCAGTAATAAATTTAGTGCACAGTTATGAAGTTTCCTTTATGACACAAACTTAGATCTTTTTTTTTTAATTTGAAGTGATTTGTCCTTCTTTTAGTCATGCACTACTTAAAAAGTCTCTTTTCCATGCAGAGAGTTAAAATGAAGTATTTAAAGTTAATGTTTAGAAATGATAGATCATAACCGAAAACTGAGGATATTGTATGGAAGAGCTGAAGAGATGGCTTGAAGATATTCATTGTCTGTGAGGGGAGTGTTTGGCAACTTATTTAAGCAGGAAAAATGAGTTTTGCTTGAATATGTGTGTAGTAGGCGCTGATATGGTTCTTCTGTGGCTAGTCATTGAATTTTCTTCGGTAGCACTGGGTAGAAGAAATACATATTTTTTGGCTTGGTATTTTGCCAACTCATCATGTTTAGTGATTTTTTTACATTATTGGGAAGCAGAAATACACTGCCAGCCTTAGGAATTTGAAGCTTAGCTCATGGACAGAGAGGTATGGAAGGGTCGGTTTAGGGCCCTTCTGCTTTTCAGCCCGGCATTACTGGGACACCTGTTTGTCAGGCAGCTAATAAGGACAAAGGAGGAAGGGCAGAAAGGTGACCAGAGCCCTGTTCATTGCTGAGTTTATTACGAAAAATGGAACTCTGAGCTCTTTGCATCTGTGGATAAAACTGCTTTTCTGAGAAGAGAGACAGTAAGGGAGTTAACGAAACAGTAATTTTCTAGAGCTAAATGTAGTCAGTAGTCAAATGCATCAGCAGGACTGCCTCCTTGCCTGTGAGGAGATTTTGTAGGGTAAATAAGGAATAACACAAAGACCAGAAGTGTGAGCCATAAACCTGAAGAGTTTAAGAACTGGTGTGTAGCACCAAATTTATGGACATTATAGATGAAAAACAATCATTTGGGTTCTAAATTATTTTTGGGAAGCATGTAAAGTTTGTTTTATTAACTGCTGTTGGAGGAAACTGTAGCTTGATTAAGTTATGCTTAGGTATTTCCAAGATACAGATTAAAGAAGAAATGATACTGAAATACAGAGGGCCCAGATATTTCTGGTAAGGACAGCTGACTACTTCCTTCCTTGAATGGAGGTAATCCCATTATCCATTCATAAATCCATTCAGTTTAGATTAAGTGAAAAAAATAAGCAAAAGCAAATTGGGATTTTGGATTTCAAATAGGTGCAGATTTATAAAATGTAAAGCACTGGGAAGATATATCAAATTTTTTGTATGGCTCTGGTCACCACACTCCTCTCTCCCCTCAACCCCCAACTAGCCACTGAAACAAAAAAGGAAAACGTATAGGGAAGGGCTACTCTGTACTGCCCAGAGTGGGTTATCATAATAGAGAAGAGTAGAAGAGTTTGGGTTTTTTTGCTTGGCAAAATGAATGCTGGGAGGGCATATGATTATATCTTTACGTATAGTAAGTATAATGGGTCTAAAGCTCACAACTACATTGACACAAGAAATGGGAATAAGCTGACCATGAATATATGTTTATGTAAGACATTAGAATAATGTTCCTAACCACTAGAGCAATTAGACTTTGGGACAGGAGTGTTAGAGGCAAAAAGATGCTATGAATTTTATGAAAGGCACTGTGATACTGGAGGACTTGTCTCAGTAACACAGGATATTCATTATAGTTAGATGCTGCTAAGTATTTACTAATTTGTTTATATGAATGCATATGGATTCATCACAATCGCCAAAATTTTTCCTCTGGAAAATGAGAAATGGATAATTAATAACAAAAATTTCAAACTTCAAGCAGTTTCTTAGCATTTTGAAACTTCTATTATTCTTGAGCATTTTAATGATGGAACCAGAAGTTACCCTAATGATAGACTAGAAATAAGGTTTTGTAGAGATAAGTAGAGTTAAATCACATGCTTTACAAAATTATTTTGAATTATATTTCTTCAGCAAGCTTCATTATTAATAGTTACATTTATTATTCTTTTTTGAGAAATACTGATTTGTTCATGTATTCTGTGTCTTCAGTGACTTTCACTAGATGGAAATCAGGAGACTGAAAGTAGACTTTTTTTTTAATAAGACAGAGGGAAATTACTTCCATCTGAGGCTTGATCTGAGGCTTTTACTTTGGAAAAGCCCCTAGAGTATAATGCCAAAAATATTTTGGTACCTTTATTCTGAATTACTTCGCAAAACCTGACAAAGTGCTATAAATATAAATCTGTAATTTCCCAGTGTGCCTGTATTTGATTCCAGAAGCGAAGTTAGTTTTGCTGTATTAAAAATGTACATACTATTTTCATTTTATAGTCCAACCACCTAATCTTTTAATTAGACACGGCCTTTCAACTTATTTTTTTTGCCATAGTTACACTTTCTTTCTATTTGTTTGCTGTTTTTACAATTGTAAATATTTTCATAGCTCTTTATACAAAATTTTTTCAGGCAGCTACTTTGAGCAATCTAAGTCAGTTATAATATCCATTTACTTGGAATAATAATGACTTTTGAGCCAAGAATCTGAGGCATAAGTAGGCTGGAGAATATCAACTTTCTGTTCATTACTGACAGACTTCTGTCAGTACGTGTTTTGGATACACAACCGATGTCAGATCCAGATGCTTATCCCCCTGCAGCTATGGAAGACCTCACTTTCTCCCCCAGGCATCTACATGCCTGCCTGTTCTGAGTAACATGAATCTGTCTAGCAAAGCCAGAATGAAGCTGCTAAAAAATAAAAGTAATTGATCAAAAGATCATCTTTTACAGATGGTATTTGTGCCAGTAGCTTAGCAGCACCTTCAAATAGCTTCTCTTCATAAGCTTGGCAAAAAAGTGTACTTTTAAGGGAACATCTGATATATTTCACTGTTAAATCTTGAAACTAGAAGCTTTATGTTTTTCTCTAATTATGGAATTTAATACTGTGATTTATTTACATATAACAAAAACTTCTTAAGATATGGATGTGGCTTCAAACGTGGATTATATCTTGATGGTTACACATGCGATAAATGTAGTTTTGTATTTTTATGATACTGACTGTATTCAATAGTGTACGTGTGGTCTTAGATAGACTCTAGCTAAAGCATGTACTACTGGAAATATAACAATTAGGTATAAAAGAACCTGTATTTAGAATGAAAAAGAAGCTTGAGTAGTATGTTCAAGTATAAATGGAACAGATAAAAATGTCTTTTCTCCCTTGTACAAGGAAGTCCTTCACTGAGTAACTTTAAGTGTAAATTCCAGCATATTTTTCCTCAGAAAATATGTCTATACTTTAGTTCCTTTTGCTAATAGCTATATTTATGATACCGTTAAAGAGTAGAAAGAGATCATAGTATGTAACAAAGAAATATTTTTCAGATAATCCAAGTGTTTTGTAAGTCTGTAAACAAAATACATTCAGTGAATGTGGTACATCCATCTCCTATTTAAAAAGCGACTGTTTATCACAAACTGGTGCAGAGCTGTACATCCACACTCTGAACTAGCTGAACGCAGATCTACTGTGGGTGAAAAACCAGGTGCAGCTTATCAGAGGCCTTGGTGCATTGGAAGGCCTTGAGCGCCTTGACTCGCCTCAGCTGGGGCCTCCACCCCGCCCCTCTGCCGTGTGCTCTGGGAGCTCCGTTTAAGCACGGGCAAAGGCAGCGCTGCTTGGAAACTGGGGGGCTGTGTCTTTGTTGGTGAGGCTATTTTCTCTGTCTGTGTTGTGGTTAGTCATGGTTTCTGGCTTGTCTCTCCTTGTGGGCCAGCCCTGCTTTTGCAACTCCCTAACAGTGTGTTAGCATGAGCTCACCGTGTTGTTAACATTGTGGTTTTTAACTTGAAGGGGCTTGTATGAGCAATCTGGAGCCTGGGTGGGGCTGGTGCTCTTGGTAGTATGCCTCCATAAATATATAAACCCCCCATTAATGTAGAAATCTTTTCCTAGTTGTGACTACATAGAGGGAGTGATTTTAATCCTTTTATGACTGAATTGGCAGGGAGAGCAGTAAATAGATGATTAATAATGCATGTTAATCAAACTGAGTCAAATAGCTTCTGTAATCAGATGTTTTATGTGGACTTTCATGTTAACATTTGCTTGTCTCTGGCAACTGCTCTCTTGATTGTTCCAGCTAAGTACTACTTTCTTTCCAGCCTCCTAGTATTCTGAAGTAAATTAGTTTAAGAAACAATTAAAACAAACAAACAAAACCTCTGAGAAGGTAACTGCAGTGGTAAAAGGTAAGAGTGATCTGAAAAAATGAGGGGATGGCATAACATGTAGGAGATGAAATAGGAGCAGGGAATTACCACAAGACAGTTTGCAGGATCCAGGTATAAAGAGAAGAGTAGTGTTGAGAGAATAATGTTATTCAGTTGGTTCTATCACAACAGCTGCACTAAACAAGACTCATGTGTACTCAGCTGAGCAGGAAGGTTGTTCTGAGTGAGGTTGCAAGGAGTTCTCCTCACTGTGCTACTACTGCAAATCTTTGTTAACAATGCAACCTAGTCTTTGAGATATGTTTGAAAATAGAGGGAACTGAGTGTTAGACTAAGAGCAAGTGCTAAGTACTGTGCACAGTTAGGAATAATCAGCAGTTCAAATAGATGCAGGAATCTGCAAGGAAAAGTTCTAAAAAAAATATTGAAGGGTTAAAGATCACAAGCTGAATGTAAGCCATGATAAGAAATCTGCAAGGAGTTTAGGTGAAGTTATCTTATGTTAGGTATAGTTGGTCCCATTCAGGTGTGGGTGATGGACTCTCATAGAATAATCATAGTTAAAGACAAAAGAGCAATATATAAAAACTAATACATAGCACTCATGAAGAAGCAGAAATGAAATAATGAAACAAATAATATGAATATTCTTTGCTAATGGAAGTATTTTCTTTTTGAGGGCTATGTATAATCTTTTTCTGTTTTCTGATATGGTAAGTACATTGGACAAATCATTTCAGAGTGAATGGCTCAAGTGTGAAGCATAACTCTATATATAAAAGGAAAACAAGGAAACTATTTAAAGACTGGTTTAAAAAGGAGGAGCTCTTGCAGCTGAATGCATGTTTATATGTTTTCAACTGATATAAGGAGGAAGGTGCCATCTATATTTATGCTTTCTTAAATAAGCATAAGGAGAGTTGAAAAATAAAAAGGAAAACTACAGCTTTCTTTGTCACATGAAGGAACTTGTCAGTAGGATAGGCACTATTTAGCCTGTGACAGCCAAAAATGTGGCATAGAAATAAAGTACAAGAATAAAGCCTACTTCCTGGATTTCAGAAGGAAAATCTCAGAGTCAAGAAACACCAAATGATTTTTCTGTGTGATTCTAAGTTCTGACATAAAGAACACCTGCTTTTTTTTTTTTATTTTTATTTTTATTTTTTTTTATTTTCAGTACTTCAGAAAAAAGGAAAAACTGATAATTAATTCCTTTGAGATTAGGAAGCTTTCTTCCAAATTGCAATGAGAACCAGTTTGAGGGCTCCATGATGTCCTTGATAATGATGCCTCTAGAAGTGCAGTTTTTGTCTCATTTACAAATATTGCTGGCAAATATGTTTTGGAGTCACCCTGAGCTCATATTATCTCATTTCAATTTTTTTTTCTGCTAACAACAGATATGTTTCTGTGTGATTTTTATCATCAGTTCTTTAACTGCGATGAAACTTCCTGAAGGAGATTCTTGTGTTCATCAGCTTGTATAGGGTAAAAAGACTATGTATTTGGGCAAGAAATAGCATTTTTGGTGTATATAGATGAACTGCAGTGATACTCTGTGTTAATATTTCCTTCAAGGTGAGAAAAAGGGGAGGGGAGGAGAAAATAGCAGACACTCATGAATGCTAAATCTCTTCTGTGATGTTGTTTTTCATTGCTGTACCTTTCTCTTACAGTGCCTGACTACAGCTGCAAGTTAATGCAGTTTGACTGGAGTTTCATTAAAACAGACTTCTGCGGTGGCAATGGTATGTGTGCTTAGTGAATATTAATAGATTTCCAATATGCAGATAGTAGGAAAGAGTAACAATCAATTTATTTTTTATCACCTGTGTTTTAATTATTAATATTAAGGCATAGCTTCACATAAAATGTATTAAATATTCTCTTGCTGTAAGTGAAAAATCAAGGAATGATGTGGAAAAGACTTCAAGCAGCAACAAGTAATATAAACCCTATAGCTCATTCAAACATAGGCTTTCTGTACGGTTCCTTTTACCATTACACTATGTCTCTTAGGTTTGCCTCAGTGATCTTTGTCTTCAAAAGTTCCACTGGTAGAGTTGGTTATAATTTGTTTCAGTTGAGTCAGTGTCAAGCTATCGTCTTTCATATCCATGTATTTTTAATTTTGAAAGTGCATTTACCAAGTACCTTGATTAGTTTTAAGTTCTTCTGTGTTTACAGAAGCACACAGTTGATTGTTTTTAAGCTTATTCATCCTTACTATCATTTAGAACTTCTCATTTCAGTCTCTGCAGATTAACAAAGCAAACTCATGGAAGAGGCAGTCTAATGACTACCAAGAATTTCAGTCCTTGTGTGTTAGGATGATCTTTCTGTATGAAGCATTATAATGTAATAGTTGCATTAACATAAATCTAACTTAAAGAAAAAAGATGAATTTGCAGAAAAACTGAAATATATATGAAAGTTTGTACTTTAGGATTAACTGTAACCTAATTTGGTCTGAAAATTCCTTGTTGTCAGTGTTCTGATAACTTTAGCTTGCAGATCACTTCTGAATTATTTGATAATTCACAAATTATATTGAGAAATATATATAAAAACAATTATGGGACACTGCAACATGCTAAAATCATTTGGTTTATAAATAAGAGGGAGAGTAAAGAGACTGGAATGTGTTTTGTGATTTGTTCAAATAAGCTTTGTGTTCAGCTGTTATAATTTAGGTATCATTTCATTAGTTTTAGGCAGGAACTTTACTGAATTAAACCACAATCAATCATTCATCATCTCCATTAATATAAAATAGTTACAACCATACTTTCTCATTTGAGTTCTTATAGTGAGTTCCTCAAAGTTACCTACCAATAGTGTTGCATTAACTATACAGGGAAGATTTAACATGGGCACATATGGAAGATTTCCTAGTAAGCAAATGATATGAAACATTCTGTAAAAATCATGGTACAGAAATTTTCATTTTACTTTTTTGTCTTTTTAGGCCTATCTTTTTCTGCTTCATTTGCAAAGGAAAGTTTTCATGTAGACTGTCACCATCTTTATTGTCCTGTTATTGACAAAAAGCAAAACAAGATTTTACACCACTTGTTTTGCTTACCAAATATATTTATTCTTAGTTTTATATTCTAAAGCATGTGTGGGGTGCTTACATCAGTTATCAGTTATTCCACTTTTTCCATAATTTGCCTAAGAAATGTCATTCACTGCCACTAATCAATAATTCCAATCCAATTGTTTATGGACTCTTCTGGAATCTGGAGTCTGTATGTTTATTTGACAGTTGATTTTTAGGAAAACCAAACTTTTTTTGGGGGGGCGGGGGAGGAATCTATAACTAATTGGCTTTTTTCAGGCTTGCTTTGAACATTGGTGTGGAGCATTAATAGTTCTAGGGCTATTATATAATAATGGAAAAGGGGTCAAATAAACAAGCTGTTGGAAATATATCTCAAGTGGGCACTCATCAGACTGCTCCAAATCAGCTGCTTTTTAGTGTGGCTGATCTTCAGGTAGTTTAACAGCACTTTGATATTTCCTCCTTCCTTGCCTCCCCTTCAAAACCGTATGTGTTTTTGTTAAACCTTTTCCCTGTCAGTTTTGTTCCTTTGTCCTGTTTACAGACTGTTCTCTGCTTCTCCTTCCCTGCAGAGTAGCTGAAGGAACCTGAAATTCTTTCAGTTTTAGCCAACTAATTGTCCTAGTGTGATCCTTTTTTAAGGAGACCATTAAATCTAATGCCATGTGCTTTTCAGTAAGTCAGTCTGAGCCAGATAATGCGACCTGCTGTTTCATTTGTTAAATTCTAGCTGCTTAAATAGGCCTGTTAAGGGTACAATTTCCCACACAACAGATGATAATCTGTAATTTAGCTGCTGTGGCAACCTTTGTCAATTCTACTGTTTTACAACAGTTTTACTATGTACCGAGATATTCAGCACATTTTAGTGATAATCAGAAGTTATAAAATGCATGTAACAAGAATATAGAGTTTAAATAAAAAGTAGTTTTGGTGAGTTTGATTAGCACTTTATAAAAGTTGAACTTCCTTGATGTGTTATGCACAGTAAGACATCAATTTCCCAGATATTCATGTCAAATTAATTTCAGAATTCCTTCTCGACCTAATTTTTGTTGTTCTTATCTTTGAAGTCAGATACTGGCTTTTTTAATTTAAAAAAGAGAAGGTGGCTCCCTGAAGGATTCCCCCCCGCCTTTTATGTGCAGTTTTCCTGTCAAAAATGATGATCAACTGAAAAGTAGAAGTTTGAATTAATGCACTGCCTTTGTAGATAGCCATAACAATGCATGTTAAGTATTGTATATTTAGCTCTGAATTGCTCAGATGACTTTTTTTTTGGTCATGATAATATCTCTTCATTCTCACTGAAAAATAAACTTTTTATCATGAAAAAGAAAGGAAATGTTACTACTACAAATATATATTACCAGTGTCATATGTGATTAAATGTTATTTTATAACATAATGGCATATATCAGTAAACGAGAATTCGATAGAGAAGTAGCTAATGAATAGGGCAACCTTATATTAGGAGGCTAGGTCAACTCCTTAAATATAAGGTTCCCTGCTAATGTTGTTTGAAAGGACAAAATTGTTACTTTCTACTGTGATAAAGGAGACTTATTTAAAAATAAGAAATGAATTGGATACTACCTTTTATCTCATTAGCAGGACCAGTTCCAACAGCCTAGATTATTTTAAATGTAATTCAAGATAGTGTGGAATTCCTCTAAGTGCGACCTTTTTCCTCTCTTTGCCAATATTCCATATTCTTACTGTACACTGAACTATTCCTGGAAACCATAACAGAGAAAAACATGTATAGTACAGCATACTGGGAGAAAAGGGGAGAGTTTGCTTGCCAGCTTGTAGCAGGAGGGAATACAGATTCTGGGAAGGCAGGCAGGCTGTAGCTAGCTCTGTGGATACCATGCTGTCCAACTTCTCCGATACCCTGAACTGTTACCACCACTTAGTCTGTTGCCTATTATCATGCAAGTTGATAAGCCTATCTCTCAGAAACCGTGTGTTTTCTTTCCCTCATGTGTTGCAAAATATGTGCATAACTGCTATGTAACCAGTAGCTACTCATAAATACACTCTGATATGACAGAATGGGCACATTTAATCATATACTGTGCATATGTATGCAGGTTCTAGGGTCTGAGATAGCCATCCATAAATTTTTGGTGCTTACCATCAACTTTTCTGAGGGTATGTGAATTGTTCTGTTCGGCTCTTTGGAGGCTTCAATAGACTGGAAAATCTTACATGCAGAGTGTAATTCCTGCTTTCATAATGCATGCCATCTTTTATACTATTGTTTGGAAAGATGTTCTTTCTCAACTTAAAAAGCATGGATTTTTCTTTTGTTTGTTTTCTAACAAAGGTGATAGTATCAATTTTATGTGATATTGCATGGAGACAATTTCTGAGATACATGATAATACACTAAGAATGTGAGATTTGAGATTTGCTTTATGTATATAAAGAATATTTGGAATTTCCTCTGGAGCGATCTCTGGACTCTCCTTTGTTTCAACATTTGATAATAGAACCAGATGCTGACAAACCTGTCTTTGTACCTAGTGAACTATCGTTTTCTCCTGGGTTCAAGTTCGTGATACTCGGTTCATTTTTAAGATTTTTTATTGTTGTTTCTTTGACAGCTAATTAGGAGATAATATACAAAATTCATGGAAGTCTGATTTTGATGCTTGTTTACTCTGTTCAGTAAGCATCCTTTCTATATCAAACAATAATTTCCACCTATTTACATGACTGACATATCAAAAATATTATCCTGTGATTGTGTTGCATATTGTGTGAGTGCATACATCGAGGATTATGTCACCAAATCTTGCAAGAGAGTACATTGAACATTGTATTCTATCAGGCTGCTCTTTGCCCAGGTGACTATAGATTTTTGCCTTTGCATCAACCCTTTTTCTGTTTTACTGCTACAATTAATGTCTAAGTGGAAAATATGGGCTTAAACTAGTTTAGAAGGTCCACTGTCATTGCAGAAGCATGTGATGATTGTAATTGAAGTAGACAAAACAAGATGGGCATGAAAGGAAAGATTACTAATCTACCTGAGTTTTCACAAAAATTTAGCTGAATACCTGGAAATAAAATCCAAACATTCTGCTTCCCAGTGCAGTGTCCATTTTGATGAACATATATATATATATATATATATATGAAATATAGCCTCAAAATTATGTTCACATAGTCTGCTGAAAAAAAAGTGCAGTGTAAAGATTACTAGGAAATACTGCAGAAGTTTAAAAATATTAGAAAGTCAGGCTAAAGTATTGAGCAACCTTGAATGTTTGTATCTGAGAAGTCTTTACAATTGAGTGTCCTTCTGCATGGCTGAGGAATACTGAGATACATTATCAGTTGTACTCTCAACAATTATTTATGTATTCCTTTGTAAACTTAATCATCCTAAACCCATGCTTTTCACTTGAGAAATGTGTATTTTTCATATGTGTATGTGTTAATTTTAATTTTGTTTGCTCAATTATCAATTTTAGGATATGTTTTTGTCTACTGCCCAAAACATTTAATTTTCATAACTCTAGGTTGAATTTAGCAGGAGTTGCAGATAGAGCCTCAAAAGATCATATCTTTCGTTTGGAAAAATGCATGACAGAAAGGCCAGGAAAACAGGCAGATGGTAAAATGAATCAAGAAGGTCTTGACTGACAGCAGCATGGGACCTAGTCCAATTTTTAGGGTTTATTAAAATACTTAATATCATTTTGAACCTCTGCCCAGAAACCTGGGGAATCTTCCATTTTTTTGTAGCTCAGAAACGAGCAGTGTTTCCAGGTTTGCAGCAGTGAGGTAAGCAATGAGATAAGGATTCTAGCAGAACTGGAAAAGGCAAAGGGTGAGAGAAAGGATAGGCAACAGCATCATGTGGAGAACACTGGAGCGCTCTGGCTGGAAAAAGGGTGCTGCTTCTATTTTGCTCTAGGCAGTTCACAGTGTATTGTTAAGGGTAACCCTGCCTTTGAACTGTGATATACATTTTGAATCAGTCTTTTATATTGTGTTCCCAAATATATATTGCCATGAGAATTAATGTAAAAAAATGCATGAAGTTACAGGATAATATAGCAAATAGTGATGGACAGACTATGCAGATTTTTTAATATTGAAACATTTTAATACTGTTTAACTTTTTTCTGATTCAAAATTCCGGACACTTTCAGATAATTAATCTAGTGAAGATAGGGACCTGTTTGGATCCCTATCCACACGTTTTGTTTCTATGTTGTAATGGTAAAGCCTCTCCTCCCCAACAAAAAATCCTCTCTGAAGCCTGTATGATGTTTTACTGTATTAAAATGTATACAACTGCTCAGCTGTAGAAGAGGATAATTGACTCGCCTTAATTTATGTAACTGGTTATCACTTGGAGTATGTGGAGGATCTATTGTGGTTGGCTAGCAGCTGTGGGACGAGCAGTAGGAAGGGCTGGTTAGAATAGCGTGTGCTATTAAAGGTAAGTGAGAAGAGGCAGAGAGCAAGTAGTGACAGCTGGATGGGAGCGTGATTGGCAGGAGGCTTGGAACAACAGTGCTCTGTAACCTTTAAGTGGAGAATTCTGAGTGGGCATGTGGACCAGAGCTGAGTGGGGCAAGTTAGAATTTAATATGCTTGTTACAGAGCAGTACTTCTCATTTCATTTCCTTGAGTCTGAGGGATTTTCAGGACCAGGTTTGAACTAAGGTTTTTGTATCTGCTGGCCTTATGCTGAAGTCCTTTTACTTAACCATAGCCAAGCAAGTTCTCCTTAGAATTACCAATGCCTTTATATGTATTGGAAATGATTCTGTTGGGAAAGTCATTTCAGTTACCTTTTCTGTGGATACCCTACTGATGCTGAAGAACAGAGAATGTAAGCTGGAGTCAGCTCCTTTTCCTTCTGCTCTTCACCACCCCAGTACCATCACTCTATTCTGAAGCTGGTTCTATGTGTTCCAGACTCTTCCCTTCTCATCAGTCAGCAGAACCTGCTTGTCCTTGCTCTCTCTTTGGTAATGTTTTTGGTAGACTTCAAATTCTTACCCTTAAGTTCTGGAAGAACTCAGGAGGAGCAGGTTTTGCCGTACAGGTGAGGATCAGTTGAGATATTCCCCGTGGTACAAGAAAGGGTTTTCCAGCTGGCAAAGAGTACTTTCAGCCAGTCAGCAATATGTGGCTCCTCTCTTCATACAGTACAGCAGCAGTTTTGCTTATAGTCTCATAAAGAGCAGCAGTAAAAGGGAAGCATCCTGAAGAGAAGTACTGGATTTCTTGACATGTCATGGAATAAATGAAGTTGGCAACTACTGCTAGAAACTAGAGCAATTCCTGTGAGGACATAAAAAATAGCCTGTGAGGACAGGCTCATAATAAAAGTAAAAGGGAATTTGTTCAGGTTGAATATACACTATAGGGAAGATGGTTCTTATTACAAAGGAATTATTCATGATTTTTGAGTTAAAATACAACGGAGTAGCCCAAAGGATGGTATGGAAGGCTAGTATAAGCTGCTATGAGGCTGAAAGAAAAAGGAAGGGTGTTTTTTGCAGAGTAGGTTTTTAAGGGTTCAAAATTAAAGACAATAACACGAACCCAATATTTAACATATGTAAGGAGGTAAAATGAACAAGAGGTGAGGGTGACAGGCTGAGGAAGGTCTTTTTTGCTAATTAGGTGTGAGAATGGCAAGGCAGATGCTTTCTGCTTGTACATGCTTGTGTAGCCACTTGAAAGATTACCACCTAAAGGAAGACATTGTAGACTTTTTGTTGCTCAGTAACAGAAACAACAAAAATCCAAAACATTGTATACTATTTAATGTTTCCACTCATCTGGTTGTTTCAGTCAGAGCTTTTATGTATTACTGAGTAGAAAAAACATCCCATGCTTGCTTGCATTAGGTGGTTATTGTCATCACCAGCCAGGACCAATTATTTTGATTCTATCTGTTTCTGTCTAGTAGAAAAATAGAAAATTGTGTCTTTACAATGGGTTGCATCAAAGTCTGCATTATAACCTACAATTATGTGTGCATACAAAAAAGGAAGCAGAAGAGGAAATTAAATTACTCAAATAACATGCTACTGCTTTTTTCCCCCTCCCTTTTCTTTTCTCCACAAGTCTGGCAGAAGCTGTTTCTGTTTTTTTTGTTGTTGTTGTTTTTGTCTCTTTATACACAACTCTTTCTCCTTGCCTGTGATATAACTTTCAGAATTGTTCCTGCTTCTTTTTTCTGCTGCACATTTGGTGACCTTAGGAGTTAATTACAACTTTTCTTATGATTAACTCTTATTTCATACAATATACAAAAAACAGTATGGAAGCCAAAGAACCTCTTTGTTATTTTATTTCAGTCATCCAGTAGCAGTGAAGCAGAACATTGCAGAAGTGAAATATTAAATCAGCATCATAAAAAATCAGCAGTTTGTTTTGAAATCAGTCTGCAAGTCTTCTATTCCTTTCAAGTTGACTTGTTAATGTTGTACTGTTTGGTCTCAGGAGGGGGTGTGGTTTTATTTCTTCTCTTTCTATGGTTGTTCAAAAATGAAAAATTTGCATCCCATTCACTGTAATGTTAGATCACAAGGGCAACACTTCCTTTTTGGTTTGTTTCTTTTCTAATCACAAAATACTTCCTCTCTAAAATATGCTTTAGATATGTCAATTATCTGAAGATTGTGTTGTACTTTTTTTTTTTTTTTTTTTTTTTTAATTTGCGGGAAGGCTCAGTCTGCTCGTGTAACATGTAAAAATACTTCATTATCTGTTGTCTGTATAACTACAGCTGAAATAATATGGGAAGTGTCATGATCCTAGGCAGTTACAAGCTGGGTGGGTTTTGTAGCTATATTGTTGCTCTTTCATGGTAATACTGAAAGTATCCACAGTGGTAACTGAAAAGTGAAAGTGTAGCATCTCAGTCTACAACTTTGATATATTTGCCCTGGTTACAGGAATGTTTGGAAGTACTTGAGATTATAAATTACATGATATAAACTTCACTCATCTGCCAAATTATTTTAATTTAACAAGGTCATCAAGTTCATACTCTTCCAAAAAAGCACAATAAAATTATATATTTTTTTTTGTCTGTAGAAACAAACATCATTTATAGATGCTGTGGAATGTACGTCTGAATACAACAAAAGTGTTTGTTTAGAGTACCGAAAACTTGGTAAATATTGGACCCTTTCAGATATTTCAGGTTGATCACTAAGAAACACTGATAACTTTGGTTAGCTTTATTAAAAACTGTCTCATTGATGACATCTTGAAGATTTTATTTCTCAAAATGATGAAGGAACATCTCTGAGAAAGCATTAGGAAAATGTTTGTCTTCCTTATCCTGCTTTCTCATAGTGCTTCTTTCAGCTTTCTTTTTTCCAAATTGATTTTTCCTGACACATGAAGTGTCTGTTTCTTGTTCCAGCAACATTAGTATCTAGCTGGGTCTGCTGCAACTTGAATAACTCTCCCTGAACCCTCTGTCCCCCCTGCCCCCCCCCCCTTTTTTTTAGTTCCAGTCATTCTGCTTCATGTATCTGACAGTGGCAGTTCCAGTTGATTGGAGGAAGAAACTTTCATCTTTACAATTTGATAATATGAAATTTCTTTGCCAGTCTGCTTAAGATTGATCTTTTACAGTTTAACTGTTTGCCTGGCAATGTTTGTGTTTGCTGATGGTATCTGCTGCTGCTTCCATCTTGTACTGATGACCTGAATAGTGAGTCGATGTAGCTGGTCCTTGTGGTTTTGTGTCCTTGGAACGTTGTCGTTTGTTGGTTTCTGCTCTGATGTGGATGATTCTCCACCAAATGGAAGCGGGCTACAGAAGCTAGCTGAGACAAAGTAGTTGGACAAGTGAAGTTTGAAATATTTTTATCATTTTAGGCTGAGTCTCCATTGCTGTCTTTGTTCCTTGGTTGTTATAACCTCTTTACAGCTGATTTATCATAAAATGCTAGTGGGCACTCCTTGTCACAGTAGCTTGAGCAGCTACTTAAAAATGCTTCCTATTTGTACCTGGCAGCGTGAGCTTGCTGATACTCAGGGCTAAAGTCTACAGTCCTTCCTCATAATTCTTAAAGTTTGAAACACTGACTTTTCATATAGTTACCTACTTATAGAGAACTTTTCCTGTCAGCATCAGATTTCTGAGGGTCTTGACTTTCCATTTCTGGCTTTCAACAGGAATAAATGTGCCACTATTTTTTTACACAAGTTAATTTTAGATTTTTTTTCTTTTCTCCCATCTCTTACTTAGTCTTGACTTTGAACTGATAACTGACTGCATCAAGGTGTTAATGTTTAATACAGTAATTTGTATTTTATCTGAAAACATCATATTCTAAATGCTGAAATGATGCTTTCTTCTGTCATGAGGAAAAGGTCCAATAAAATGGTGAGCCTTTGGTAAATGCTTAAACAGGAGCAGGCTTAATTGCTATATAGCAATTCAGTAGAGAATATAATCATCACCTATACTTCTCCATTATTTATAAGAGTAAAGCCTCATGAATAATGAAATCCTTAACTATTTAAATCCTTTATTAAAAATCTAAGTATTTAATAAAATGTATAGTTACTGAAAAATAGAATATTCTAGATGTATTTTAAGTAGCTGAATACAGTTGAATTGCTGTTTTGATACCTTACTGTACTTGAAAGGCTATATTGGTAACTGAGGATTATGTAGCTTTACGTAATTTTATGTACTTTTAGTGTCAGTGTAAGCAGGTAATTGTTTGGAGTACATTTTTTGAGTTCTTAATATTTCTTTTAGAACAAAGCTCTATCAAAACCACCCTATTAACCAGCAGATATGTATTAGATGTAACCTATAAGGTTATATATATTCATTGTCTATTGGGAAAAATCCCCCAGGGAAAAAAATATCTACTTTTTACCCTCAATGCATAATACTGGCTATAAAGAAGCTAAGAAAGGCAGTGCAGCTTTGAAAAGTTATTTAAGAGGCTGATTTTAGCGATATTACTATCATACAATTTCCCTCTTTAAAAGTAAGCCACACTTTTCTGCACAGCCCAAATCTAGAGGTCTTTCATGAATAAAATGACACTGATTAACCATTTTTTAATGAAAGCACCAATTCTGAGCCTAGTGCTGCTAGACTCAGAATTTTGATTCAAAGTAATGTGGTCTGACACCTGTGGCATAGCTGTGCAGCAGAAATATGAGAGTTTCAACGACCATTGATTTTTGATTTTCTTTAGACTACAAAATACTTGAAATTTTAAATAAGGTAACTTGATCTCTTTTAATTATAAACTAAATAGTTTAAAACTTGCCTTCCTGATTCTCTTAAATACTGCATTGTAAGTGCATTAAAAATGAGACATGTAAAATGCTTAGTGTTTTGCAACTTTAAACATTCCTACATTTTCTGAATTCTTTTATTGGTCTCTTGCCTGGAACAGTGCAATAATTCAAATGTATTTTTCTTTTCTTAAAGCAGGGGATTACTTCAGATAATCTGCTGTGAGTGTTCTATCTCTTGTTGCTTATTAATTGACTGAATGGATGATAGGTATAATTTTTCTTTGTTTTTTTGAAGATATTTGCAGATTTCTTCAACAAATAGGTCTCTTAACATTGCCTTTAAACAACTGAAGGAACTTTAAGTCCCTGAAACCAAGAGATTCTCTGTGAGAGTTAGTGTTTCAATCTCTGGCCTGTTTTGCCATGTTTAAATGCAGAACGTGGTTTCTCCTGGTCTTTTGCCCTGTCTATTTACATCTGTAAAATGTTTCACGGCAGTTATGAGTCTTGTTATGTAAGTTCCCATTTTAGCTGGAGTTGCTTTGTGCTACTGTAATGCAAAAGCCAGATCAGTTCTTTGCAATTCATAGCGTGTCAGTTGAGGTATATGTTATCTCTGCTCCTTGATTGAATGAAAGCTAACTAACAGCATGATAATCGGTTGAATTTGCCATTTCAGATTCACCTTCCTCATTGGAACTTAAAACTTAATTTCACCACTAGGTTTTATTGTCATCATAAGACAAAAACAGTCTCTTCCTTTTACTACTCTTTTGTTCAAAGCTACCAGAAATAAAGCTTACTTAAAAAGCAAACAACCACACAACAGCTGAGTCAGTAGTAGTAAATAACTTTCTATAAGTCATTTTCACAATATGAAAGCTAATTTCTATTTGACCATGGTTATGGGAAACAAATGTTCTGTTTCTACAGCTAAGCGCTTTAAGCTCTACTGTGAGTATCCGTTTAAGTCCATTAAGTTCTGAGGGTGAACATATGAAGCCTATGCACAGTGAAAGTCTATGTTAGAGCTTGAGTGAGATTCAGAAAGAGGTGTAGAGATGAGAATTTCTTGGTCCGAAATCCTTATACTGAACTATGAGTGAGCTCAATGCATCTCATTCTAAGGAGATGCATACTGGTAATAAACAAGCCAGAAAGCACAGTTTGACTTGCAGTTAATGAAAATGGTACTTTTGTTAAGCATTCCTTTAAGGTATTAGTGTCAAGGTGGTTTTGTTAGTCTTGCTGTACCCAGCGTAAGTTTGAATTGCGTGCTAGATTATAAGGAAAAACATTAAACAATGTTTTTGAAAAGAAAACATTAAAGCTGCTGGTGGCCATTCAGAAACCTGAAAATCAGCTCTTAGGGGCAAAATGCTGCTGCTGTGTGCTACCTGTTGGTTATGTTGTTGTTTTTTTGGTATACAGCAGATGCTATTTGCTGCTGTGGATACCTCTGGTGTTAGAGCTAAGCTGATGGAACCTTTTGCCCACACTGTGTGCTTTTACCCCTTTTCTTGGACTGGCTCTGATGCTGCACTGACTTTGCTGTGTGCTTGTGCGGAGAAATAAACTCACAGAAAAATAACCCCAATTTGGAGAGGATTGTCTATGTCTGGTATTCTGATGATTTAGTTCCATGAACCGACTTGCTGCTGGGTTAAGAGAATGACAAAGCTTGCACACAACACAAGTGTATAGCTGGTACATGAGAAAGAGGTGGGACCTTTCTCCTTGGTAACAAATTGTTGATGAGGTGGCTTAGCTAAAACATACAGATTAAGCCTTTCTTTTCTGTTCATAGATTGCTGACCCTTTCTTCTTACTGTCTTATTTGGCTTCCTATTAAGTGCTGGAAGCAAGCTGGAGATGGATTATGCACCCAGAATGAACTGACACATGCATTTCGTTGCTGGTTTCATAGCTACTGTTGACAGGAAAAGAATGTTAATTTGGGGCTCTCTGCACTTCATAAAAGCTCCTACTGCGTACTGATGACCTAGACTTTTTTGAGTTGTTTTTGCCTCTCTCCCTGACACTTCCCTTTGGCCCTCAAATCGGGTTTTTCTACTTCTTTGACTCCATAGCTGTTTTTCTGCTTGAACTCTCAAACCTGTCTCCAAAACCATAAGCAACATTAGCATAAGTCAAAGCAAAATAATTAAACTCACTGTGATAATTAATGTTGGTGAAGAGTCCTATGAAGCTGCGCTCTCTGCAAGTCTCATCAAATTCTGGCTCTTTTCAAATACCATTGTAACTAAGTAGAATTTGCTGAACACCCTGAAGGTCAGCACATACTGTCTGTTTTGGGCAAAAGCTAGGTATTAAAAAATTGAGTTTTCTTCTTTCTTGGATTAGCTGTTTTTTTTCTTTCTTTTAATATATTTGTTATCTTAGATACAGAACATTTTGTTCTTTTTTCCTGTGACTCACTGTTCAGTGAATACAGTAGTGGACTACAAAATAACCAAAAGAAAAACATTTAAACAACTAACAGTGCACTTGATGTGTATACTCAATGATTCTTTCAGTGTTTTTTTTTACTCAAAAAAAAAAAAAAAAAAACCCACCACCCAATATTATAGCTTTCCAGTCTATTTTAGCAAAATATTACATGACAAGGAAACAGCAGATACATATTTTTGTGTGTGTGTGAGGTAAATAAAGTTAATTCCTGTTGAATTCAGTAGCTGCTGATGTGTCCTAGAGCTCTTATTTGGAACATTAGTAACTGCTGTTGTCTCTATGTACATTTCAGTCACATTACAAAACACCCCACCCCCCATTCTACTAGATGTAGGGAACTGGTTTTTAACTACAAAATTACATTTCATGCAATTTTTTTTTCAGAATAACTGAGTTTTGATATTGAGGGAAATTGTATGTGCTCATCAGACCTTGTTTATCTATCTATGCTCCTGATCACAATTACAATAGTGATCACAATTAATATTAATTAAATATTAGAAGAATAATGAGAATTATTTTTTCTCAGTTACTCTGAAATTTCTTAAGAACATCAGATAGAAGACTTGGAGTTAAAAATGATTGTATTACAAATAGTAAATCCTTATTTTTATTTTCCTGGGACTTGTTTTCCTGCATGTAATAGTGTTTCCAAGGTGATGAGAATGAAGAGAGCTACTGATACTGTAGAACTTGTGGAATAATACAAGAAAAAAAAATCTCCGAAGACATTGTTAATATTATATTTTAACTAAAGCATTATAATGGCACAAAATTTTATGATTTTTGCCTGTAGATTGAACTTTAACTTCTGCTGTTGCTTGCATGATGTAACAAAAGAAACTAACAGTGTTAATATTTAGAAGAACTTGTTATATCTTCTAAAAAAAAAAAAAAAAAAGTGTATCCTGGGAAGATTTTATGAATATATAAAACTGTTTTTCTTAAAAATTTGTATTTTGCTCAGGTATGGAAATACCTGATACATATTCCTAGCCAGTGAGCATTATCTTGTATAATTAATCTTTCCAGCTTCAGTAATTGTAGTCTATAATACTGGACTCTTGCAGGGTGTCTTGTAGTCTATTTGTACACTCTACTGAAGATTTTGGGAGATTCTGGGAAATATAAAATTGTATTACAATCAATTTGTAACAGCAGTTTTCCTGCCTGCCCTCACAATGTACACTCTGGCAATAATACAAATACATTTCTAAAATAATGTAGGTGGCTGTTTACAAGTCTGCAAGCAACCTTCACTCTCGGAAACTGTTTTCAGGGAATAAAGTCAGTGACAGGTGCCCTAGAAATAGCTAAGCAGAAAAAGTGTTTGTTGCTATGGAAGCTATTCTACTGCTTGGTGCACACTGTATCATCCAATTTATGAGAGCTTTGGAGCCAATCAAATGGGTGGTTTTTTGTTTTTTCTTCTTCCTTTGGATGAAATTTGTCTTTAGGGGTAAATCCTGTGAATCAGAGCACAGCCTAAGCTGATACCTCCAGAAGCAAAAATAAAGTAATCTAGGCTTTGGTGTAGCTACTCAGTTCCTTTGCAGTCACTTTGACTCTCCAAGCTTGGGCTAGTATTTGCATATGTATTGCATATTCTCAGCAGCAAATTGCATTTTGTGGCAGCCAAGTTTCTAGTCCTGATATAGACTTAAGGAGAGAAGCCTTGTACTCTCAGGGGAGTACGTAATTTGTGTGTATCAGTATCCCAGGTATAAATGAATGGCTCTTCCCTCCTATCTTCTGTCTAGTCTTTTTAGACTAATTGCAGTTATGCTAAAACTTTTTTTTGCATCTAACTGTATGTTTGCATCTAGTATGATGGGGCTTCATTTTTCAAAGCTATTGGAATACAAATAGCAACACCTGAGTCAAAGAACCATTGCCCCTCCTTAGCCACATCATCTTCCCTCTGCCTCAAGGCCAGTAGGAGGTGGAAGAGAAGAATCCTTGCTTTCAGAAAAGATATGCTCTTGCATATCTTACTTTTTTTTCTGATGCACTAAAACTGCTAGGCTCTCCTGTACTGGGGAATAGAAAGAATTGATCACTGCATTGGAGCTAAGGGAGAGACGACAACACTACTGGCTTGTTAAGCAGTTATGCTTTTTATATATTTGAGTTGTATAATCTTTACGCCTGCATTCTTTTTTTTTTTTTTCCCTCTTATGCCAGTTCAGAGGTGAATGTGGTAAATTTACGTGACAGGGCTCTTACCTTTTCACCTCGCTGAGGAGCGGCTGCTTTTCCTGAGCAGTATATTCAGAGCCTTCCAGCAGAGGCTCTCACCAGGTTCTAATGAAACTGATGTAGATGACAATCTTTGAAAGAGCTGTAGCAGTTTTGTTTTAAGAAACTGGAAGGGTATTTACAGTATCCATGTGACTACCTGTGCCATATATGAAATATTGTTGTGATGTATGCTGAGCAGACCTTATAATTAGTTCCCTGGAGAACTGAATGAAAATATAATTCCATTCTGCTCTTTCCAATTAAATGTGGCCTTGCTAATTAATCAATTTTAAGAATACCAGGTACAGTTGCATAAAACTCACTATTAATCCTGGGACAAAGGTTGACAGCTTTTGCTAAGAATACAAATGAAGAGGAGAACAGCAATGATTAATCATGCCCTTACTTAGAAGTGATTTTTATTTAAACTCCTATTCCATATTATATATGACCATAAGCTTGTTAATGGCTTAAAACTTCTTGTTACATGCTGTTAAGTAGTTTGGCAGATTACAAATGTTACTTTAAATGAGCATTTAATAACATTGAATTAGCAACTTTGTAATGTAGCTAGCGAAGTACTAATTCTTCCAGTGTAAGGTAGTGTTGTGCAAGACTGACATGTAAAATATGAAATGTATTTTTCTGTTGATTCAGAGTAGATGTCCGAAGGCAGAGTATGGCTTAGTGTTCTGGTTTACTATTATTCCTGGCAAATTCAGCTGAAAGGGGAGAACTTTTGTGTCTCACTTCTTGGAAGTGTGTGAAATACTGTCTCAACATCCTCCTGCTCATACTTAGCCACTGCGATTGTATGTCGCAGTATAAGTAGAGGGGAAGGAAAGGATTTTACCTTCAATTTTTGTTTTTCAGTGAGCCAAAACACTATTACTATCTTTTAATAGTAATAACCTTGGACATCAGCTACTAAGGTTATAACTCGTTAAGTGTCTGCTATAATTCAAGGATGGTGGTTTTTGATGTCTAACTGAAGTACTAGTGGCAAAGCAAATATGCTGGTCAATGACCTCTGTGTTCCTCGCACCTTTATTTGTGGCAGACTCTTGTTCAGTGTTCACTGTCATGCTCTGAAGCAAAGCATTCTTCCTACAGTGGCATCTTTCTATGGTGCTATATGTATGTGTAATCAATTTTTATTCTTTGAGATGAATGGAAAAACAAAGGTCCCAAGAAACCTATGCTAATGAACATAGCATAAAATAAGGTGCTTATTAAGTATTTTCTCCACAGCTTTTCTTTAATTTAAGATTGTACAGAAGAGCTTGTGCTGCATATTATGCTTAATGTATCTTTGTTCTATTTTGGATGGTTCGGGTGTAAAGCCTCAATGTTTAACTGTTTAGGTAAACCAGAGACAAAAATGATTGTAATGTTATACACTTAAAGCTAGAGCAGAAAGAGATAAACGGATGCTATGTAGCTTCTATATAGGCTTGCTCCATTACAAATGTGTCCCCTAGATGCACAGTGTCAGATCACAAAAATTGTCAAAGTCAGGGTAACAAACTGTCTGATTGAAACTGGGATTTCTCCTGATCTCAAGAGCCTCAATGCTTGTGGATTCGTTGTGTTCTCTGCTGCATATTTATCACCGATATTCTTACTGCTGTGAAAGTGTTTCAAAATTTGTGGCTGTACAGAAGGTTAGGCTAGACAAGAACTAGGTACGTATATGCAATAATCACTCACTCAAGTGCTTCTGATTAGGTGCTGCCAACTTAGAAAGGATTTCATAATACATCTGCTTCCAGTTAATAGATATTAGGTCCTAAATGCAGTCCTCCTCCCCTTCCTAGAGGGTTTGGCTGTCTCTATTCAAAGTGCACTTTGATACAGTGCAAATCGTGACGTTGGATTGGACTGCTCTGAAAAGAGCTACGTAGGCAAGAGCTGTGAGAAACCATGTCAGAAACCTCCCCTACTTTGCCTGGGAGCTGCTGCTAAGTTCAGGCCCTTGGTCTTGCCTGAGCTGCACTGAAGCTGTTTTTGTGTTTGGCCATGAACCTTGCTGATCCTGATTTTGACTCACTTTTGACTTTGTGGCTTGATCCCAAACCTGCCCCATCAATATGGACATATCTGGCAGTTGTTAGTTTGTGGCTGACTCTGGTTGCTCTCTCACCTGCTCTCCTCTTCTTGCTCAGGCATGGTGAGGTTGCGCCCCTTGTTAGTGAGGACACTGCCCTTACCTCTTTGTGGCATTCGGCTCCTGGCTAGCAACCCAATCCTGCTGCTCCCTGATGCTAATGCTTGACATAATTTTGGATGTAGATTAGTAAATACTTATTTGTGGCCTTGATGATTTGGAGATGCACTGTTTTTCTTTTTCCAGGAGTGAGTATTACAATATTTGTTTTATACACCTAAGCTTTTGGAACACATTTGTGTGTATAATCTTCCTGGGAACTGTCTATAAGCGCTGCAAGGTGCACTTTTTCCCCCCCTTGTATATAAAAATGATTTGCTTTTTGAAGATATAGAGAAACTATATCCCTTAGGATTTTTGAAAACAATGGAAGCTATTTAGAGAAGCTTGGAGAGGTAGAAGATTTAAAGAAATTACTGTGGAGTTAGATTAGAATCATTAGGGATGTTGTGCAGTATGTCCTTGTAGCACATCTAAGTTCTCTTTAAAACATACACATATGCATATTTCACATCAGTCTTTCACATTTTTGTTGCATGTATAATGCATATTTCAAGCATCAGCTTTCAATTTAACTATATTTTTTTCCTGTTGAGCACACAGACTCTTACTCTTTTTGTACTAGTATGGTGGATTCCAAATGTAAGTGGCTTTAAGTAGTAAATGAGTTTGAAGAGGAGTAAGCATTCAGATTCCAATATCCACCAAAAGTCACCAGAGGTTGATAGCCCAGTGCTGCGCAGACTTGAAAGTTCATTCATATTCAGTATCAGCAACTCTCATCTGATTGTGCTGCAGAAGAAATGTTTTTTAATATAGGATGGAATCACTATAGTTACCAAAGATTAAAAGAAAATCTCAAACTAGAATTGTTTTATTTTATTCTCTCCAGTAAAATGTGTGTGCATTTTTCCTATGCAAATTTAATTTGGTAGCGCTTGTCAGTTAAATGAAGAAAATTTGACAGTAAATTGAGAATTTTCTGTTTAATGCCAACATTTGACATGAAAAGGAGAAAATATATTTTTTTCTTAAGCTGTAAATTAGAAGTGTGTGTGTGTGTGTTCACACCTTTTAAATGCACGAGAATTCAGTGTAAAGAGCTGCTTCTGAGAAGACTGGCTGGACTAAACTTAATTTAGGTGAGGGAGCAGATGTTGCACAACAGAAGGCTGTGAAATAGGAAGGAGACAGACAAGGTAGGTGAACAAAGCTGAGGAGAGGCAATGAGACACTTCATTTGAGCAAAGCCTTGGACACACATGTCCTGACTGTGAAGGTTGAGTGCCTTTTGAGGTGGAAGGGGCTTACAGATTCTGACATACCATCCTGAAGCAAAAATAATGCAACTTTCTTTTGATAGCACTGTGTCTGCCTCATCTGAGTCTTTTTCCACTTCATAAAGAACATTAATCTCCAATGCAGTGTGGCATGCTTCCAGTTACTTACTCAGGAGCACAGGCACTGTCTGCCTCTGTAAAATCACTTTCGCATGAAGCAGGACTCGGGTAGTGATTGCTGTTCAGTAGTACCCCTCTGGCATTTCCTCTTGTCTCAAATGTGTGTTGACAACAAGGAAACAAAGAGGAGGGAGGAGGTTAGAAGAAAAAAGGACAAAGCCCTGTCTAATTATACCCCCCCAAAATTTTCTTTTGGGAAGGAATTTAGTTCAAGGTGAAAGGACAGTGAAAGTTCTAGCTTCTGCTGAAACCCCATTTAAAGGGTCGTAATCTACTTGTCTGTGATCCATCAGATAGGCCACAAGATAAGATACCTAATAGAAATGATTGATTTGGTGATTTAGACTTGAATGCTTATTCTAAATGGAGTGTTTTTATTAAAATAGAACTCATACATCTCAGATCTTTTGTTCACTTATGTCTGCTGAATTACTGACTCAAATAGATGTTCGATTGTTGTTTTTTTTCACTCCTCTTGGTGTGCACAAGGCCTACAGCTGTAGGAGAGCTAACCAGATTCTCCTAACTGCCTGTGCCAGGATCTCCCCTCCTGTGTATTGCTGCAGAATGGTGCCTTAATTCAGTTGCACCTGTGAACACCTGGGATGTAATAGAGTTGTATGGGTGTCTGAGGAGCATCATTGAGTAAGCTATCGTTTTATGTGCGTTCTCTGAAGAAGGTGAATTGGCAGATGCATGCTGGGCTGTATACCTTTCCTTGTTGGTGTTAGGGGGTGCGAGAGAGAAGCCAACTTGTTTTTTAAATTCAATATGAGTTTGCAAAACTGGCAACACTTAAAAGGTTAAAAAAAAAAAAAAAAAAACCAAATTGGAGATCGTTGATACAGAGAGAGTTGAATCTAAGGTGTCTTGTACATGGAATCTGGTTTCAGACAAAATACTGGTGTGAGGCTTGTACAGCATCTGACTTAATGTTACTTTTTAAATATAGGTCAAATAACTGAAGATTTGCTAGACTGTTTAAAAGACAAGTTGCTCTGCTAACCATCCCTTAAAGTTCAGTGTGAGGTAAATTTTGAGATAAAGAACACAAGCTTTGGATAATTTGATGTGTTAAAAGATGGCTCATTGTCTGAATTCTTGACAGAGGTTCTTCATCCTTATATTAAATTTAGCTTGCCTTATCTAGCAGCTGATGAGTTTGATGTGGTAGCTGTCTTTTAGGGTCACTCCAGACATCTGGAATGCTAGAATTAGTATTAATATCTTGGTGAACTTCCCAGTCTACTTCAGCAACTTCCTCTTGATTTTGTACCTTTTTTTTGCCATATAATGCTACTTCCAAAAGTTTCTAATTAGGGTGGATCTCTTTTTAAGCATAATTAGAACAATTGAAAAACAATCGTATACTCCAAGAAATTTTTTTTAATAAACATGTCTTAGGTAATTCATAGACTATTTTGGTTTTGTGTAACCACATGATATAATCATGGCCTATATTTGCATATCCAGAGAAAAATTACATATGCTATACAAAATTTAAAACCTCCTTAGCAAGGCCAGGTGCTTTGCATGAGATTTTTATTTTCTAAATAGAAATTAAAATTCATCAGCAAAGGATTTTTCCTTATGATTTTTTTTTTTCAAACTAAGAATTTATGTGGTGCTGGTAACATTAGGACTATGAAGTGATGTATTCTATACTAGCAGTCTTTTTTTCTTCTCTTCCTTTAAGCCAAACTGAATTTCTTTTTCAAAAGTCTCTAAAGCTAAGCATGTATTTTCATGCCAAGTTTCAGCCCTTGAAAAACTTACTTAGTAATAAATCCCCTGGAAAAGAGGTTTACAAGAAAAGTGCTGACACAGCCTTAACCATCGTGGCACAATTAGTTTAGCTGCAGGTTTGTTGTAATCCCAAAACAATAACAGAGAAAATTGTCTTGTCAAACAAATTCCATCTGTCCTTTGTATCATGCAGTCCCTGGATTATAACTCTTTACATACGATTATGTCCTCTTCAATCAGTCTTTCTAATATCAAATTTACATCCAACTTTTAAAATAATTTAGTAAAGAAAAAATTGGGTAGAGGAGTTAAGCAAAGACAAAGCAGAGAATACATCCATCTTAAGGAGATTTTGATATAAATTCATGTATTAGGCTCGGTGTGTAGTTTGTTTCTTTTTCTTCCTGCTTTGAGAAAACAGTTCTGTATTTAACAGACAATTGTGTTGACCAGACTATCTAAGTCCTTTTATAGCCCTCATTACAACAACATGAAGTATTAAGCAGGCAACATTAACTCTTCTGTTTTTTTGACTGGATACTAAAACCAGATATAAAATACTTTCAATCCTAGTTTAATTGCTTAAGCTGCTCATCACCACTGTGTCAGACAAATGAGATATTAAAATCTTCTCACTGGAAGAGGGGAGGTAGGAATAATCTGAAAACCACTAGGTGTGTATCTGATTCCTCAAGTATTATTACTTTCTCTCTCAAATATTATTATTTACTGAATGTTAATATGCTGAGAGTCATATTTTTAAAAGACAGGCAATATTTGTGATAGAACAACACATTGAGATTGGATGCAATTGAAAGGGATATAAATATTAAATATTTTTTAAAATTAAATATTTTTGTAGTGGCAACAAAATTCTATGATAATGAAAAGGAAGAAAATGTTGTAGAAAACAGGACTCTGTTCTGAGAACAGAAGCAGGAATAGCAGTTCCTGGCTTCTGTCTCTGCCTAATTCCTTGGGCAAAGCACAAGATGCAAAATCTGGAAAACTTTCTCTACTTAGGAGGGAAGAGGTAAAGAAATGAATTGATACTCTGAGTACTTAGTTTAAGGTCTTATGAATATGCCAGGCATTACTTAAAAGCTATAAACTGTAAACAAACTAAAGTGATGAGGGAAAATGAATATTGAGGTGTGTCATGCCTGGTGATGAAATCCTTCCTTTTATGTTAGCTGAGGTGGAGCACGTATAGCTGCAGAAGTCATGGCTTTGCGGTCGTGAGTCTTTCCTCCCATTTAGACCAGGACTCTGCCTGTGACAGTTTTGTCATCTGCAAGACTAAAATTTTGATTTCAGCAAAGCCCTTAGCAAGAGAACTACTGCAGTTTTCATGTAAGGCCAGTGTCCTGGAACATCTGTCCAGAACATTCAGCACAGGGAGTGATCTCTACCTGTCCAGGTTCTGGACTTCTGTGCCGTTGCCAGCTGGTGGGAACTGGAACCAGACACATGCTTTGCATCTCCTGTATAGAATGTAGCTTTTTGCTCTTGTCTGCTTAGCTATAAGTGTCTCTGGCACCCTAAGTGTAAAAGAACTTAAGCAAAAGGATATATGTGTGTGAATTTTCATACTGATGTCAATAGGACCACTTCTTTTTTTAAAGAAATCTACTCATCCAAATAAAATCTTTATTGGATTTGGAGGCCTTCCTTTTTACCCAAGATATAACTGAGCAGTTGCTGAGGCTATAGTTAACCTATACATGTTCAAATCTCATATGAAGGTCTAAGAATAGGATGTAATTTAGTCCTGAGCTAGGTCTAAACGTGTTCTTACATCTCAATATAAACTCATCTTTATGCAGAGCACACAGTGCTGAGCCTTTCTCTTCTCATGTCTTTTGAAAGATCAGGTGGCATGCAATAATTTATTCTGTATTTAGTCAAAGCTTAGTGTACAGGATTGATTACCTAATCATCAGAAATTAAGTTCAGATGATACATAGTGTTTATACTGAACATCCATCTTCATGAGATGTGCCCTGAGACACATTACTGTGTCTCAGTCTTACTCTGTCCTATCTTTAATTTCTATTTAAGTTGGGGAAAAAAATCAAAAAGAACGTAGTCACTGAACAACTTCAGTACCTCACAGGAATGGAGGGTCCCTTTGGTTCCTTTACTGCGTGATGATGATCTCAATATTCTGAGACCAAACTTTGCCTTTGTCCTTTGAGAGGACAGATATCTGGTTCCTTCAATACCAGATGAGGCAGCAATACCTAGAGCTATTGTGCAAAAAGCATTTCATGTGTTGGAGGAGTCATGATGGATACTTTGGGGAATATGTCTGTATGTGGTGGGGGCAGAGAGCACCCTAGTTAAAGCTTTCTCCAGTGAATTTTTGTTTTGAGTTTGACAGGAATAATAATAAAAAAAAAAAAAAAAAAAAAAAAAAAAAAAAAAGGCAGTTTCCACAACTGAAACTCTGCTTGTTGAAAATGAACTATGTTTATACGGATGAGAGAATCCAAATTTAAATAATAGGTTTTCCTTGATGCAAAAGTCTTTTTTTCTTTTTTCCTCTCATGAGGTTCCATCAGTTATATTTCTGATGGTTTGCTTTCTGTCTTGCAGGATGCATCTTAGCTTGTATGACTGGAAAAACTGAGTCATAAGTCAGAGTATTCTAGGGAGAGGGAGAGAGACAGACAGACCAGATCTGCTTTAGGGGAATGTGCAAGAATGTGTCTTACAACCCCCCTAAGCATGATATTGGTGTGCCCCTTCCTCAGTATGTCATTCTATTTTATTTAGATTGGTTTAAAAGTGTGGACAGCTCTGACTGTATCCTCTTAATCTGTCCACACGTATCGAAAGAAAGAATCAACTTGCTGTATTTTTCTCCTGGAATTAGAGTGTGCCTGCATGACTTTTCTGCAAAGGTGACAGAGCTACATAAAGAAGCCCTGATTTTAACAACTGTTGTGAGTAAACATATCATGAATTCTCTAGGCTCCCATAAGGACCAGAAGAGTTAATGGAAATGTGAGACCATTATGTGATAACTTTCCTGAGACTTAAAACTAACAGAAAGATGAATTAGCTGCTGCTTCAGGGTACTGAGAGGAAGTTGAAGGTGACAAATCTAACAGCAGCAGCTGGGAAGAAGAAAATAACATCCTTAGTCTTTTTATTGCAACTAAGGAAGTTTTATTATGCAGCTGGAAAAGTGTCAATGGCTTATTCAGTGCAAAATGTAGGAGTCTGTTTGGGTGCGTATTGTAGATCAGAGAAATGTTTGTGCAGTCAGCAAAGGGGCATTAGTAACTGCAGAAGAGCTAGTAGCAGTAATTGCCTTACTGGATTTTCATTTTCTTGCTTGCAAGATCTTAACTCCTGAATCAGTGTAGTAGTGACAGAAGGTAACATTACCTCCCATGCAAGAACATCATTCTTACTGCAGTATGTCACTACTACTAGGCCCATTGAAAGACAGCTTCCCCTGGACTAAACCGTAGCCTACAGAGCAGCAGCACATAAATTGTTTAAAAGCATCATCTGTATTGGCTGCCTCCCCTTAGCGTCGGGGTGTAATGCATCAGTTGTTTTCTGGGAGCCTTTCTCAGGCTTGGCCTCCCTGCCATGACTTATGTTGCTGGTAAACTGTTCACAGGCAAGCTGAGTATACTTGAATTCTGAAAGGTAAAAAGCTAAGCAAAACCTGATACTGCTTCAGGTAGCTTTTCTGTAACAGAGGAATGAAGAATTTTATTATGTAGTTGAGTAGTGAATGACTGTTGAGGGCTTTGGATATGAGTCATTTGAGATCGATTGTTCTGTTTTGCTGAATAGAGCAGCAGGGTTGAACTCAATGTCTAGGTATGATAGTTTAAAGAGAAAAAAGGCTGAGGTATTTGGACAGACAATTATCTTTAGCTACAGTGGGGGTTTAGTGTCTAAATTCCCTGGTGGACTTTAGGAACCTCCATGCTTCTATTTAATCATTTTTAAAAAAGCCTCTTACTAAAAGGAGAAGGTGAATGGCTCAAAATTCAAGAGCTGTTCAAATTTAGAACTGCTGGTTATTTCTCAATTCTATTTGTCTGTAATAGTAATGCAAAGTCTCTAACTGCATTATTTTTTTTTTTTTTCAAAGTTAAGTACAGAAAACAGACATCAGTGTCTGGAAAAATACCATCAAAGCATCACTGAAAAATTTCATGGGGCTCTATGTCTATAAGAAAGATCAAAATAGCCATGTTGGCTTTATATAAGCTCCACAGGAAGGCCAGAAGCTGAGGAGTGGCTGAAAGAGTCTGAGATAATACTTGAATGAGGAAATGTGCAGTAGAATGGACATGATAAAAAAAAATTTTTGGCCACAGGAATAACTACTCATGAAGGCATCTTGTCTGTCAGCGACTTCTATATCTTCCATGGTATGCTTGGTCAGCCCTTCTTGTTTTTGCCTCTGATATAGCCCAGAGTTTTAAAACTGATACTACTTGACGTATCCAGTGAGTCAAACTAGGTACTTTAAAAGTCATACACCTGCTATGTGCAACAGATCCTAAAGCCTTAAATGCTTTATTACTTTAAAGTCCTGGCAACAAGGTTGACTCATTATTCATAGGCTTTTCTTAAAGCCTCTCCACCCCCTTTTTCCCTTTTTTTTGGTAGGAAGTGATTAGATGAGAATCTATAGGCTGCTGTGAATGCAGAAGACAGGATTGTTGTGCATCCTCCAAGAACGGAAACGGATAGTCCACCATTATAACAATTCCAGTGTGTTTCTGAACTGTACATACAGTTTTATTACTTGTACTACTCTGCTCACCTTTTCAAGTGAAGTATTTAAAGCTTCCAGCTTTATCAAGAAAAACTGAGTCTGACTTATTTCTGTGTGTGGACTGCATCAGGCAATCTCTTTGACTGAAAGGATGTTGAGAATATGATTGGTTTTACAATGGAGTTACTTCAAAGTTTTGTAAAGGAAGACTGCAATGTTTATATTGGTTGGCATGAGGTCACAGTTACAAATACACAGAACAAATTATGGTATAGAGTTTACTTCTAACAGAGAGAATTAGATATGTGATCCTAATAGCTTCCTGATTTCTGTTTGGTGTATCAGGTTGATTAGAAGTGGGGCTCTCACCTTTGTCTAAGTGAGAAAGGTAATGTGGAAGGCTTGATATTTAAATAACTGATTTCTTAATCAGTAAGTGATACAAAATATATATTTACTCAGCATTTATTCAGTATTTTGAGCAGTCAACTTCTTGTTTATATGATGTTCTTTTTTTGTGTGCAGCATAAAATCACATTGTGATTAGCTAGTGTTAAAAACTATTCCATGTCATAGCTGAATCTTCAGCTGATAACTCTGGGAGTTATGTAGTTTTTTAGTAATAGTGTTCATGGCAAAAATTCAGCTCACTTATAAAAAGCTTGTTATAAAACTCTGTTCATTCTATGATAGTGCAGCTATGCAAATTTTTAAGGAGCAAACTAACCAGCCAAAGAACTGTGCTGATTGACATTGATTCATGTAGATTCATGTAAAAATTTTGCTTGATCAGTGATCCCTTGTTCTCAAAGGAAAATTCCTTTACTAACTTTTTCTGCTTTTGGGAAAGAGTAATAAATTTATCTTCTAGATGAAGAAGGAAGTTCCAACTAGATATAATCCTTCACATGCCTGTGAAGAAATGAGTACATTTGTATGGTCAGTGGGACCTTTCAGATTTATTCAAAAAGGAATCTGAGTTCTTCTGTGACATGATGGCACAGAAGTGTCAAATCTATAAAGCATCAGAGCTATCAGAATTTTAGAATTTTGCACAGACATTTCTAAAATGTAGTAGAACTCTCCCTTTTTTCCCTTGGAAAAGCATAATTTCCCCAGTGAACACTGTCCTTCAAAGATGAGATGTGAAGAGGTGTGAAAGTGTTCACCTTGAACAAGAAAAGCTTTCTGATAAATTGAAGTTCTGGTTTTCCTTTGAGAAACTTTCTGCGTCGGTATTGTCTTATCTGCCCTGCAACAATAGCTTATTTAAAAGTGTTGTGTAGGAGCATGCGCGTGAGTGTGTGTGTGAAATAACCAAGGTGACAGATCACCTATTTTCTGAAAGCATCACTACCTCATCGGTATGCAGTAAGTAGCACAAGGTGAGCTTGCCTTCAGAATGTTTTTTTTTTTTTTTTTTTTAGTTAAAAAAAAAACAAAAAACAAACAAAAAAAAAACCTAAAGACTCCTGGTTTTATGCTTGAAATAACACTACCTTCATGTTAGGTGCTGGGAGAAGCAAAGTGCTTTTTAAGTAATGAGCTAGATAGGTGGCATCAGCTATGACATGCTTGCGTTTCAGGCTCATACCTTCTATATTAAATCTGGCCAGAAGGAGGAGACACTTTTGAGCTTACAGTTCACTTTCACTTCACTTTACTATTCATAAATATGTATATTGCAAAATTACTACTCTGCCTGATTATCTTTTTGAAGAAAAGAGGTCAAGTAACTAGAAAGTACTTTAATTCTAAACTCAGTATTGCAGAACATGTATTCAGTTAGGGAGAAATCATACTATTTGGAAACATCTGTACTCACTAGCTGTTCCTGTACCTGACTATGGTGGAAACAAGGAGGGAAATGTTGTTTGCAAACTTTTAAACTTTCTACCTCTGAAGAATACAATGGCAACTATGATTTGCTTGCTTGACTTTTTTTTTTTTTTTTTTTTTTTTTTCCTTTCTCAAAATAAAGAGAATGCATAGGACTTGGAATTTTACCTTTCTTTTTTTTGCATATCTATATCGTTTTATGTGGAGAGTGAGGATTTCTGGTTTGGAGTCGTGGCTCAGGCTTTCTAGTAGGACAAATCCAAGTATTGGGCTCGTGTTTTGAGGCTTTTATGTTTGCATGCAGGATGCCTTGAAATTTGAGGTGGGACTAAATTGTCATGCAAACAACTTGTGATATGTTTTTTGTCAGCAGTGCGATTTCTCAGAAGTTTTAAGTGCATGATTAGACTCCTTGGCTCAGTCGTTTCAGGGTACCTCACCTGCTTTCATGTGTATGTATTTAGAGACCAGATCTTATTTTATGAGTCTGTTAGAAACATGCTTTTGTTGGAATGGAGATGCAGTCAGCAATCACTTCATAATTCTATAGTTTACTACTTTAGATTCCTGTTGAAAGGGTATAATTTGAGTTTCTACTATGAAAAGTTATATGCCCACGTTTTCTGCAACTTAGATTGATGCAGGTTATTCCAATTGCTGTTTTATTTTGGTTTAATATCTGGTGCAAAAAGGAATGTGGAGTCCAGAGCAAAAAAGCAAAATCTGCCAGTGTATTTCCCCACCATTATACTTCATCACCCTCAATAGGATTACCAAAACCCAAAGATGGTGTGCATGTGTCTCAGAATGTAATACCCTGTGTCCAGTGCATCAGATGCCCTTATGAAACCTATCTTTATGAAACTATTGTATGTACTAATGTTAGTTCAAATGGGCAATCACTAGTGAGTGAATAGAAGCATTCTATTACTAGTGGCAAAACGTGTTCCGAAACAACTGCTGCCTCTCTGACTGCTGGTCTGTTTATCCCTGTAGGATACCTATCTTGTGAACGCAGAGGTTAAATTTGGCAATATTTCTTGAATGAGCATTAATTAATGCCACCATAAATAAAGATTCTGCCAAATGTTTTTTTTATTTGGTATGTGTCAATATGTCACTTTTGGGGATATATAGCATGTGACTTTATGTGAAGTGAAATTGTTTTTGTACAGACTACAGGTGGAAATTTATTTGCAAAACAGACTCAGCAGACAAATAGTAAACATGTTAATGGAAATTAGTTTGGAAATTTCTTACAGCTGAAGAAATACCTAACAGTCAATATTTTGACCAAGTCTAATTGGAGGAAAGGCTGAAAACTGAAAGTGCAAAGTATGTAAAGACAAACTGTTATTGAGTGTCTCTAGGAATTTTAAGGCCTATCTGTTCTTCTCAGATGTCCTGCACCCAAAGGAAAAGTGCCCTCTGAATACTTCTGCAAGTGGTAGATTTTTTTCCTGAAGCTAAAAATCACTATTTTCTCTGCAGTTGGGAAATGCATTTACTGCTGAGCTGCTGTGATGTTTTTAGGCTATAATTATACTGTAAAACATAACTCATTAGATTGCAAATAAGAATTTCACAGCAGGATTACTAATATCAACATGTGAAGATCTAACAAAGGTTTATCAAAGATTTACAGAAGTAAAAAGGTCACATTACTTCTCTTTGAAAGTAGCTAACTCTTTGTTAAGGGAAGTAGGCCTCTGCAATCATATGCATTTCATTAATAAAGAAAACATGAAATAGGAGCTAGTTTAGATAAGTGCAACAATTAACTTTTCTATCAAGTATTCCTTGTAAAGGAAGGGGGCGGGGGAAAGGGGGGGGTAGAAGTGTAAGCGAAGACAGACTGATGAAGGGAGAATTTAAAATAGATAGAATTGGAAGAATTTTCACAAAATCACGGTGTAGTCCAGATTGGAAGGGACCTCTGGGGATTGTGTAGTCCAAACCCGCAGGTCAAGCAGGTTGCTGAAGACATTGTTCAGTCAGGTTTTGAATATCTAGAAGGACAGACTCCATAGCGTCTCTGGGCAATCTGTTGACCACCCTCACTTTTTTTTTTTTTTTTTTTTTAAGTTTCTTACAAGAAATTAAATTTAAATGTATTTCAGTTTTTGCCCATTGCCTCTTGCCCATCCATGGGATCCACTGGGAAGAGTGTGGCTCTGTCGTCTTTACTCTCTCCCATTGGGTATTCATACAGTTTTCATGCTTGCTGGTACCTGACTGGAAAATCCTAAATTTCTCTCAGTCACTTTAGTTTTCTATTCTGGTATCTGTGTGCTGGTTCCAAGCTCCCTGACCGAGCCAGCCTCAGCTTGCTGGATATTCTTGTCTTCCATGTCTAAACTCAGTCCCAGTGGTTGCTTCTGTGTTGTCAGTGAAGCTCTACTTACACATCTTGTTTCAGTGAATTTCAGTTTGTCCCTGCCAAAAAGGAAGAACCTTTTTGGTTTTCTCCTGATTTCTGGATTCAGCAGCAGCAGGAAAGACTTTGGAAACAGAAGTGTCTTCTGATCTCAGTTTCAGTAGGTAATTCCTAGCAACCCAGACTGAGTAGGAGTAATTCTCATTAACAGGCTAATCAATGTGCACATTGGGCTGGTGACCTGACAGCATTTGAGAGCTTGTGCTCTTTTGATATTTGGCTAGAATTTAGTGAAATAGAAAATAAATAATGCAATTTAAAAACATATCACAAGTAGTATACTTTTTTAAGGATGCTCTAATCTTAAACCAGAGGTCACAAATCCATCCTGAGTTCTCTGTTTAGAGAAAGAGTAATGACTGAAAAAGAGTAATTGACTGAAATAATGCTGCTATCTCTGCTCTGAGCCTTGATCCAGCTCTGAACCCAATGCAGTTTATTTCACAATGGAGAAAGCATGAGGCAGAAATCTGACTATTAACTTCTCTTCAGAAGTTTGATCTCACTATCCTGTTCTTTAATCATTGCTTTCTCTAAAATCCAGATTTCATAGGTATGAAGACAGTGAAAATCTTTCTTTACTGGTCACATTAGGGATTGCTTTTCAGGTGGTAACTGGCTGCTGTTTCATCCTGATTTTTGGGGTCTTCAGCTGCTTAGTATGCAGTTCAACATTTAAAGAACTGCCAATGGAAATAAAGATAAGGTAGAAAATACAAAGCCCTCTTATTTGCTGTACTCCTTGTCTATACTGATCAGTTTTCCTTTAAATTGGTACAGTGCTTAAGTGGAATTGGTTATGGACAAACAAAGAAAAGGACACTAAGGAAGGTTAGTCTAGCAGCTTCTGTGCACACCCTTATTTCCCTGCTTATGTTTCCCAAAGCTTGTAATGAGAGAACGAGAAACATACCCCGTAAGTTGAAAGGGCTAAAAAGGTACATAATAAAAATGTGTTATTACCACATTAATTATTGCATAAAAGGCATTTTTGTTTCAGGCTTCAAACATGTCATACAAAGTGAAACGAAAAAAGCTGAACCTTCCATGTGATTACTCTAAACAATATTCTGAAAGTTTGTGCTATTTTCTGAAAGTAGGAATGCTTACGATTGAAGGATCTAACTTGATTGAAGCATATATTCAGTAATTTGATTCTTTGTAAAGGCTCTTCCTAAAATTTTCCTAGGTATTAATATGGTAGACAATGATTATGAAGGAGAATTTAATGTAGTCCCTGCTCTTAAAATTGTATAAATATGCATCTGCATGACAGTCTTCTGTATCTTTTGCAATGTCTTTGGGAATGTGAATAATATCTGCAGCAATTTTTTTTTGACTGGTTCTGCATTTATATTGCATGAGAAACTGTATCACTGAGTTTTCTTTGATAGGTGCTTTCTTCCACTTAAGGCTTCAGGGCCTTGGAAGGAAATTATCAAACCCTGAGATTGCCTTTTAAGAAAAATGAAACATATTTTTGAAGAGCGATTATGATACCTAAACTCTGTAGAGTATGTGATTAAATATCTCTAACAGTGATACTACCTATGTTCCTCAAGAACTAATATATAATCTAAATAGTCAGGAATTTCCAAAGAACAATTTAATATTGCCGCTTGTTTCATTGCTGAAGAATGATTCTGGTTGGGATGTGAGAAGAAAGGAGAGAGATGGTGTTAGTGCCTGTCCTGGATACATCCTTGCATAAAACATAATGAAGAGGTCCCTTTCATTGTTGCTTCATCTTGTCACGTTGATGACTGCTGAATGTGAAAGGAAGGACTTGATTCTAAAATATTGCAGTAATTAAAAAAAAAAAACTCTAGAGTGCATTAAATAAACCACTGTGATCATATTCATAACTGATATAATAGATCATTTAAAGAGTCTTAAAGTGACAATTGGGGAGGAGATGATCAGTGCTTAAGGAAAGGTCATGTATGAGCTTATATATCTGCATGTCAGAGACTTGTTATGGTCATAGGATATTACAGTAAAACTAAATTATTACTAGCTGTTAGTATTCCAAAATCTGCACAGATTAAGGTACACAACTTAAAGTCAGTTGTGTGAATGCTCACTTGTTTGGTATGTGGATGTCTTTTTCACACATTTTCTTTAAAGAAGAATTCATCTTTTAAAGGGAGGGTGCTAAGATAGCACCTGCTGTACAATAGGCTGACATTTATTTTTAATGTGGAGAAAATGGAAGTCACCTTTTCTACTTCGGATACATGTTTTAGTTCATACAAATGTGGCCAATATTGAAGAACAAAGAACTTAGGTTTGAGACTAGCTCCCTTTGGATGGAATCAGCTTTTGGGTAAATGTCCTTGACAGAAATCTGTTACAGGGTTTCGGTAAGATCCTTAAGGATTGTTTACAGTTTTATTAATTAAAATATGTAAATACTTTCATAGAATTTTATTTGGAAACAATTTCATATTCTTTCATTTAACATTCCTCAAGTTGGTATTGAATTTCAATCTGTTATTGTTTGTCAGGAGCCATATAACCTTGAACTATTTTTGCTGTTAGCTTTTTAAAGTTAAACAAGCCAATATAATCCAGTTTGTAAGAGCAGGAATATCTGAATAATACCAAAAATCACTTATTTGGTGGAATTTTTCTTTTAGAATTCTCAGCTAACCAATGCTTAGCACAGTGAAAGAGTATGAGGAAGCTGAAATTGTTTCAGGTAAAATCTAAAATAGAAAACTACTTGAGTGAATATCTTCACCAAACCCCTGGCAACTCCTTACTCTCTTTACATTTTTTTCAAAAGCAAGAATTTTTTTTCTGGTTTTTCTCCTGTAGTAAAATAGTGTTTTGTTGTGTTGCTGCTCTCCATTAAACAACTGCTCTATTTTAACCTGGAGATAGTTTTATGTCTATATTGTGTGGAGTGATCCCTAGTTAGTAGCAAACTTTATACAGCATTTTAACAAAAAGGTTAGTAAATGTTACCTCTGCTTTACAGTAAGAGAAACTGAAATGCTGAGTATTATTTGTCAAACTGCAGTATTTACTTTGTCCAGGATGATTCTGTTCTTCAGTATCTTTGCTTCTGCTCTTTCTGCTTATGGAGGATACTTATGCCAGCAACTGAAAACTATCTCTAGAAAGAGCAGTAAGATTTAATCTCTTAAATTTCATGTACCAAAGCTTTGGTTCTGCAAACATGAACAGGCAGTTTTGAAGTTCGTTACTGCTCAGATGTTTGCACAATAGTGCCCATCTGTGTCCAGAAACTTTTTTGATATGTATAGGGTAAGGGATGCCATTTTCGATTACTTTGTGAATCTGTCATTCCTAAACTATTTTGTATTATCTACATGGAGGTTTTATAGAAAGTTATGTAAAGATTTCTTTCACTGTAGCCATATTTTAAAGCATCTCTGCCTACCACTCTGTACTGAAGTACCGTGATGCAGAGACTGTGGACTACAACTTTTTTTTATTGTTAAACAGGTAACGATTTAAATACCAGCAAAATATAAAGAAGTTGTGAGATTACTTAGAAAGTAAAAGCAGAGACTTTGTTAATATTGTAACAAATGGAGAATATACTCTTGTCATTTTTCATTCCAGAAGAAGAAAAGTTACTTATAATAATTCTGCTCAAACTCCCAAGTGCCTTTAACAATACCTATGTCCAATAGTCTGAAATTATAGCTTGATGGTGAAGAAAATCTGTAATATCAAGTGAGTTAAAAGCTATCTTAAAATAGCTCAATGCACTTCATTTTGTTTAAATTTTAATCTTTATCCTTCAAGAGTTTATACTTGTTACTCTTGACTATTTCTCCCCTCCTTCCAAAAGGGAGTACTGAAGTGCTGAAGATAATATTCTAAAATTGCACATTTTTAGTCCCTCTTTTCTTAAACAATTTTACACCTACTGTGTGTATTTTTCTTTATCTCCCCAAAAGATAACTGTTACAGCTGTAGGGGAAATATGCAGAGATTCTTTCCTAACTGTATGAAAAGGAAGATTTTTTTTCAAAAATGCAGGTTTAAGGTCACCCAAAGTTATCTATTACTATTTAAGTAACCACATAGAATCACAGGATAACTCAAGGTGGAAAGGACCTCAGGATTTAGAATAGCATTGCCTTGGGATAAGAAAAAAGTTTCAGAACTCATTTGAGGGGCTTCTGGTTTCAGATCTTTCCTACTTCCTGTCCTGTTCAACAAACCATTGCTTCAGATACAGCTATTTAAAATAAAGCTTGCATTTTAGTTGTGCAGAGGGACTGACAAACAGGTGGGAGGACGGGTGTTTTCCTGCTGTAAACTTTTCCTGTGATTGGTGATTCATTTGCACTTGTCCCCGTGTCGGTAATGGCTGTTACATAACTCCGCGTTCTCACAGAGGGCCACCTGCTCTTCTGAGCTCGCATGGCCCTTTCATGTAATGTGTTGTACAAATGCCTCCATCTCATGCAAGATTTCAATTTGCTTGTGGTAATGTTTATGGTTCAAAGAAATATGTACATACTCTAGGATGTATTTAGCAAATTATAAATAAATACTTTAAAAAGCCACTTAGCAATCTAAATTCAGATCAGGATGTGACCCAAACCCTGTGCTGTATTGTGCATCTCAGAATTTCATTAGATTTAGTAGGAAGCTTGTAAGAGGGACAAGAAGATAGTCGTTGTACAATGACTATTTATAAATTTATGTGGTATCTGAAAATATATTTTCTATGCTCCAAATAAAACTTAAGGTACAACATACAGTTGAATGGAAGATGTTAGCAAAGCTGATTTTCAAGCGGGAGTGGTGAAAAGACCATTCCTAAGACGACACTTGTGGGGGCTGGCTTAGGCTTGCCGAAACTTTCCCCACTTAAACTAAAGAGTTTTGACTGTTTACAAATAGCCTTAGCAAGCAGTTGTTCCTCAGCAGAACTTCCACAGCTTGTGAGAAATGAGGGATGATACTTTAAAAAAAAAAAAAAAAAAAAAAAAAAAAAAAAAAAACAACCCCTGCAAACTCTTTTGTGACATATTTAGGTCATAAGTATGACACTAATGATTAAAGTAGTTTTTTCCCCTTAAACTTTAGCAAGAGGAAAACAGTTTAGGAATTTTCTTTTGTTGGGTAATGGGGAATGAAGTCACTGTTTATTCCCAGGAATATTTACAAGGTAGCATTGTTTTATTCAAAGATCAGGTATGGCATTGTTGCAATCCTGGAAAGTTAGTGTTAAGTATTTACTAAGGTCTTTGCTTGTTCCTCTTCAGAAATGGTCATTTCAGTACTATTTTCAATATTCTTGAATTGATAGGGCTTTTCAAAATTTGGAAAGATCATGGAGAACAGGAGAGGTGCCTGAGGACTGGAAAAAAGCCAGTGTCACTCCAGCTTTCAAAAAGGGCAACAAGGAGGACCCAGGGCACTACAGGCCAGTCAGCCTCACCTCTGTCCCTGGAAAGGTGATGGAATGGCTCATCCTGGATGTCATCTCCAGGCATCTGGAGGAAAATAAAAAAGGTGATCGGGAGTAGTCAGCATGGAGTTGCCAAGGGGAAATCCTGCTTAACCAATCTAGTAGCCTTCTGTGGTGGCATGACTGGCTGGGTAGATGAGGGGAAAGCAGAGGATGTTGTGTACCTTGACTTCAGCAAGGCTTTTCACACTGTCTCCCACAACATCTCCTAGGCAAGCTCAGGAAGTGTGGGTTAGACGAGTGGACAGTGAGGTGGATTGAGAACTGGTTGAATGGCAGAGCTCAGAGGGTTGTGATCAATGGTACAGTCTAGTTGGAGGCCTGTGGCTAGTGGTGTCCCCCAGGGCTCAGTACTGGGTCCAGTCTTGTTCAACTCTTTCATCAGTGATGTGGATGAGGGGACGGAGTGCCTCCTCAGCAAGTTTGCTGACGATACCAAGCTGGGAGGAGTGACTGACACGCCAGAGGGCTGTGCTGCCATTCAGAGAGACCTGGACAGGCTGGAGAGCTGGGCAGAGAGGAGCCTCCTGAGGTTCAACAAGGGCAAGTGCCAGGGTCCTGCACGTAGGGAGGAATGGCCTTAGGCACCAGTACAGGCTGGGGGCTGACCTTCTGGAGAGCAGCTCTGCAGAGAAGGACCTGGGAGTGCTGGTGGATGGCAGGTTGACCATGAGGCAGCAATGTGCCCTTGTGGCCAGGAAGGCCAATGGTCTCTTGGGGTGCCTTAGGAAGAGTGTTGCCAGCAGGTCGAGGGAGGTGATCCTGCCCCTTTACTCAGCCCCGGTGAGGCCTCACGGAGCACTGTGTCCAGTTCTGGGCACTCTAGCACAAGAGAGGCATGGAGGTACTGGAGAGAGTCCAGCATAGGGCTTTGAAGATGATTAGGGGAGTGGAGCATCTGCCCTACGAGGAACAGCTGCGAGAGCTGGGCCTGTTTAGCCTGGAGAAGAGGAGGCTGAGAGACGATCTTATCAATGTGTACAAGTACCTGAAGGGAGGGTGTCAAGAGGATGGGGCTGGACTCTTCTCTGCGTTGCCCAGCGACAGGACAAGAGGCAGTGGGCACAATCTGAAACACAGGCAGTTCTACCTGAGTATGAGGAAAACCATCTTTACTGTGGGGGTGACAGATCACTGGAACAGGCTGTGCAGAGAGGTTGTGGAGATATTCGTAAACCCACATGAATGTGATCCTGTGCAACATGTTATAGGTGACCTGGCTTGGGCAGGAAGGTTGGACTAGATCTCAAGAGGTCCCTTCCAATCTCAATGATCTGTGATTCTGTGAAATGTATCTGGGTATCTTTTTTTTTTAATAGATCTTTCATTTTTCTCCGAATTTGAAGCATTATGTTGCTATAATTCACAAGCTTGAGATACTTGGTTCTGAACTTGTCACATATAATTCCCTTTTATGCGACATGTTTATGCATTCAGGTCTTAAACTGAATTTTGTAAGACTGTACATGATACAAAATCTTTCAGATTTACAGCAGGCATATGAGATGAAGTGTCGGGGGGACAAAAGAGGAAATGAAGATAAAATGAATGGATATGAAGGAGAACCATAAACATACTGTTGATATTTTTGCATGTTAGGGATTGTTTGGCTATTCCTGAAATTCTTTTTGTCTGCTTATGACCTTTTATTGCCGTTTGTGCAACGAGGTGCTTGCTCATTCTGCAGTGGTTGTTAGTCGCACTTTTGTTTTTTAGTCTGTGTAGTCTTTCTAATTCCTTTCATGTGACAAAGGCAAATGTGGTACCACAATTCAATAAATTACAGTGATGCTCTACTTTGAGACCCTTACAATAGAAGGTTATCTATCTGTAATTTGATTTTTGGTTAAAGTAAGGCTTAAACTTGCAGTAGATAATGGCAATCAGATTTTTCCAGTTCAACTTATTACTGATTCGTTATTCCTAAAGGAATGCAGGATAGGATGTATGTCACATTGCTCTGTGAACACTTCGTTTCTGGAAAATATTCAAGGATAGATGAGTAAGGTTTTGCTGAATATTTGATAGCATTACTGGAAATCATTAAACATAATGAAATGAAACAATTGAGTTATAATTTCTAGTTAGTTTCTTTTTTTCATGGCTTTATTGCCTCAGCTATCTAGAAGACTGGTTACTTATTTTCACTGTTTCACTCTCCACGCGCTCCCCCTTCCCCAGTCCTTCCCAGGCTGGCTTGTACTGACATACTCCCAGAGCTCATGCTTCTGTTTCCCCAGAGTTTTGTCACAGCCTTTACATGTTGCACAAGTTTCCTTGGGCACCAGTGGGATAAGATGAGACCAATCTTCTGTCAGCTGAAGAACAAAACCTTGGTGATAAGCAGCAAAAGGAGTGTTAAATCAATTTATGACTCAGAAAACATGCACTCTTATCAGAGAGATGATACTTTGTCTTTATTTCCTAAAGTGTATTGAGGCCTAAATCACTGATGTTTGCAAACTGCTTTTTGATTCTCCTTTGAAAAAAGTGTACTACTCCTCTTGATAAGGGTAAAATTTTGAGAAGTTTCTTAAAATTCTGACAGCTACCCTCCTCCCAAAGACTCAGCCAAGCCTAACGTCAGAGCACTACTGCTTAAACTGTTAAAACACTTTTCATTGTTACACTTAGTGAATCACAATTCTGCTCTGTGTTTCTTTCTGCAGGAGCACTGGCATAATTTGAAGCAACAGCTACTTTAATGGGATGTAATGAGCAATTAATGAGCAAAATATCTGTGGTGTTCATGGTAACAGCATGTCATTGCTCTTTTGTTCCTTTCACATCATCTTCAGAATCTGACCTATAATCAGTTTTCTTTTCATGCTTATCTACAGTATTATTACTTCAGGTAAAGCCTCGTCGTCCCTTTCATCACAGAGAAAATTGGTAGTGTGAGGAATTACATGTAAAAGGAATAATGTATGCTTTTCTTGGCATGACTGTTTTCCTTTCACTCTCCACCTGTGTTAATGACAATGACATCTCTAACCAGCTTCTTGCAGTCTCTTTCTCCTGCAAGCAGTAGTGTTTCCTTTCAAGCCGAAACATGCCCTGAATTCTGTAATAGTATCTGTAAATATGTAGTCCTGAACCTTTTCTAAATCCTGTCAACTTCTACTGTATTCCATAGGGCCCTGTGTTCTCACTTAATTTGGAGAACTGCTTTCAGAGAGCTGCACTGGCTTGGGGAAAAGTGTTAGGGACAGCTGTGGCAGCCCTGCTGGGATCCCCCTCTGCCCTGGGGAGATGGGGCTGGCTCCTCTCCTAGGTCTATGTGGGTAACAGTGAGATTATTTTTTTCCAACAGCAGAAAACTGAGGAGAAAGAAGCAGGGAAGAAATCTGTTCTAGATGTAATTTTGTTTCAATAATTAAAGATTCTCAGAGCTATTTATTCTCACTCCCAAAATGGTGCTTGTCTTGAGAACTCAGGGGAATCAGCTGACTTCACTTTTGCCTCAGGATGTATTAAGGATGGTATTTCAGTGCAGTAACAGCACTGGAAATCAGGAAGTATTAAAGCATAACTTGTTCCAGAATAATTTTTTAAAAAATATCTGTAACATCAAAAGTTTGTTTTTAACAGGGAGAAAACTATATTCATCCATGAACTTTATTTCTGAGAATTCCAGTTTGCTTTAGTAAAAGATGTAAAGTTTGGTTCATTTTGATTACATACTCTCTATTTCTGTATACCAAGACAGAATATAGTATGATCTTCTATTCCATAAGTTTTCTGGGGAGAAAATAATATAGTGAAACTTAAGTAATTTTTTCAGTGATGACCAATGCTACAGTGCTCAGGTATTTAGTAGTCTAGTAGGCTGGTGGTGTTCTACTAAAATTATTTGTCTATAATAGCTAGAAAAAAAATTTAAAGTCTTGGGCAGATGCACTGTTTCTGTCAAGATACAGCATAGATGTGATGAAAAGCAGGTCCAAAGTTCTTGCAGTATAATACGGCTGCCCCTTATCCAATACATCTTCATGGGATTGCCCAAATGTAAAGGTAAGAGGCTGTATGAAGTTTTGGATTAGATGAATGGAGAGGTGAAGGTTGAGTTGTAAACCTGGAAGAGGCTGCGTATTGTGGCAGCTGCCTGTGAAAGATCAAGCTCTGGTTTTGAAAGCATGAGAAAACTAATGGGCTGCATGTTGAAAGGCAGAGATTTGCAAGTGGGAGGACAGTTTGCTGCCATCAGGGCAGGTTTATATTTTTTTTTCATTGTAACTGTGTGCTTGGCTTATTGTAGTGAGTGTGCATCAGGAGTGTGTGCGGAATTAGGGTTATGTTAATTGATCCATAACAGACAGGTTTCTTTCCCCATATTAAGAGTTTGTGGGGAAAGACTGGTGAGAGTTGGAGCTGTTTTACCTCATCTGATTTATCTGCTCTCATTCTGTTTTTTGGATTACCCTGAAAAACTTCAGCCTACTTCCTCGCAGAAGCAGGCATATCTTATTTTGATCCAATCTATTTTCAGTGGAATCATCTTTCTGTCCTGATAAAAGTGTTCCCACAGTGTTGATCTGTGGAGCTGAATTGCTGATTTGATAAACTGTAATAAAAAAATATATATATCTCCATGAAATAAAGGTTAACTGTCTGCCAGGGCACACTGTTCAAAGCAACTGTTCTCTGCTAAGAGAAATATAAGAGGAAAAATCTAAACTAGTGAAAATATCTTATGTGCCTTTGAACGTAAGGCTTTTAACTGATTTTGCTAAATGTGATTCTCTTTTCTCAGGTGGTAGAGGGTGTGACTACTTGAAATGTGTTCATGTAGACTCACATCAGGAGTGATGTTCTCTTAAGTATACCAAGAATGCAAAGTTGATGCTTCTACCTGAAGTACATACGGATTGAGAGTGCCTCCATATGGCATTGCATGTAATGTGCTGGCAGGCTCAGAGTGGAAGAAATCTGGTCTGTGTCCCTGGCATTGTGCAGTTCTTGCAGAGGTGCTAGCTGAGGTGCCTAAAGCACTGAGCAGTGTTAGTGTGTTGCTATGCTCAGGTGAGGTGCTCTGTGCCCCAGAGGCAGGGTTGCCTCTGAAACACTGAATCCCGTGGTTGCACCTTGAATGACTTACCCAGGGTCACACAAATAGGCCATGGGGGAGCTGGAAGCCAAACTCAGTCCTCAAGTTGCAGTATATTGCCTTAGCTTCGTATATTGTAGCATGTCCTAAATATATTACTTGAGACCGATAGCGCTTGGGAGTTGATCAGAATTTGATATAGTACCTATTTCGTTTCACACATGGAAAATATTCTTACAGTTTCAGTTGGGGAACAGAGTTTAGACATGGTTTATTTTTTCTGATAAAGACAGAAAAGTAACTATTCATAGTAAAGATCCTCTTGCAATGGGAAAAGAAGGGATATATTGACTGGAAAGAAGTTACAACATTTTTCAAGTTTACATGTAGAATATTAATTGGATATCTACTGGAATATGTATTTTTTAATTTCTGCAGTAATTTGAGTAGTTGTATAGCCTCTGTATCTTAGGCATTAGTGTGTTTCATTTAGAGACATACGATTTTAATGTATTAAGCATATTTTTGTTTGGAGTAAGTGCTGACATTGAAATGTTTTAGCACTAATCATACACACAAATGGTAAAGGTCATACTGGTCAACATAGATAACTTTCAATTCATTACAAATTTGAAGGTGGAATAACAGCAGCCAGAATTTAAGTGATTGATTATTTTCTCAGTGATTAACATGAAGGAAAATCTTTATTCCACAAGCAGTTTTGTCAAGTAGCTTGGAGAGGCTGTGTTTGATAGATAGAGCCTTCAGGGAAGAACCTAAAAGGAATCAATTTCCATCCTGGCTATAACTTAGCATTAGTTCATCATTAAGCAACTCCACTCATCATTAATTCCCAGCAGTCTGTGTCGCTTTGTTTTGTGTTCGTATTACTACCTACTTAGTATACTGAATACTTAACATCCAAAATATTTGTCCCAATAGTGAGACCTTCAGGTTTTTGTTCCAGGAGCATGCAACAACTTGTATTTGTCAATCAGAAGCAAATTTAAGAGTGGGAGGAAAGGAGTTGTTTACAGTTAAACAATGTCACTGATTTTCCTTCTTGTATTGCACTAACAAGGCACCATTCTTGCATTCTGTCCTACCTGCTCTCAGGTGGTCATTAACTCTTTCACAGCTGGTTGAAGGTGGGCCATGTTTTGTCTTGTCTTACTGCAGCAAGGATTATAATATTTGCTGCATCATTTTCTTACGGTCATCTTTTTATAAATACATATATGTGTATATATAGTGTACACACACAGACGTGTGTATATATATATATACACACACACACATGCACATATAAATAAAACTAATAACACTAATTTTGCTTTTCTGATGTCTTGTGTTAAGATTCTTATTCAGAAATGCTTTAGAGCTTGTAAGGATAAACTATTTCATTGTTTAGCATGAGGGACAATACTTGGTGGCCTAGGCTGGAAATCAAAGACAAAGTGTATGTCCACATTAAAGGCTATGCAAATCAATATCTTGATTACAAGTGAGGTAAATTCACAGAAGAGACTGATAATTAAGTGGCTAGTTATTTGGACTGGTTTTCTTGTTTGTTTTTTCCAGAGATGTGCAGAGTGAATTCTACCATAGTATTTTTTTTTTCCCCCTTTACTAAAAAAATATTTTGACTTAAGATTTTCAGCTGCCTTGACTTTCTCTGAGTTGCCAAATAGATAACTAAGGAAAACTTTGCTTTTGCCAGTTAATAAAGCTCTAAGATTGAGGTCTTTACATTATCATCTATCTACTAGCAGACATTCCAAACCTAATGAATTTGGATTTTAAATTTTAGTGTGACTGCTCAGAATATTCACCATAATAACAAATCAAAGTCAACCAAGTAAAAGTACAGTTCTTTCTGAAGAAAAAGGGATTTGGTACAGGTAACACAGGGAATATCATTTGATAATTTTTTTAATATACCATCTTGACAGTTGGGAGTATTCTTAGAGTACGTTTTTTATATATCTTGTCATTTCAAGAAGCAGAACTCATAAAATTTTATATATCACATATACACTTATGTAGCCTTTTTTTTGTTTAAATGTCCAGATCTGTAGAATGTTTCATAGAGAACAATTATCTTGTACACAAGATAATAGAAATGCTTCTCAGTCCATCTGTAGAATGGTTGCTGACTAATCATCTAACTTATTTATTTTGCACTGTGTGAATATAACTTGTGGAAGAAGGTTAACTTCCTAAACACATGTTATTTCTGTTCTAGATAATCTTGTCACTCTGGAACCTTTTAGATTTCAGTATTAAGCCAAATTCAGTGAACTGTAAACTGGATATAATTGACATAATAAACTTTCTGCACAACTCTGGCAATTGAACAGCTCTAAATAGCTGTGTGTATATGTGAAGCAAAACACTTGAGGGGTGTAGGATGTATCAGGGAAGAAGTAGATGGGGCAGAGATGATGCTAGATGCTGAGGAGACTCGTGGAGCAGAACAAGTCAGTGACTGCTGAGGACAACGCTTGACTGTCTGCAGTGAGTCCATGACTGACAGAAGCTTCAGTGAGTTGAGGCCTGCTGGGCGGTGCTCAATTTCCCCCATGGGAGAAAGGAAACTCTCGAACTGGGCTTGAGGCCATCACAGTAGCAGAGTTTGAACTGATTTCACCTGCTTTTGCTCCAGGACTGTGGCTGATAGTGGCTCTAAACTGGGAGAGGCAGAGGTTGTTGGATGTATCTGAGGCGGGGAGAATATGGAGGAGAACTTGCAAGCTGCTGTTTCGGAGTAAAGCACTTGGCTGTGAGAGGTGATTAATGTTTCCCAGTGTTAGCAATAGGCAGGATTTACAGTGGAACCTCAGCTAGCATCAACAGATGCTCCTCGTGCTTAAGTGTTTATCAGTAGTAGCTTGACTGAAGATAGTTTCAACTATGTGCTGAAAAGGAGAATTTCTTACATGAATATATTGTCTGCTAAGTTTATAGAACGTCAGTTCCATACCAACAGTTCACCAGAATAGTTGCTTTTGTTCTATTTGCCAAATATTCTTCTGCCATTTCCTGAATCCATTGCGATTATGTGTACAGTCTTGCACAGATTTCATCAACAGCAATGGAGAGAATGATTATTTTGGAGGAGAGGAACCAAAATCTTCTGGTGATATAATGAGGAATCCACATAGTGTTTTAAACTGTCTATACTGGTGTGGATTTTCTGTATCGCTAATGAAACTGGTGCACCATAGATCAAGTTTAAAATTTAAATTTCAAAATTATGTATCTTCAGGAAGTAAACAGAAGTTAATGGGGAAAAAAGGTGTTATCTTATTTGGCCTCTTGATTCTGAATGCAACTAGGAAGTAATCTTGTACTTGGCTCTGTGAAGTCCAGAAATAGATTATGCCCTTAGTTTTACAAGAGGGGGAAAAAAAGTCCATGAAATGTAGTTAAATGCTAGCATACTTCTAGATTTTTGCATCTTTTCCAGGTGTTTCCCCCTCTTTTACTTTCCTGGCTGTCACAAATTTCTGCAGTAGAATGTGCAGCTCAAGAGCTGTAGGTTTTGTACTAAGGGTTGCCATGATCAAATAGAGATAGCATCTTTACAAAATTTTTCCCATCTTCATGTGAGGTCACTATTAAAAGGACAGATGATTTAACAAAAAAAAAAAAAAAGAAGAAAAGAAAAAAAGAAAAAAGAAATACCATCACCCTGATAATGAGCACCCTGAGAAAAAAAAGATTAGTTCTTGGTTATATTTACATGTTTTGTAAATTGAACACGGACTTGGGAGAAACTTGATGCTTGCTCAAAACATTAGAGAAATGTATATTGGGACAAAATCCAGAGCTGCCCTTTGTACGTGGCTTCTGGGCTCAAGAAAGGAATGAGCTACTTTGCTGTGCTTCAGTTGAGCACTTGCAGAAGAAAATTTTTTAAATGATCTGAGGGTCACTTAGGATCTGAAAAGCCTTACCAAGAATTACAGGTGTTCTATATAAGCCCCAAATGCATGGGGATGTTGATGAAGCTATTAAGGCTCATTTTATATGTTGGTAACCCAGGTCAAGTTGAGTAAAAATGTCCTGTGCTGGGAGCTGTGATAAAAAGAGCAACAAAATAGGTATATGTTTGTTTACCTGGACTGGAAGTAATAATGTGGTCTTCGTAGATAAATACTTACCAGGAGGTTCCCAAATGCCATGTATATTTCTGGGAGTAATTTGGTGAGGACTGGCATTGGGAATAGCAGCTCTGGAAGAACCATGGCAACTGCTGTTTCATGACTAATGTTGCAGAGTTTAGTAGTTCATATGCTTTGTCTCTGCCAAAAAACAGTAAAAAGAAGCTGGACTGAAATCTCAACAGTGGGTTATTTATAAATTCTTATGTCAGAGGTTCTATGAATGTAAAGGCCACAGATTTTTGTTGTCTTCACTCATTGTCCTCATTGTATTTTTGACAGCTAAGTAAGGGATAAAACAGGGTGGAAGAGGGATGCCATTAGGACAGAGAAAATGGCAATATGTCCCCTTCCTTGAGGTTTTGTATAGTGGAGAGGGAGGAGGTCAAGGAGTGCTCTGTGCGTGAGGATATTGAATCCTACTCTCTCAAATACCTCTAACATCAGGCAGATGTTCTGCCCCTGCTTGGAGTGCTCCAGAGATCTTGGACCTTTCCAGCCTGCTCTGGAGCCTCGGGCACACCATCTTTTGTTCTCTTAATGCTGTAGCCCAAACAACAGAGCTGAACATTTCAGAGCCCCCCAGCAGATCTTGTTCCCTGCCTCTCACTCTTCCAGTACTCTCCAGTACTAAGCCTCTTCTGTCAAACCCTTCAGTCCTGTTGCCTGAAGATTCATAATTTCTTTCACCCTGGGACCTCTGTTCCTACAAATGCATCCTTTCTATTTCCGATCTTCAACCCTAATCTACATTTTTGACAGTTCTGCATTTTAGATTTGCATTTTTGTTGGCTACTGTCATCTCTATCCTTTTCTATTCTATACAGAAGCAAGTTTCAAGCTTCTGCTTCTGGATTGTTTGTCATGGTGGGGGATTTTTATTTGCTCATTTGAAGAATAAAACCTTGGATATTGGTTACTAGAAAGCTGCCTGAATGGGATACTGAAAGCAGCAAAGATATACATGGGAGTAAAGGCAATGATAGAGAAAGCACATATGGTATGGACATAAGGACAAGTGTGATAGCTAACTATCTTGATCAAAGTTTCTTTTTAAGTATATAAGCAGGGAGAAGAAGTTGTAGATGCTGGTTGTATGGGAAATCTCTGCTCAATCTTGGAATATCAAGAGGAGTCCAGATGGCTTTGGCTATACTGTTTATCAAGCATTTTAGCAAGCACAAACAGCAAGCGGCTTTCAGTACTTCTGTTTATTGCAAGGCTCATGGTGTATTGTACATGGAAGGGAAAATCAAGGGTTATAACAATTCACAAATTGCAGTAATATCTACCTTCTCGTGTCTTTTGGCCTCTAACTTATGTAGCTAACCAAATTCTGTTTTTGTAACTTCCTTTGCTTTGGGTATGTACGCTTACTTTTGTACTTCTAGCAACAAAGTGATCAAAACACTTTGTAATGAAATTTTGTAAAGTTTAGAAAATGGAATTGTTTATAAGCAGAAGCTGATAGAATCTAATTCACATAGTTGTAATTGGGCTTCAAACAAAATGCTAGTTTCCCTCTTTCTCTTCTCTCCTCTATATAACACAAGATTATATGTTTTTGTAAGCCTACCAAGCTGAAATCAGAAGGAATAGGCTTACGTAGGGCATTAACTGCAATATGTAGTTAGGAAGTTGTGTAATAAAAGAAAGATAAGCTGAAGTTCCTGTAAATCACAAACCTAATCTGTTTCTGGGTTGGTACAGGGAACAGTAACTTTTGAGGTTGTAGATGCCCACTCCTAAGTGAAGAATCAGGCTGTTACTACTGAGTACAAAGATTTTTTTTTTTTTTAACTGATACTAAAATTGTGATTATATTTAATTCCTAAACTTACGGAATTAGTCATGTCACGAAGTGCTTGGGACTTCAGTGCTGCTGTGTTGAATTACACAAGCTGAGGGATAAAAGGGAAACAGCCTGAGGTGTGTGAACCTTGAAGATACCTTATATCTTACCTATGTGTCCTTCAGTTCCCTTCAAAAAGGCACCTAAATACACTTAAGCATCTCAGGATACTTCTTAATGGAAAAGCTTTATTTTGTCTGTTCTTCTTTTTGGAAATGACTGCTAAGCTGCATCAGAGGACAAGAAAGAAGGCTCCTTGCATCTCTGTCTTTTTGTAATGATAGACAGATCTATAAATAAAAAGTAAATGGATGCATTTGAGTCATGTATTGAGTCTACTGGAACAGGACATTAATAGTAGGTTGTGCATATATGTTCAGTGTGACTTTAATATATTAAATTTTTGAATAGATATTTGTGAATGGATATTTTATTCAGTTTTAATAGTCCTCGTTCTAATGCACTTGGATTTAATCTTTGCCAAGAAGATGCATAAATATGAAAGGGAATAACAAAAGCTTTGACTATATCCTGTTCATGAGCTATTTGGAAAGTCCCATTAAATCTTATCAGTGTAAAATGTTTTCTCTTCAAGAGAAGCTTGTATTTTTGTGACTTTATAATGATGAAGAGATTGTCAGCTTCATTCCATACTTAAATTTTATTAAAACAAAATTCTTCAGATTCAAGAAATAGGAAGTGGTCAGCAAACCATCTATCAGTCAATCTATAAAGAATGTTTTCCCAGAATGATGTTTCTCAACTATGTTATTAGTGGAATTGGAGATTGACGGTGATGAACAGTTTGCATAAGCCATTGACAAAGGTACTACTGCTATTTCCTGCTTTGCTTGGAAACAATATCGTTAGTCCAAGCTTGGGAGTGAGACACCATTCAAAAGTATATTTCATTAGGCTGAGATCCTTGAAAATGCATAAGTTTGACTTTGTGCAGGCAGTTTGCAAATTCAATTTTGGCTTGACATGTTATTGTTTCTTTAAAGCTTTAGAACTTAAATTCATTCTTATGTTAAAGAGAAATAAATTCAGGAAAATATGACTTAAATGTGTGTGCGCTATATAAAGATGTCAAAAGTGCTATAATTATATTTCATCAAGTGTAACTTAACATTTTAATAAGTAGTGTCTAGGACTGATCTGACAAGGTATTTTTAAAGTTTTGAAATGAATGCTCAAAATAAGAAAACATGCCACTTAAAATTTAATGAATCATTTCTATAAGGCAGGGGCTAGAATCTATAAATGCCCTAGAAGCCTTTTATTTATAAGGGGCTTTATCATATTCTGAAGTACTCTAAAGTAGGTGGTGTTTGTTCTTTCATTTTTGATCTCAAATTCAAAGAGTAAAATAAATATATATACACTACTTTCCCTTTACCTACTGTTGGTGCAGGAAAAAACTAACTATTTGGTAAAAACTCTTTAGCAAGATTTTAGGCTGAATCGATGCAAATTCTCCAAAACATAATGAATTATGTGTATATATGTGTGTATGTATATATAAAAGTATATATAAGTATATATATGTTATAGTAAAGTTATCCAACCAGTCCTTCATGTGTATAATCAACAGCAGTAAGTTGACAAGTTTATCAATCACTTTACATGACAAATCTTGATTAAATAAGAAAGACTTAATCTTTATATTACAACATAAATCATGTGTACTATTCACTAAGAGATGGGACCAATTTAATTTTCTGCAGCTGTGTCACTGACAGCCATTGTTTATAAAGCAACACAATTACTTGCATTAAATCAAGAATTTGGCTGGAAGTGTAACTTGCATATTAGCTTGTCTGAACTGGATGAGCTAAAAAAAACACTTATCTCGCTTCATTTGATACAGCATTGCCTTTTGCCCTGCAGGAAAATGTGGCTGATTCTTTTGTATATGGGGAGAGGAAGTTCAACAGAGGTGGTGTTTTTTTTTTTTTTTTTTTTTTTTTTTAAAAAAAAGCAATAACAAAACACTGCCCTGCTATTAGAACAGTGGAGAAGTTCTGCCCTATGGTGTGATCGGGATTGTTCATTGACTATGAGTATCGTTAGGAATTGCATGACTCAGATTATATCATATCCATGGCATATACACATGTGTATATTTCTATAGGATATGATGCAATTATGTCAGATATGTAGGTAATCTAAAACATGGCTTTATTAAACCCTAATACGAAAAAATCAGTCTGTTTGAAACAGATAAACTGTAGTCATTGTAGATACCTATCTTATGCTTCCCTCTTTCCAGCTTTCAGGACCTCCCTTTTATTAGCTTTTTTAATTGCCCTCATTATTTCTAATTTTGTTACAGAATTCTCATAATGTATTAAATATCAGTGTCCAACATTAAAGCTTAATGACTGCATCTATATAGCATAAAATTTAAGCTTTGAAGTCCCTGACATGTTATTGGTAAATCCTTGTGTTTTCAGTAGTATATTTGCAAAAGGTCTTCAGAAGATCTTTAGCACCTCACTGAATCTACGAAAACAAGATAAACAAAGCTGAGAGCCAAATTTTCTGGTCCAGTGTATGCATGAAACTTTCACTAAAAACAATCATCAAATAAAGAGAAGGTGTACACATTTAATGGATGCAAACATTCAAAGTACTGGTATCTGGTTTCTTTTTAAAGAGGCTCAGAAAAGTGAAGGGAAAGACCAGAACCAATAAATTCTGTGCTGCACATCTACAATGGATGCATAAGGCATATATGTTTTTTAATACTAAGTCATTTTTTAAAGTGTGTTTGTTAGCTGTAGTCTTAATGTAACAGAGTATTTCTGAATGCATTAAAGTTTTATTTATATAGGATGGAAAAAGATTCACTTCCTGCTTTTTATGCATTACTTTTGGAGGTTTAATTATTTATCTAGACTAAAGATATTATAGTTTTTAGTTCAAATTTCTCCTGCAGATAACAGCACAGATTTCCTTAAGGTATTAGGTAGATATGAAGGCTAGGGAATGAGGTTTGGAAGCCTCCCATATGTTTCTTATGTAATGATATATTTGTCATGATGAAAACAGTGGATGGGATTCTAGACAGAAAAAATTGCTCTCCATTCCAGTAGAGAAACAATTGTTAAATAGTTCTATCCAAGTAGCTCTTCAAGAGTAAGCTGTAAATATTTGCTTATTTTCCACTTATATTTAATGGCAAATTTATCGCTGTCTCTTTACTAAGATAGCAAGACAAAGTTCCTTCTGCAAGGAATGAAAGTGATATGTACTAAATTAGGGGCTAATTAAATTCAGCTCTTAAATCTTTCAAGTGTGGTTTTCCTTAGCATGGAGTTCTCCAGTCTCCTGAGGCTTGAGCCTCTTTGACCAGCTGAAGCTGATGTACTTGGAATCATGGTAGAGCTCAAGCCTTAGTAGAGCTAGTGACAAGCTCCTGTGGTCCTTGGGATTTGTCCTTCCCTTCTAAAAGGCTGGACTATGTTATGGTGGGCACAGTGTTTCTGTCAGAAAGCAGAAAACTTCCCTTTTGTTCAGTCAGTGTTGTTGGCATGAAGGCTTTGGTGGAAGCTCCTGACCGACAAAGACTGCTATGTCTGCCATGAGGGAGCATGAGTCCCTAAAGCAGTGCAACCATTCAGAGTACTCCAAAAGCAGGGAGGTTAGGTACTGAGAAAGATCACGTGGTTTTCCCTGTCTGCTCTCTTGGCTCTTGAGAGGTGAGAGACTGAGGAAGACTATGGTAATTATGTGTGGGTAAATGACTAAATGTGCATCTCCTCCCTTGGCGGGGGGAGGGAATAGGGCATAATGTATACAGTGGATTGATTCCTTGACAAAAGCAGGCTTTACTGTGAAGTATATCTGATGTACCTGGATGTTATCTATGTAAGCTGGTTTCAGTGATGCCAAAGAGAAACTTATTAAGCATTTGCAGAAAAGTGGAAAAATTACAACCAAGTGTCAATATTCTGGAAGCTGTTCAGAGATGATGATTGGAAAGGTAAAGATAGTAAAGATTTTTGAGCCAGATAATGTACTTTTTTGGGAGACATCTACATTAGCAAACTTTATCTTCCAGTCCAGATTTGTTCACTTCACATTTCACTGAGAAAATAATGGAATTATTCTGCTGATTGTGAGAATTGCATGTGTTGCAGCGTAACCACAATCAATGCTGGAGTCCTACTTTGCCATAAGATTTGGTACATATGTGCTGTACAAAGGTCCCTGTGCCAGTAAGCTCCTCACTGAGAAAATGACACACAGTGGTAAAGTGAAACAGTGGTATAAGGTAACAAAGGATGATTAATGAAATTTTACACATAGAAGAGAGATACAAATATTAAAACTCTATTTTGAGTTTTCACTTGGAAGACTACCCTACAGTTAAATTAATCATTTATTGTCCTGATATGCAGTTGTATGAAGTGGTATGAGTTAACAATATATTCATCAGTATCAGTGAAAAGAAAAATGAAAGCCTAGGGGAGAGAGTCTTTGTGATATTCTGAATTTTGTTGTTCTCATGGAGTGCTTTTTGATTTCCTGGATCCACTTTTGAAGTTGATGGGGGGGGTTTTTTGTTTTTTTTTCTTGTTATTTTTTGTGTTAGTATGACTCATTGGCTAGGGTTTGGGGAGTGAGATCACTTCTCTGTTTTTCTGAATTTGGCTTATGTAGGGGTACTACAACAGATCTGGGCTTATTCATAGGCAAAGATTATAGGACCTTACAATCTGCAGTGATGCACAGGGATGTTACAGCCAAAGGGCTGTTTCCCTGCTTGTCAGTGTTGCTGGCTTTTGTTTTTTCTGTGCTTTATAGGGTCAGGAGTGATAAACTTTAACAACACAACAGCTGCACTTTTACTTAGTAAATTAGTACCTGCCTTCCCTATGCTCCTGTCCCTCACTCCCAGTGTTTCACAGAAGCAAGCAAGTCATATTAGGGAACCAATCATTTTTGCATTCCTTAAATACTTCCAAATACACTTTGGACGTTTTGAGTTATACAGTCATGCTGGGTTGTGTTTTCAGGTAGTGCTTATTCTAGAGTTTTGGTGTGGTTGTCAGATGTAGTCCTCTTTGATTCTTAAATGAAAAATGTCAGCCTGAGAGATGTTGAGGCTCCAAGCTCAAAGACAAACTACAACAGTATTTTTTTGAAGTGTGCATTCCATAGCAATAACACATGTTGCATGCTGTCAGGAATACTTTGTCTATTAGCACTGAAAAGTTCTTTCAAGAATGATATAAGGTTATGCTTCTGCAGTCCCTTAAATATTCAAATGTGTTTTGATTGCAAAATTGTGAATTTCATTATAAGTGCTGTTGATGATTCACTACACTTGCTCAGAGATGACAGTGACTTTTTAATGAGTGCTGAGTGAAAATTAGGTGTGAGAAACTGTACTAACAACATTACTTGTTACAGTCATTAGTATTGGTTTTATTGTGGATTTTTTCTTTTTTCAGCATAAATTTATCATGCTCATGCAAGTCACATTGGAAATCAAAACTAATAAAGAGAAATATATGACTTAAATAGCATCCGAACAAACTCTTAAACTATTACGAATGGTAATTAATATCTGTACCCTATATACTTGACAGAAATAAATTTCATAGAATTCACTTTGACTTTCTTGAGAATGTCAACAAAAATGCCAGTTACTGTATAGAAGGCTGTTTTACTGGGCCCAACTGTTCACTGAAAACTAGTATCACCAAGCTGCTGTTACCTAATCACACTTTTCAGTTGCTTCTGAGTTAGGATTGGTTTGTAGTGCACTCAAACTCTCATTAATTGTGCAGCGTGGTAGCACAGCACATATTCTTTAAATGTTCTTCAATTCTCGCACTCCTTGTAGTAGAGCGAATTCGTGGGCAGAGCTTAGGGGATTGTTTTCAAGAGAGATGTAGAGCTTGAACAGACACCATAAATTGTTAGTAATCTTCAGTAGACTCTTCTGGAACCCTTTCAGTATGGTACAGTGGTTTTTTTAGATGAAATATTTATCCAAAGTCAATGCAAATATATCTGAACTTAGAAGGTGTTTCTGTATGCAGATCACGTCTGTATGAAGCTGCAGTCTTAAAGTGACATTCATGCTTCTCGTTTGGCTTTGGTGCTGTACACAGCATGCATCGAAGACATTAAACCTCAGAATGAAGGGAGATGTGAGAACTGTGAGTGTAATGAGCAATGCTACTGGTGAAGATAGTCTCAGGATTTTAATTGAATAATACCTTACCTTAGACAAAATAAGATACTGTGAAAACCTGGTTTGCTAATGACCATTAGAACTTAAGTTATACTTTAGTTTGAAAAGTATGAACAGACATTTCACATTAATGTTATAAATATATTATGGATAAGTGCAGTTCTCAAGATTTTAGTGAACAGGCTTATTTTATATAAGGTTATACATTTTATTTGTATATATTTTTGTCATTCTAGATATCACTATTAGGAAAATACACATCTAAAATATGTGATATCAACCTTACGTTGAAGAAATGAATTTTAAGCAGTCTGGCCATATTGTCTCTGATACGAATAAAAGGTAAATACACCCGTGTGGGGTAAATGTGGAAGTAAGTGGAAACTTGCATCATCTTCAGCCAGGTTTTTTATGCCTCTTGAGAAAGAAAATCAAGTGGCATAATTTTGCGGGTAGCATATAGCTGTGGGACTGCTGGGAAGATTTTTAGAATCTTCCTGATTCTGAAAAAATTGCTCTTTAAAAATAGACCCCTGTAGCCACATTTAGATACACAAAAGATTTCTAAGTATAATTAAGTATGCATGTCAAAACCAGTCAGATTTTTTTAGCACTTCTTTTTAAAGTCTTGACAGAGCTATTTTTATTTCATCTGACAAATCTTTTACTGTAACTTCCTTTATGTTAATAAATCCACATGAATCTACTGGAAGGATATGTGAGAATATTTTATCCATTCATTGTATTTTCTTTTACTGTGAACAAAAAGTTACCATTTCTTCAGCTGAATATAATGAGCATCGCAAGTATCTATGAACTTTGTCTTTTTTATTTTTCTGTAGAGTTGTTGTTTCAGAAAGCCTAACAACTTGGAATTTATTTTATTTGTAGATAGAAATAAAAGGGTAAAAAATTTAGATCTTACTTGAAAATCATGAAGAATTCTGAAAAGACAAAATTCATTTTTGCCAGTACATATAAAAGGATGCTCTAAAATATGTCCTCTGAAATATGATTAACAAAGTAGTCTATATATACAGGAATTAATATACATAGGAATTATGTAGTAATCAGACTATTGTATTCCATAAAATGATGTTTATTAAAAAGTTGAAATAATAGCCATACCAAATCTTCAAATAAATCACTCTGATAAAGCTGATATTTTTTTCCTTTGCCATTGGTGTTCACCTCTTGATGAACTCACGTTTGCTCTAAAATAGTTTTGGTAATCGATAATTTGATAGTTATCAATTTATGATTGTTCAAGCAATTAAAATTTGATAACTTTCTTGAGTATGTTAGAAATAAATTACAAAATTCATAGAATAAAAATGCAGAATTCAGTAAGAAAAAACAAAAACTTAGATAAATTTATCCAAATGAGCGAAGTCAGACTGGATGTTTTAAATGGATCTTGAAATGATTTGTCCTAGGTTCAGGGCTTTCTAATGAGTATTTTGATTAACTATTTGTTGCAAACATGCTAAACAAAATCATCATGATTCCAATTAATCTTGAAGCCCTAGAGACATGGTCCTTTATAAAGAACTTTATAAAATTAGAGACGGTGTAAAGTACTAAAGAAGGAAAAAATCTAAGAACAAATGCAAAATGGCATTTGCTGGCTTTACAGCACACAACAGAAAAGGCTCTGAAGTTTCAGAGATTTTAGAGTGGCTGCATGTCATTTCTCCAGAGACTGAGGCTGTTTACTTCACGAAGGCAAATCTTGCTTAGGGGTGTATTAGCAAGAGTCGTGTATGTAAGAAACAGAGGGTAATTAGTCTGTGCTATTTGGCTCTAATGAGGCAGAAGTAATGTTCAGGTTTTGGACATCATATTAAGAAGATGCTGACAAATTCTAAAGAATCTAAAGTAGTGCAAAAATAACAGTAAGATATTTAGAAATCGTGACCTGCCAGGAAGTGGTTCTGTTTGGTCTAGAAGAGAGAACACGGGGCGAGGTGACTCTTCGGTTGCCGCTTGCCGTCAGTCTCCTCCTCGGTCGGGCAGGCGGGGAGTCCCCGGGAGCGGACTACGCTTTTCGTCTTGCTAGGGACACCGAACGTCCGGTCCTGAGAGCACTCTGACGCAGATGCTGGATTAGACCAGAGTGCCCCTGTTGAATGCGAGGGATGAGCTTTGCCCGTTTTCATGTGGCTCTGCAGTCCCGGCAGCGTTAGCCCGAAGCTGAAGGAACGAAGGTTGGTGCGGGAGCAGCCGGTGTGAAGCTGCAGGGTTCCATGCTGAAAAAATGAGCAGAGAAAACTTCTCTCTCCATGAGTAGTACAAACTGTCAGAGATTTATAATAGGGCAGGTAGTAGTATATTACTGACCTAGATACATATTCTTACCCTACATAAATATAAAGGAATCTGCAGTAGCTTATCCTCAATAGATTAGAAATGTCTTTCAAAAACTTAATAAAATTGTTTTGAAAGATGAAATTGATTTTAAAATTGATTTTAAAAGTTATAGAATTTCCTTTGTTATTTCTTGCTAAGGACTAGGTTTGATAAGCATCCGTTGAAGATTATATTGATATACTTCAATCCCTAATGCAAAGTATGTTAGTCTCTTGATGTCTCTTCTAGATCTCTGTTTCACTGGTGCTATGTATAATATACAAAATACTACCTTTTTCAAAGTAAGAGTGTCTGCATCTTCCTCCGACCTCTCCTTTCAGTTTGCTCAATTTTTTATCATGTATGACTGCTTTTCTGGTCACATCTATTTGCCTCAACTAGATAAACACAGCAAATAGTTAAAAGATAAAAGTGCTAAGTAGTAGGGAGAGGTAAAAGGAGGATTGGAAAGAGGAAGGAGAACTAATTGTCCAATTATATTGTGTGTGCGCAGAATCCAAATAAAATGCTCTTGCTGTGATATACTGAAATGCTGCAGGAAGAAGTAGATATAATAATGAGGAAAGCAATGAATGAAACAAAAATAACAGAGCAGGTAAGGGGAAATTCAAGAAAGCTGTGGGAGTTGAAAGACTGAAAACAGCTAAGGGAACTAAGTGAGAATAGCTGACAAATGGAGACAGGAGCTGAAAGGGGACTGGATTGGAGCAGACAGCGGGGGGAGCAAAAGTGAACTAGCTGAATGAAGAGCTGGTTCAGAGGAGATAGCAGAAATGGAAAAAAATAGAAGAGTAACATCCAGAGAGAGCTGTGTAAGATGGACTGGAGTTTGGGGAGACAGCTGAAAAGTTGAAGGAAATTGAGAGAAAATCAAGCGATCAGAACTGAGAACAGCAGAGAACATGTCAGAAGCAGAGGAGCTTTACAAAAGGCTTTTCAGACTCTGCAGCTGGCTGCTTTTTAGGGTGACTCTTACCACCAGCCCTCTTGCATTTCCTACAACTTTCTTTTTTGGGCTCTGGTTATTCATTCCAGTGTTAACCTAACTTCTGAAGCTTTACTTTAAGTTCCAGTTTGATCTGATTTGAGATGTCACTCTTCACAAATTTAATAAACATTTTCCATTCCGAACACATAGGAGGATGCCTGTTTACCCTTAATTTCCTGGAACAAAAAATTTTGAGGTGTTAGCTGTTCTTTGCTGTGTTCCTATTCTACTGTAATCATGTGGGACTTTCCTTCCCCGTGATTTCATGTTAAACTGGTTTACATTTATCTAAATAGGTTAAGAACATTTTAATGCCTTTACAGTTTCAACTTGAATAGATTTTTTCATTGCTTTCCTGCTGCTTAAGTAATTGGGTGCAGTGAGTGACTTTCTTTGCAGTAAGAAAGAAGAATAGTGAACACATTAGTGAGCAATGAAGTATGCTCTGATGCATCAGTAATTTTGGGAATCACATTACAGGAAGTGAGTTAGTCTTGGCTGATACACTCATTCTTACTAGTAAACACACGCTTAACATTGCTAGAAAGCAGCTGAATACTGGACTACTTTCATTTTGCTACTTTGAAATACTCCCCTGGTTTCAAACGGATTCATTAACCTGGCAAGATACTAAGCAACCTAATACCCCTATATATTTGTTTGGTGTCTGAGGCATCAATCTCCAAAATATCATGCTTGTTTCACCAACTAGTTGGTCTTCACTCTTTGTGGGATTGTTCTAGTATTGCAAAATACAAAGGCAAATACACATGACCCATACTTGTATTTGGGTGTGAATTTTGCCTCTTTTGTCAAGAGTGTGAAAGTGAGCCAGCAGCAGTCTATTAGCTGCAGGTTGTCAGGAGCAATAGCTCTTCTTTACAGCCCAGCTCCGATCTATCAAAGCCAGAGAAGAAAGGCGTGAGAATGGAGGCCAAATGGACAGTAGAAATGAAAATGCATGTCCCCTAGACAGTGCAGGTGAGAAGTGTAAGACAACTAAGTGTAACATGGTTAACTAGATTCAATTTGGACATAAGTATTGCCATGGGAGAGTAGAACTTGTCAGGACCAGAAACGAATTAGTACAATGAAAAGTGGATTGAGTGACATAAAGATATGTCAGCAGAAGACTGTTTAAGTGTGCTCTTGTCTCAGTATGAACTTTCTGGTACTGAATGTTGGTCAAGATAAGTAAGTGCTGTGCCTTCTCGGTTAAAAACTGAATAGAGGCTTTGGGACTTCCCTCTTGATTTTTACAGGGTTCGACTTGCAAATGCTTCTCTCCTATTTTTCTGTCTCTGAGAAGATCAGCTCTGTGAATGAGCTTATCCGAGGATGCTGTATTTCCCTACCAAGAATTTTTACATCTCCAGAAGCAGTGTACTCAACATATTTGTTCCTCTGATCACTTTAAGATCTCTTACAGACAAAGCTTTCTCTGTTGAACCTTCCTGTGCCCCCTGCATTAAGTTTGATGCAGGAGAACTAGGAGCTCAGACATAGGGGAAACCTCTTGAAATGTCTTTAAATGTGTTGAGTCTACACATTCAGCAAACAGTTGATGGTGATTCAAATAACTTTTTCCTACAGTAACTAAGAAGAGAAGTGTGTGTTTTTTTTTTTTTTTTAATTACTCTTGTAATTAAAGTCACTTGAATTTAGTCTGCACTCAGTTGTGGGCAGAGTTAAGTTACTCAAGGTTAGGTGGGTGCATTTTCTTAGCTTTGTGGGTTTTTCATTTTGAGCTTGTCTCACTTGTTGCAGTAACAACTGTCATTGCTGGTTTTCAATTTTTCACTGCGCTAAAACATTAGCTGTGCATGTAGGATTCTAGCTTGAACATTTTAAGTTTATGAAATGGATGACCTCTATAGATTCTAATCTGAATGGCCCATTAAGAACATGGGGACACAGTGGATTTCCAAGCTGAAAACGAACATAAAGACCAATATGGTGCTGCTGTCCAGAGCAAAGATTGCCTTGCGAGGCCTGGGAAAACTGTCGGATGTTCTTGATGCTTGGAGTAGAGAGGAAACCCTCTCCTATCTGTAGCGTTTTGCCCAGTAAAAAAACAGATGTTGATATTTAGTTTAATAGGTTGCCTAATTCACTTCACCTCATTTAAAATCTACTCACACTCCTGTTCTAATTTTTTTTTCACTTTATGCTTTGAAGGGATTATGAAAAAAGGAATAGAGAAGGTAAAAATTAAGTTTAAAAGTAGCTGAAAAATAGGTTGTGGAACACAGAAATGAACACTATGATAATGAATACTATGATATATGAAAAATACCACTGAATGATAATTAGGTATAGACTTCCAGTTGGTAGAAACTGGTGCGTTCTAATGTACATCATCTAGGATTTTACCATGTGTTGTAGGATATGTATGTGGATTTTATATTCCAGACTAAATACAGTATATGTGTTTGCCAGCCGGATTTGTAATACTACTGATGATATTTTACTGTTCCTATCTGTGTCATGGGTTTCCCCTTCCATTCCTTTTTAGATGAATCTCTTTATTTTTGTGTCATAATACTGAATCGTGGTAGGAAGAGGGAAAGCCAAATTGTAAGGAAAAAGTGTAAACAGCCATCATTAAGTGTTCAAGGATATGAATGTCTCTTTGAGTTCATCCCTGCAGCAATGCACACAGATTTTGCCATGTAAAATTCTATCTTACATGGAAAGGAACAGTATCTGAGCAGTTTAAACAGTCAATTATATAATTTAATAATCTGAGCTGAATTTGTTTATTTCTTTATTATTTGTTAATGATTCCTTATTATGTTTACTGTGCTAATAATTTCAATGAACAGAGGTGGTAGTTAGAAATGTTTTTTTGAAAGCATGCTACAGCTAAAATCAGGTAAAATAGTGTGTGTCATTGTTCTCAGGAAAAATACTAATCATATGGAAGATAGAAATACACATCGCAGGATAAGGATAGTTCTAATTTATTCAGGGATTGAAATTCAGTATTTAAAAGGATTGAAATTTTTATTGAAAAACTGAAGATGAAATCCCATCACTCAGACATTTAAGTAAATGGCTTTATTATTTGCTCCTGTATAATTTATTTAGATTGCTTTATAATGTAAATAGCTGTTTGAGATTTTTAATATTTTTCGTATTATTGCCTTATATTTTGTGAAGCACTTGTTTTTGTTCTCAGTAAAGATTTACGAGAAAAATAACAAAATAAGTCAAAATGAAATTGTGTTGTTAGGCAAACCAAGACAAGGAGAAAATTACAATTGTATCCATAGTTTTCTAATGTTCGGACTGTCAGTAGGAAATCTGGAGTTTTATGGTTAAATGTTTCAATGGTGCTATGCTCAGAAGTGGAGAGCGCTAGTACTATTTTGGTTAAACATTGTGAAAATCCCTCCTGGGCAGATAGTGCTTTGTTCACAAGCTTTTGGGGGATAAGTCTCTGGATTCGTATGGAACACGCAATAGTTGTGCCCTGTCTTCAAGGAAATTACCAGGCCTGCAGGTATCTGCCCATCCCCTGCCATGAATTGTAACTATGTATCTTGTTGTCTAATGCAAGTGAAAGCCTGCAAGGGTAAGACTGAGGAAGAAAAGAGGATGCGCTTCCAGCTGGTGCCCCAAAGCATATTGGATAGCATGGGCTAGTCTTAATGAAGGGTTAAAAAAAATAATGCCATCATACATTTGCTCTGGACTCTTGATGCGACTCTGTCCTACAGTAATGTAAGTGCTCTGGTATGTTCTTGTAGGCCCCTTTTCTTTGTCTCCTGTGAGACTCACAGGTCTATGCTGCTTAGGTTAAACTACTATTTAAGATGGTGCTCATATACACCCTGTTAGCCTTTGTAGGCCATGCTTCATTTTGATTAAAGGGAGGCTAGGATAGTATTCCTTTTTCTTCCAGATCTTCCTCATATTATTTTGATCTCCTTGCTCATGTTTTGATGAACTAGGACATTGATAATTTTGATATTGCAACTATTCCTGTCTGAATTATGTATGCTCATGTGAATAAAGCAGGTCACATTTCTCAGAATTATTATTCAAGGTCCAGCAAATATGTGCAGCTGTCGCAATACTCAAATCACCTATACTCAGTTCACTTTTCAACATTATCTGTCTTAGTAACTACAGCAGACAAACACTTGTACCAAGATTCACTAAGGCAGATGGGTTCCTAGGACCAACTGAAATGGCTTTACTGGCCTTACTGTATTTCAAAATGAAAAACTTGAGAATAAAAAGGAAAACAGGGAGGAGTGTCAGATGGCCAGGCCACACAGCATAGTAATTCTTACCCTAACTTTTTCTCGAACCGGTCCAATGTATACTCAATATGGTTTACTGTAAACAGGCAAGTTTGTTCTTGTATGAATATGATAGATTTAAGAGGGCACATTTTAGAAGCGGTATTTTGACTTGGTTTATCAAGGGATCTTGCTTGGTACTTGTTTTTCTTTTATTTATTTTAAATCTCTCTCTTTTTTTTTTTGTAAGGTAGGAGATGAAGAAAGATTGTGTGAATGCCTCTGCTGAGCAATAATAGAAAGTTCTTTCTTTTTTAGATGTTAGACAACCTATATGAAGTGAGGTACTGGAAATCAGTCTGCATTTCTTTCTGTGCCCACAGAATTATTTCTAATACCTTCCCTCTCCTGTTCTATTGGTATTGATTGAATTTCTGGGGCAGTAGAGATTCATGACTATTCATAGAATATTTGCATTCATTTAACTCCTTTAGTAGTCAGCCTTGTGACTCTAGATCTCAGTGGTCAAATGTTTAGTTATATGTGTGCTCAGACACTCCTAGATTTCTTTCTTGGCCATACAGTGGAAAGCACTAGAGTGTGTGTGCTTTCCACTGTTTTTGAAGTTAGAAGTAGAAATTGTCACGACAAATCTCACAGTTTCTAAAAGAAATCTTAATAAGATAAAATAAACTCTGTAAGAGACCTATTTGGATCCTCTCGGCAGGCATAGAAGCTGTATGAAAACATATCAGAGTGTTTTTCTTATATCAGACATTTTAGCAGCACAGTTAAACAGCTCTGTCTGCCATAGCTTCTGTTCTGCTAGCAGCCCTGTGTGCCAACTGGCCGATGTAACCATCTGGGCTTTTTCTTTTTTCTTTTTTTTTTAAGCATTTATCATTTTGAACAGGGATATAAATCAAATCCTTGTAAATGTTTAAAGTACCTATGTATGTATTTAAAATATCTATGTCTACATATATCTATCTCAGACTAGCTATTTAGTAAAATTGTTATAAAATACTTCATTTTGCTACAGAGATTTTTCTGGCAGCAAATTAGGGAAGTGCATCTCTGTATTCAACAGTTAATTTGTCTTTTACCTTTCAGTCTATTATTTCTCTGGGGAGAACATGAGAAATGTTTTTTGTTCAGTTTGCAGGAGCCATCTTGAAAATCAGAGTCCACAGATGTTGGCAAACTCTTGAAAGGCTTGGGTGTGAAGTCACAAGTAATTGCTGAAGCTCAGATGCACACCTGGGCATTTGTTGTGATATTTCCAACTTCTTAGAGTGCTAAAACCATAAAGCAGTTGTAAAGTAGAACTTTTCATTGCTGCAGAATGATCCTAAGTATGTAATTTGAAATACTCTCTTTAGAGTATTTGTTCTAGATAAATTTCTCTAAAGAGTATATGGAAACATCAGTGCCCTGGGAGCAGGCTGAAGTATGATCTGGATGGGGAGTCTCTGTAGCTGCAGGAGTATTTTCCTTTCCAGTGAAAGAGAATATATTAGCTTGTGGTAATGTGAGATTACATTCCCATTTCCTTTTTAGTAAATCTATGGCTGACCATTTAGTGTATATTATTTCAATTCAGTTCTTTAATTAGAATACACCTCATCCTCCCTTCAGGAAGAAAGGAATAATTTAGGTATATATTGTCAGTGCTTCTGGTGCTTCAAACAGATATTTGCCCCTGTGAAGTGCAGGTCTAAGTCTGTGCTGATCAAGGAGCAGTATAAAGTGATGTTCTTGCCAACAATGAATGATTTGTTGCAATCATTTCTGGATCTATAACAGAACTTTATTTGTGCTTGTGATATAAAAATATTGTTAAATTATCCCAAGTAAATTAAAAGGAAGTGTGGGTTAGACAAGTGTACGGTGGGGTGGATTGAGAACTGGTTGAATGGCAGAGCTCAGAGGGTTGTGATCAATGGTACAGTCTAGTTGGAGGCCTGTGGCTAGTGGTGTCCCCCAGGGCTCAGTACTGGGTCCAGTCTTGTTCAACTCTTTCATCAGTGATGTGGATGAGGGGACGGAGTGCCTCCTCAGCAAGTTTGCTGACGATACCAAGCTGGGAGGAGTGACTGACACGCCAGAGGGCTGTGCTGCCATTCAGAGAGACCTGGACAGGCTGGAGAGCTGGGCAGAGAGGAGCCTCCTGAGGTTCAACAAGGGCAAGTGCCAGGGTCCTGCACGTAGGGAGGAATGGCCTTAGGCACCAGTACAGGCTGGGGGCTGACCTTCTGGAGAGCAGCTCTGCAGAGAAGGACCTGGGAGTGCTGGTGGATGGCAGGTTGACCATGAGGCAGCAATGTGCCCTTGTGGCCAGGAAGGCCAATGGTCTCTTGGGGTGCCTTAGGAAGAGTGCCAGTAGGTCAAGGGGGTTATCCTGCCCCTCTACTCAGCCCTGGGGAGGCCACATCTCGAGTACTGTGAGTTCTTGGACTCCACAGTAGAAGAGACATGGAGCTCCTGGAGAGTCTCCAGCATAGGGCTACGGAGATGATCAGAGGGCTGGAGCATCTGCCCTACGAGGAACAGCTGCGAGAGCTGGGCCTCTTCAGCCTGGGGAAGAAAAGACCGAGGGGGCATCTTATGAATGTGTACAAGTACCTGAAGGGAGGGTGTCAAGGGGATGGGGACAAATTCTTTTCAGTTGTCTCGTGTGACAGGACAAAAGGTGATGGATGAAAACTGAACCCCCACCTGAATGTGAGGGGGAACTTCTTCACTGTTCCAGTGCTCTGTCACTCTCACAGGTTGTTCAGAGAGGCTGTGGAGTCTCCTTCTGTGGAGATCTTCAAGGCCCGCCTGGATGCAACCCTGTGTAACATGCTGTAGGTGACCCTGCTGAGCAGGGAGGTTGGACTAGATGATCTCTAGAGGTCCCTTCCAACCTTACTGATTCTGTGATTCTGTAAATGGGAGGGAAAAAAAGAAATCCCTTGGTCCAGATCTGTTGCTCAGCTGTGCAAGTCTGCATTGATATGAACATACCAAGAGTAGCAGGATTCTGATTTCCATCAGGCAGATCTCAGTCACCTATTTGCAGAAATGTTAACTCTTTGAGTGTTTAAAAGAAAAAAAAAATAGTGGTGGTAGAGTGCTTCCCTGTTTCCATGAGTGCTAGCCAAGTTCAGTATGCTGCTGCTTGAAACTTTTGTGTAAAAACTCACAAGAGGGCAGATGTTGAAAATTTAGAATACTTGACTCTTGTTTTACTGGTCAGAAACATGTGCAGTAAGCTTTTCTTTAGCAGCCTGTAGTTTTGGGCTGTCTTGGGAATTCATGTGGCATGTCTGTAGGCATTGGAAGTGTACTAGCTGAGAACAACTAGAGTGGAAGGCTTCCAGCTGGAGAGTCGTGTGTGCTGAAGGTGTTACTAACAGACCAGATTCCCCACAATAAAATGTAGGAGCAAATGCGGCCAAGTAAATTGATGATAATAAAACTCTCATTCCCAATTAAGAGTTAATTTTGCTGCTGTGCGGATAAATTAAAGACTTTATGAGATAAGAAAAAATAAAATTAACATGATAATCCACAGTTCAAATCTAGAATGAAAATCATTTATTGTGCTAATAGTTTTTCATTTGTCTAAACAGTGCTGTTGCAATACTTTCCTTTTGGCAAAAAAATACCCAAACTGGCACAATAGTGTAATTATTGATGCTTACAAACTTATTATCTCTGCAGAGTTTTGATCCAAGGACACTACTGAAATGCGTTTTACTGAAATGTTTGTTAAAATCAGTTTTGGTGCAGTTATGCTAAAATGTTTCCTTTTTGGTATTTCCATGTGCACATGCATTCTCAAGAAATACGCAGTGTGCATGTCTAACAAACCCACAACTTTCTTGGTTCTGCGCACACTTGGATTGAACGTTTAGCTGAGCTTTTTAAAGGATCCTAATAAAACTAGTGCACCGGAGGTGTGTATAAAGGGTAGCACCCCTTTACTCCCTTTAGAGGTTTTTTGGGGAGGAAGCTTTTGTGCTGAGAAGTTGCACTTGAGAGTAGCACTGTAATGTGAGAAAAATGAAAGAAGAGTAAAACAAAGCTTGTTGCAGAATTGGACATACTGGGCAATACTATGTAATGAAGTCATTCTTCTGATCTAAAATAAGACGACAAAGTAGTTTTGGGGAAGGATCGTGTTAAGTTGAGGGTGGGGGGGAAGAAGCTCTTATTTCAGAATAAAAGCATCAATGCAAGGAGAAGAGTACACGAAATAGCAAGTTTGTTGAATTTCCCAGCGGAGCTCTTTACAATAAGAAGCCTGTCAAAGAAATGTGTGAGCCACAAACTCAAGGCAGGACATTTTACTGTCTGATTACTGATGCTGTAACTTAAATTTTCACCTTTAATTTTTGCCTCAAAGCTTTATGTATTAGGGGTGTGTGTAATATAAAATATATGTAATCTATTTACAACACTACCTTTGTGTTCCTGAAGTGAGAAGTCAGGCTGGCACGTGGCATACGTTCTTCTCTCAAGATCTCAGCGCTTGTGTAACTCATTTTCTTGCCTGTCCTTTTCGTTTTGGTCTTAACACGCCGTAGCCACGCTCTTTACTGCAGCGCGAGTGCTAGGCTGTATTTCACGAAGGGAAAGGGATGCTTGAATTTATCCAAGGCTTAGCTGTGAAACCATACAGCCTTTTGATTTAAGAATATTGTTTCTCTGAGTAACAGACGAGTAATTTAGAAAGACGGTCTGGCATCGCAGAGCGAGTGTTTGGAGCGAGAAGGCCTGGCAGCGCACGGCGTGCGCAGGGCTTCGCCGGGTTTCCCGTGAGGAGCTGTGCGGCTTCTGGCAGTTCCGGAGGTCCCTGACAGCTCGGCCGCGGCTCCCCGGAGAGGCGCCTGCTGCCGCCCGCTGCCGGTTAACGGCGCTGGTGCTCCGGCGCCGGCAGCGCTCGGCCGCGCGGAGGCGTCACGCTGCGTGCACGAAAAGGATGTTTTGTTCTACCCATCCGCCCGTAGGCCGTTCAGTTAGCTTCAGTGCGGTAGCCTCCTTTTTTAGGGTGATGTAGTGATATGTATATGAATATAACTTGTTTAATCTCAGAACTGGGGAGTAGTGTTTGACTTAATATGCAATTGCTGCTTGATGCCTAATGAAATTTACGTATTAAACATCAAAAAGTGATTTTTGCTGGTAGCGAATGGAATTAATTTATCATTTTGGAAGTGTACTTTCAAATTAGTGACCTAGCTTTATTCTTGTAGTTATGCTATTAACAAGATGCTCTCTAGATCGTAGTAACTCAGATCACTATTACATTTGCTTTTCTGTTTATTAGTAGAAAAATTATCATTAAAAATCTTATTTTTTTTTCTGTAAATGTTTCCTGTGTCATCTTGAGTGTTGTGCCTGGAGCATCTGTCACAGGAGAGCAGGGTACACTATTGTTTTCGAGTGTTGTAGCACCAGTGAAAGTCCTGATCGTAGTACACGGCAAACATCTGCTTGTATTAAGCTCGTGATCCGTCACGCTTACCAAAACGCTCATGTACAGCAAGGGGTGAAATGATTCCGACTGTATTTGGGAGCACAAAAATGGGCTCACTCACATGGCTGGTTTGACCACTGCTGTCTTTTTTTGAAGCTAATACTGAAAGAAATTGAAGGTGTTCAGTTGCCGGGGATATTCTGTATTTTCCACCTGTCTGTTCCCAGGTACGGAGCTGGAGCTCAGTGGCTACTTCTCTGTGAGTATTTTGGTCTGAAGTGCCCATTTTTGCGTGTTCTGAATGCTGATTAATTTCTCCCCTTTAAAATATTTAAAACAATAAAGCCCATCAAGTGTTAGGAGCCTATAGTGTTCATTCTAACACTGATAATTAACTGCCTCACACTAGAAATACTCTTGAATTTTAAAGCATTTTATAACATTTGTAAACAATAGTAGGAAAAAGGCAAAATTGTATGTGTCATTCTGTTTTCTACCGTACACAATTTGCAGTTCAAAGTGAATATATTTAAATGAGCTCCCCTGCAGTTACTGTTTATAGTATTCTTCAAAGAATGATGAAAGCTTTTAAATAATGTGGAATATTACATGACTTCTTTTTCAAAACACATGCAATGAATGTTTTAGAGTGAAATATCTGTGTTTCAGAGTAGATGGATTGCAGACAGCTGCTGTGTTTACTGAATGTTACAAACAGAAGGGAAAGTAAATGTGGGGAGAAGACTAAGAAAATGCAGGAGTGCCCTGTGTCTTAACAGCAATAATTTAAAAGTGAATCTAACTGTATCAGAAATCGTCTTGATGGATGAGAGGATTGTTTCCTCCATCTCAGAATTGTGGCTGCAGTGTTCCTTAGGAGATCTCAGCTTCCTGAGAAAGGCCCTGAGTCTCTGGTTTGTGAAATACATATACGCTCCAAGCTTTCTGGAACAGGGATGTGCTGCTGCTCCTCCTGCCCCCTTTCCTGCTTCTTTTACTTGAGCTGGGTGTTGCCTATTATCAGTATTTATGGTGTACATTATTTTATCATGGAGGCCTTTAGGTATTAATGTCATGAAGCTGTTATGGATTTTAGGAGGGAGATGAAATTTCTCCTATAGGTTGCTTGGCTGGATATTCTTTCTCTTGGTACACTTGTAATACACTCATGTGTTTATGTGCATGTATCTTTGCTAGCTGTATGATAAGTAGTGAGAATAGTCATGCAACCTCACTGCTGCTGACTGACCAGCTACAATATCTACTCACCCTTCTGGAGGGGTTTTGCATGCTATATTAAGCTTTCAGAATTGCAGTTGTCTGTACTATTAAAGATAGCTAGATTAAGGTTGTCTCAAAGAGTGTCTGCACAGACCAGGAACGTTACTGCCTCATAAAAGTATGATAGAGAAAGATGCAAACAAAAAAAAAAAAAAAAGCCACGGTATGTACTTACAGAATAACTTACCATCTGGAGATTTTTTTTTTTTTCCTTTTAAACCACACTTCAGTTAGTGGATGAGTTATCCCCTAAAACTGCACTAGCTCTGTACTTAGTAATCTTTGGAATCTCATTTCCTGCTTATGAAAATTAATGGCTTATGTTTTGTGCAACTTTCTTGCCTGCACTTTTGTTTGAAGACAGCAGCTACCACTGCTTAGCTATGTATGATATAAACTCTCTTATCGAATTTCCACTTGTCTTACTGTATATATTTCTCACCCTTTCTTTTAGGGAGAACATCTTTAAATAGAAACAGATTTTGCAAGCCTATTTTTCGTTTTCATATGACTGGAGCCATTTTATTCCTCTTTTCTCTAATAGTAACGGTTCATATCTTTTAAGTTCCCTTTGGAGTACTGTTCTTTTTGCTAATTGTTATAATATGCATCTCTTACCAAAAGCTGCCTATGTTTCTAAGCATTCTTAACGGAAACAAGATGAAATTCATTTGTGAACAAACTCACTGTTTGGTTTTGACACATTTGTTTTTTCGCTAGCTTGTTATAAATTCTTCTAGTGATTAAAACAGATTGAGACCTAGCAGTTCCAGACAATGTGCTACATCTCTAAGAAGCAAAGCACAGGATTTTCTCCCCAAGAGGAACAGGGCTAACAGATTTTGCCTTCCCACCCACAAAAAGTTACAGATCTTCCATGAAACACTACATATTTTTGAGGGACCAGCAGGATTGTGGTGTATCCCAGACCCATCTTATTGATTGTTTTAAGTATAGGAATCTGTGCAGGGCTTACTGCTTTTACCTTCACTGGATGCTTATTAAAAGGGAAAACTTTCCTCTCTGGGGAAAAAAGCAGACCTTGGGAAGCGTTGGGGTCTCTAAGAGAACCAACATAAATTTGCTTGAAGTAACAAATAATAGGAATACATTCTGTAAACATAAAGGTTTTTATTTGTCTTGGTAGCTGCATTTGTGCCATCTGTGTGCGGTCTGGCTGGTTCATCCTGTTGGGAGATCTGAAGGCTTCTGACCCAAACTTTCTTTGCAGCTTTCTTCTTTAAAATGTATTCTATTTGGTGGTTCTTTGTTACTTTTTACTTGATATATTATGATTGTTCATTGAGTTTAGAGTCTTGTTCTTGTTTTACATGGAATTTTAAGTTGTCATTAGCTGTACTTGTATCTGATTATTTTTTACAGTCTCTCATATAAAGAGAGCTTCTTTTACAATAGCATTTATGCCAGTAAATACAGCAAGAGCCTGTCCGACATGTTTGCCTCCTTTTTCTTTACAGGAATTTAGTTCCTACTTCACACAGTCAGATGGTTACTGGATACCCTGGCTTGTGGATACAATGCAGGTCAAGATCCAAATGAGTAAAGACATAAGATTTTCCTAAGCTAGTACAAGGATGACAGAAAAGTTTATTTTGACCAGGCAGGATGAGAAAGACAGCATGCCTGTTGAGTTGTAGACAGAGTGCTTAGATCTTCTGGATTTACCAGTTCACATGCACAAATTTTCCAGCATAAATTTTTACTTTTAATTTTTTATAAAAAAAAGAAAAGCTGTTATTCAAGGATGGTTACTAGCTAGTATTCTCTGGGATCAGAGTCTAAATTGAACAGATAATAATTTTCTCTCTCAAAAGTAAAATTTACATAAATATAATTCTATCGCTGTATATTATTTATGATGCCTTTATAACTGTAGTGTTTTGCAGAAGCAGAATAGAAGGAAATTATTCTTTCATGTATGTATCACGGTGAGAGTTAATGAGAGGAAAAGGAGTGTAGATCCTTGCAGTAGGAAGTAGCGTTCCTAAAACTTTTTTTTTTTTTACAAAGAAAATGAAGTCTCCTGATGAACATAATCTCTATTTTAGTGTAAAAAAAATGTACTGCAGTAGTTGGAAATAAACTTTCTATGTACCATTCTTGTGAAAACTGTGTTGGAATTGGAAGCATTCTTTTCAGCAGAGTAAAATAACCCTCGTGGAACTCTTCTGCTGCCCTTTGGTTGCTTTTCTATTCCCTACCCTCATCAGTGGTAAGGAAAAAAAAAAAAAAAAAAAAAAAATTGGAAGCCTTGGGTGTTAATGCAGGTGACAGATCAAATGAAAGTGAAGGTAATGGTTTGCTTGAATCATGAATTATTTTTCCTCTGTTCCCTAAAGAATAATATTTAAGGTCAAAGCCCCCAGGTTGTTTCTCTCTAACTGTTCCTGAGAGGTTTCTGTATTGCTCGTGTCTGTGGTGGTTAAAACAAGCTAGTTGTATTTTAGCTATGTTCACTTCCCTAGCAGTGTGCCTGGCCCTTTCGGCTTTGCCCCCCGAACGGACCTGCAGCCTCCTGGGCTGCCCGGCGGCTCGGCTCCCAGGGGTGCAGTGGCACCTTCCTGCCACTGTCTGACTTAGCTAAATTCTGGGTATAGTTTACAAGTTACAAGTTAAGCTTTCAATTGCTGTTTGGAAATATCCTGTGTCTAAATTCATTTTTTTGGAAAAGAGAAATATGTTCACGTGCTTATGATATTAGAATCAAATATAGTTATACATTGCTTTCCATGGCTTTGGATAAAATTTCTTTTTCTTAGCTTTAGTTCTGCCTTTCTAGACTGAAGATAATAGCATTGCACTACTCATAGAGGTGTTTTGCAAAACTGAAGATATTAAAATGGGTGGAAACAATGTTAATGAGACCCTACAGTTATTCCATCTTGGGCTGGAGATTTTGTCGTCATAAGACAAGAAGATATGCCACCATACCTTGTCCAAGAAATATCAAAAGATTTGACTGTTCATCATTACAAAATTTGTACAAGAGGAAGGCATTCATTGGCATCTTCACTACAGTCTCCATTAAAAGTGACTGTATTTTAGAAAAGATTCCAGGGATAATATTTATTCTCTTGCTTATATTATATTTATTTGTATACAAGGAATATATTCCTTATATTCAGATCTTGACAGTTCATGTAAATAAAGTTAAGATTATCCATATTTATGCATTTAGCTTTTTGTATTTTCTATTAATTGATAATATATGAAAGAACTGTGCAATATTCTGAAGCTGCATGTCTCTATTCAAAAAACTTTTTAGAAAAAGGCAAGTATTAAATGTCTGTTGTATAGAATTGTAGTAGCCACAATCTGAGATGTGTAATCTATGATTTTCAACTGTTCTATTGGTATACATGAGTAGGAGGGGGAGAGGCAGGAAAGGGAAAACAGATCTTTGGGAGTAAAAGTCAGTCATATGGAATAGGTTTGAGATGTGAGCTACAAAGTAATCTTAACCTAAGAAAGGAGAGGTGTTCCAGTAACCTCTTAAAGATATTTTCCTTCCTGTCTGTCTTCTAAGGGAAAAGTTTCAGGCAACAGAAATTGAATACAAGAATTCTGTTTAATCTTATAATTATTATTTGTGTAATTGAAATATCAGTGTACTTGTTTGGCTTAAAGCTTTTTATTTCATGGGCTTCCATGTCTAACTGAGTTATTTCTAGATAACTATGGCAACAATACAAAAGGCTTTTATTTATTAACTTAATTATTCCAGTCTTTAATGGTTCTTTGTCTGCGTATGTGTTAGAAATAGATTAGGCCTTATGGTTATAGTGTGTATGACAATAGTGGTAATACTATGAAAGCTATAATAGATCAGGATGACAACTGAAATTATTTTGATGTGTAAGATTTTAGGAGAGCTCAGTGATAATGGAGCAATGCAATAGATTATGCTCTAAGCTGAAATGAAAGATGGCAGGATGAAAATAATGGTACCACATAACAGAAGAGGATTTTAATCTCATGGCACAAGTTTGTAGAGCTGTTTTCTTCATTAGCTTCTGAATGTCTTGCTTGCAATGAAGCTTCTTGCATTATGTTTCTCATTAAAGATAGTAAAAAAAAAAAATACTAATTGCTATTGCCATACAACTATGTACTTCCTCCTACTGAAATCAGTAGGTTTGGTTTGCTACAGGCAAGAAGCTTAGCTAGGTACATCTGAGTAGCCATCTAGGAGTATAGATTTTCATCTTAGAATGGGAAAAATATTTTTTGTTCTTGAATATAGGACTGTGATGAGAACTTGTCTTTGAATCTTTTTTTACATAAATATGAGAGTTTTAGGTAGACTTCATGCCTGCAACTTCTTGACTGAATTAGGCTATGCTTGTTCTTTCATATTTTAGTGAGAATCTCTTGTATGCTACTATTTGGAAACGATTATTTTTCAGAAAAAAACTAAATAGTAATATGTATTGTGTTTATATGAGGTTTTATTTTGTAAAGGGGCAAATAAACTCATGCAAATACATGACAAAGCCACATAGGACTAAATACTTATTCTCTGTGTCAGGGTTATCTTTCCTGATTTCAATTATGCTACCCTAAGGATGGCTGAGACTTTCCTAGCTAATCAAAGTCTTTCTTTATTCAGTTTTCTCTGTCAAATAATAGTAGAAATGAATTTGCTTTAACACAAATGTGTATTATGAATAAACATATTTACATTTCATTGAAATAAGTGTTTGAAGTATCTATAAAGACATCAAAACATGGACTATATTATTAAAACATGGTACATAAGACTGAAAAGAATAGTAATGTTCTTATGGCAAGAAAATTGCCATTGAAATCTATTATTAATCTGACATCATTGTTTCTAAAGACCTTTCTTCATTGAGCAGTTGATTTGGGCTCTTATCTGGGTTTTGAACCTCCTCTTGTACATGTGTATGCATACATGTGCACACCTCTACACACTATTTTTCCTTTACTGAAGGATAACTAAATCCTCCTGATGTGAGGAAGCAAGAAAAATGGCACTATCTCACAATACTTGCCAGCATTTCCCTTGAAAGACAGAGCTGCTTCTGGGCTTGACACAGTGGACCAGAAAAAGAATCCAGAAATTTTTAATGTGCAGATCCATGAAACATGCCTACAATATGCATAAGCAAGACATCAGGATGTGTTTAACTTTGCTGTTGGAGTAATCGCCCCATTATTAGGCTCAACTAGATCCCAGAATGGCTAGTGAAGAGTAGTTTGATACTCTGCTGATGCCTTGCACACTGAAGGAAGCATACTGTCAAGAAGTCTTTCATGCCCCCATCTACCAGTAAGTGTACTACCTAGTACTTTTAAAGGATTAAGTCTTAAATTGACAATTGATTTCATTTATCTAGGTAAGTTATTATTGATCTTGCTCTGGATTAACTGCTACACTGGAATTAATGTGTTGTTAATTTGAAATAATATTTTAACCTTGTGGTTACTGTGGCCAGTTGAGTGAGAAACAGAAGACTGAAAAAAACTGATAGGGGAAGTGAGGAATTCTTTTGATCCATTAGCATTTTAAAACCACACTGTAATATGTAGCAATGATTGTTAAAATTGATTAATTTGATTTTGCGTGAGCAGCCAGATCTTAGTGAGTTTATTGCCAGTGTATTGCATAAGTCAGGTGAAGTCAGTGGATTGGGCTCTGAGCACTATTTTAAAAGATTTTATCAAATCAAGAGGAAAACAGACTACAAGAATTCAGATGTAAGAAATGTGTATCGAAATATCATAACTTCTCTTTAACTCTTTACCATGTCATGTTACCCTTGGAAAACTCGAAGCTGAGATCTGTTCTCATCCGTTTAATGAAGTCTTAGTACTGAGTTATTCTTTGTGGATTGGAATGAGGCTGTTGCCAGCGTTCTTTCTCCCTCACTATTCAATTTCACTTTTATCAAACTTAGACCATCATTTCTCTTTTGAATGTTTCTATTACCCCTTCACATTTTAAATAAAAATAACAAGCTGAATAGGCTGTACTACAGTTTAGCATCATATATGGAATGTCCTAGTGTGAATTATTAAGTAGCTAGACATAGATTTTCTACAAATCTAATCTTGTTACAGTCTTGGATTCCATCACTGATTAATTGCACCAATAGTGGCATATTGTGGGAATTTGCAAAAGTTTTCACCGCTGTCCTACATCTGATCCTAAAGAAATTCTTGGATGCTGAGCAAGATTCAGCATAGAATCTTGACTAAGAGGTCGGAGGCCAACACAACCTATTCAGAACTGAACTCTTCAGATCCAGGAATATTTAGGTCCAGGTACATGTATATTAAAGTTTCACAAGGATAGACTTAAAAAAAAAAAAAAAAAAAAAAATCAAATTAGAATTTCCCAAACATATGGTTCTGTGATCTTGCTACAAAGAGGGCGGTGCCATGGACCTCTGGTTTATGGTCCACATTTGGAAATTACTGTCTTACAGTAATTTTAAAAGTTAATTTGTAAGATTTTAAAGTATAAAGATTACCGATGAAAGTCTTGGTCCTATAGTGCTTGTTCTTTTTTATTCTAGGCATATTTTTATCTATTCTTTAATATCTTCTTATTTATGACCTTCATTAATCTTACAGGAATCCTTCAGCTCAAAGCAATGTAGGAATGTCTGAAGTTGGCACTAAACCTTGTGCACCTACATACATCTGTGAGATACTGGAAAAGCAAATTTACAGCACACCGTGACTTTTGTAACCTTTCACTGTTTGTACTTGCTAAATGTTTTGGATTTTAACGATTATTTCTTGCTTTTACAGCAAATAACAGGAAACTTCAAAGTGAGAAAGTGGTAGGAAATATGTCTACTTTTTTTATGACACCAACAAAGAGACATTTAGTTTTACATCAGATGTGATATATTTTAAACAGTGTTAGTTAAATTATGGTCAGGTTGGAATAGTGGAGCTATTGAGTGTTCTCAGTGTCATTTCAATAATATGTGATCAGAGCTCTTATGGTAAAAAGGAAACATTGGCTTTTGTTTCAGAGCAATAGGGCAACGTAAAACATATATGATTACATACCTGAATGGAGATGACATTTCATTATTAGAATCTTCCTACTCTGTCTTTTGGTAACAGTGTTTTTTTTTTTTTTTTTTCGTAGTGTTCAATTAACTAATATGAACCCAGATTTGTAGTATCTGAATGTCATGCAAATACTATCTGGCATATCCTCAAAATAACTACAGGGAGTAGTTGGGGGAGTATAATTCCATTTTCTTTATTACTTCTGACAACTCAAAGATTGTGACTTGCTGAAGGTCACAGTTGGTGGCGGAGTCACACTCATGAGTTCCCATCACAATCTGTGTATGATCACTGTCTGGTTAAAGTTGTTCAGATGTTGCATCTATTTGGCAAACGATCTGCCTCACTTTATAAGCAAAGTTAGGATTTAGAAAATCTCTCCTGTATTAAGTGATGAATTTTTCTAAGGTGTAATCCTGAAAAGCAGCAAAGCAACTTTGAAGTCTATTGGTAATTATGACAAAAGCTCCATGGGAATGAAGACTTTGAATGGGAATAAAGAATTTTCTTTCTTCATTAAGAGTTAAAAAAAAAAAAAAAAAAAAAATAGAAGGTAGTTCCAGGGGTCATACATTTTGAGACAACAATTTACATGAATGGATCAAAACAGTTTTAAAAAGTTCTTTTTAAAACTAGATACTTCCATTCTTTAAATAAGATATTTTGTAAGCAACAAATCTAAGTGGCTTTTATCATCTGACCTGGCATTGTTAAGAAATTGTATTAGGGGGCGTACATCTGATCCTACTTACTGGATTCATAAGTATCCAACATTTTGGTGGGAGAAGGTTTGCTAAACAGATTTGGATAGTGGTTTATAAAGAATTAGAGAATACATGGTGAGAGTAAGGGAAACCACTCTACCGAACTTTATCTCTAGCATTGCCTGCTTACAGGCATTACATTGTTTTCTCTCATTTCTTAAATGGAAAAGTAGGATCAGAAAATTGATTTTTAGAAGCTTAGGAATATTGTCATGTGATTAATGAATGTGATTGGTACATGAATTATACCTTTTTCATTTCAGCCAAAACCAATTAAAAGAATACATATCTTGTTTCAAACCTTACAAGTTCTTTCTACTGGATATCATAATATCCTGGCATTGCTGTTGAAGCTATTTCATTGAACTGGAAGAGTCACCATAAGCCTAAACTCAAGAAAGAATGCTCTTCACTTTAGCTTAAAGGAAAGGGGAATAGATCATCCTATAATCAAACAAATATTATTGTGTTTATGTCAAAGCTACTATCTAAGGAAACACATTTCAGTACTGTCACTAATGAGCCTAAATTAGTCCTACTGATGAGAGAGTGTGCACTCACAGGGTCACTGTAAATTGGCTTGTGTGCTTTATAGAGCTATCAAAGTAAATTAAGAGCCTTTATACATTAATGAATGTTATATAGAATTATATTGCCTAGAACAAAATCAGTCTGAGAGATCAAGCAAATGTCAAAATTGTAATTGCTACATTCACTACTATTGTAAGATTATTAATTGAAAACTTTAGAACAGAAAAATTGAGCTGCATAGACTTTTCACAGATATTTACCAGGAATGTAGCACTAAAATTGGATCAGATGAGATCTTTAAAATACAGTAGATCTAAAGATTGGTTCCATGCATATGATGATTTTATTTAACTGCTATTTCATATGAGAATATGTGAAATAAGCTGTATTTAAAATACCGATTTAAAAAAATGAAGATTACAGAGGAGCAATTCAGTTAATGTAAAGGAAATAAATACCGCGAAAGTACTACAAAAAGATCAAAAATAATGCAACAGAAAATGATACAGCAAAGCATATAACCATTAGCTGGTTAACTGAGAGAAATGCGAGCTGTTAAACCCTGACGCCAGGTTGCCCGGATAGATTATTGAAGTCCTTGCAGTGCAGATGTTCAGAACCTGAATAGACAAGACTACGAGCAACCAGATCTGACTTTGCAGTTAGTTCTGCTTTGGTCAGATACTAGATGATTTCTAGATACCTTTCCACCAAAATTGTTTTATGGTTCTAAGAAAGAAAATGCTAATGTTATTGCTTGAAAGTCTTCCACACAGTTTAATCTTAAAAATGGTAGAACCACATAAAGAAACTGCAGTCACACAAAACTAGTAATTAATCATCAGTACTCAGAACTCATGTGAAATGAGAAGCAAAGCATTCACTACACTGAACTGTGTGCAGAGTACTTGGTTATGAACCAACGTATCAGTAATCTAGAGACTGATTGCAATGAAGCGTCAATGCAGTTATCTAGTTGTGACTCACTTTTGCCCCTTGCAAGAATGAAATACATTAAATACTCCTCGTTAACTAGAATGCATGTCATGATCCAATTCACTTTTTTCTTAGAGTTAGCATCAGAAATACCTTGTTTGAGGAACTACAGCAGCCACTTAATGCAAGTGGAGGTATTAGTGCTATGCTAATTGTCATCAGTAAGTTTAAGGATCAAGAACAAGACTGGAAACTAACGTTTCTGAACTAGTTTTCCGACCTCATTCCTGTTACTAGATAACATTAGACTCTAAACATGTTGGTAGCTGGTAGTTGGTAAATAGCCGTTAATTGCCAGTGGAGAAATGAGAGAAGTAGTGAATTTTGCATGTCTCCAATCTTTTCATAAAAAATGAAATTCTCTTACCAGAAAAACCAATTCAATGAGTCTCTGTACTGCCATTAAGTAAAAGGAATTGATTAAAGATTTTAAACGAGATTTTTTAGGGGTTTTTTGGTCCATCAGCAACCCCAGTTGACTAATAGCTCTTTCTATCTAGCCGTGAAGGCTGTTCATATTCATTAAGACATTTATTTTTGAAACACTCATTGAATAATTAAGACACCTAGTTTCTCTAGTGATGTGTCTGTTTTCAATCTTTTAAATTTCTAATCTGGTCAGTAAATCAGAAATAAGAAGTGATGCTGAAAATCAATGTTATATGTAGATGTCTAATCTTAGGGGCTCCTCAAACACCTTTGCAGTTGTGGTGGCTGCCCTTCTTGGCTAGGGAGACCATGCAGTTCCTGCCAGCAGCATATACGCACAGCACAGTCTTTCCTGCAATTTGTCAAACATCCATGCAAAAAGTAGGCTACAGACTAGACATAATCCTCTGGTTTGGCAGTATGTTGTTAGCTGTCATCCTTTCCTGTGAGTTCTTGGCCCTTTCTCTACTACATATTCTATATAAGAAGATGTGTGTATATTCTTTTTTTTTTTTTCTTTTTTTTATTTATTTTTTTTTTACTATTTTATTCTATATTTTGTATTAGAAAAATTCCAAGAACAAATAAAAGGACAGTTTCGGAGATCCTTGGTAGAATACTAAATGACAAAAGTGACAAAAGGGGAAAAACAGGAAGATTTTTTACAAATAGAGTATGAAAAAGTGTGCATTTAATTACCAAAGAATGAAGCTTATACCCAAATAAAATAAATTTGCAGATGATGCAGGAATGGGAGAGTTTAAAAGAGATTATGAGATTTTCCTACTATTTAACTGCTTAAAATAAGGTAATGTTCTAAAAAGCAGTTTTCTAAAGAGCAGCTTGTGTTCAGATATCTACAGTTCTGCCATTTCAATGAGTAAAATGTAATAATTTGTAAGAATATGAACTAGCTCCTTCAAAAACTTTAACCTGCTAGCCTTTTGCCTGATACATGGAGTTGTGTAGAAATAGTAAACCTCTTGTTTTTTCTGCTTTTAACTCAGTTTCCGTATGCTGTTTTGGTAAACAACCTCTCTAAACTGAGATTTGGAGTCCAGTGTAATCTCAGAAGAGATACTTAAAGAGTAAAGTATGAGTAATGAGGGAAGGATAAAATATGCTACAGTTCTTCCATTTAAAAGACATTAATTCTCTGTTCTTCTCTATTCTCTTATATGCAGAATGCTCATCAGCTGTCCATCTGGAGTTAAAGTTGCCACTTTTGAGTTTTGTTTTTTTTTTTTTTTTTTTTTTTCTATATTTAGGTAGTAGTCTCAATCCTTGGAGATCAAAACATTTAATTTGTGGTCAGAATTTACATTTCCATCCACAAAGGTCAGAAGGCTTTTTAGCTCATGTTGAATTCTTTAGTTTTTTTTTTAATTATTGGTTTTACATTAACTTCAGCAGTTATATTGCTTGAAGTTGTTAATAGTGCATTAACTGTCATGCAGCTATTAAGAACAGCAGGTCAACTAATATCTTGCAATAAATCAGACTTCTTGCAGCTTTATTTCAGCATCTGATAAGCAAAATAAGTTACGGCATAATGAAGAACTGAGAATTAATAAGGACAAATCATATCTCATGTCCTCAGGGTTTACAAATTTTACAATACTACTAGTTTTTATTGAAAGTTTTGCAGTAAACTAGTCGTGTGGCTATCTTTCCATGCCTCGAGTAAAATACCTTAACTACTGTATTAACCTATTTTATTACTATGTGCTTTGCCAGATGTTTTGTGTTTGCTCTCTGAGTTTTTTTTATGAGTGGTTATTTCTCTTAAGGAAGAAAAAAGAAAAATTTAGAAAATGCTATCATTAATGAATAGAGGTTATCAATGGCATTCCTTTTTATGGTAGGATTTCTGCTCTTTGCTATGTTCACAAGTGATCTGGAAGATGAAGGAGGGAAATGATGCAGCCAACCTGCAAGTGGTGCAACTCTAAACTTGATTGCAGAGAGTCTTAGAAAGATATCCTACTATTAAGTAAAATGGCAGGTGACACTAAATGTGGAAAAAATAGAGTCAATCATTAAGAAAGCACAGTTTGAATTAATTAATAGCATTCAGGAAGGAAACCTTGGCGTGAGTGCTCAGTGGCAGCCTAAAAAGGTAAATAGTGTTAGGAAACAGAAAATACTGTTATGTTGTTATGCAAAATAAATCATGGTATATCTGCATCTTGAATACTAGATGTAATTTAGTTATTACTTCTCCAAAAGGATGCAGCACAGATGAACAATGTGATGAACAGATTTTATAAGGAGAGAAATTAGGCAGACTTAGGACATGGAAAAGACAAAGTACTTGATGCCTCTTGCCCTCAGTTTTCACTGATAAGGTCTGCTCTCAGGTCTCACAGGTTCTGAAGCATACTAGCAGAGTTTGGCAGGGTGAAGCTCTGCCCTTAACAGAGGAAGACTGAGTGAGGTGGGATGCAGATGGGATGCATCTGATGCAACTGAAAGACAGTTCTCTATCATCTTTGAAAGGTCATGGTAATCGGAGGAGGCTTCTGAAGACTTGAAAAGGCAAATGTTACACCTATGTCAAATATGGCAAGAAGGAGGATTCAGGTAACCACGGGATAGTTAGCTTAACCTTAGTCTCTGGAATGATTATGGAGCAAATCCTACTGGAAATTTTCTTCAAGTACATGAAGACAAGGGAACAGCCAGCATGAACTTACCAAGGGTAAATCATACTTGACCAACCTGATTGCATTCTATTATAAGAAAACTGCTTGTTGTAATACGAGGGAACAGTGGATGGTGTTTGCAGTGACTTCAGCAGGACCTTTGACATGGTTTTCCATAGTTTCTGACAATTTGGCTATAAGGATATGGATTGGATTTGTGGACTAGAAAGGAGGATGGAAAATTGACTGGACTACAAGGCTCAAATAGTTGTGATTGGCAATGCAGAGTCCAGCTGATGGCTGGTAATCAGTGGTGTCCCTCAGAGATCAAATACAGACATATATGTCTCTACTGATGACCATATAATAGGATGGAGTACACTCAGCTAGTTTGCAGAGGCTGTCAAATTAGGGGAAGTGGTTGACATGCTGGAGGCCGCAGCCTGCTATTCAGGTGGACTATGACAGGAAACTCAGGAAGCTCAGCAAAGACAGGTGCCAAGTCCTGGATCTGGACCGATGAGCTGGAGTGAGCTCATGGGTGCTGAGGGCAGTCTTGCAGAAAAAGGCCTGGAGGTCCTGGTGATTGTAATTCTCAGATTGGTGTTGAACTGAATTCTCAGTTCAACACAGCTTAGATTCATCTTTTTTGTTGTCATTTCTTCTGCCATAATTACACATAAGAACTTTACTTTTCCATAAGGGTGGTCAAATACAGAAGCAGACTGTCCAGAGGGACTGTGGTATCTCTGTCCTTGGAGATGCTCAAAAATTGACAGGTCAAAGCCCGGAACAACCAGATCTAACTGAATCTTCTTTGAGCAGGGCATAGACTAGGTGACCTCTTGAGGTCCCTTTGAGCTTAGCTTGTTCTGTGATTCTATCTATATTTCTCCAGGTTGAAAAAAGATGACTCAGAATATAGAAAAAATATGCCATTATGGATAAAAATATAAAATTTCAGTAGGAAGTGATTTTCTATTTCTTATAAAACACAAAAACAGTTATGTTAGCTGATAAAATTATTCAACAGATGTTTTAACAGGCAAAAGGGAGTGCTTGTACAGAGCATTTATAATATAACTTCTTTAGGACAGATGAAAGGTATAAATGACTTCCAAAAGACAGGTGATTTCGGGGGGGGAATATCTACTGAAGGCCGTTAAACCAAATGCAGCTTCCACTTCTGAAAGTCTCTCAAGTCCTGACTGCTGAAAGTTGCAAATACTTACCAGGATTCTCCAAACATGTTCTGTTATATTTTTCCACAATCATCTGCTACATGCTGCTGTCAGAAGTATAGTGCTAGGTAGAGCTTTGTTTGCCATCCTCATGACAGTTCTAGTGTTTTTAATAAGTTCAATACCTAGCTTAGATTCATCTTTTTTGTTGTCATTTCTTCTGCCATAATATTTACTCTTTGTATTTATCCTTTAAGCCTTTAAAAGGGACTTTGGGGTTATAAACTGGAGTAAAGAAGGTGAAATTAGATATTATATAATTTTTGTCTGTCCTAAGATGAGCTTTGGCAGTTGGCCTTACCAATTCAAATTCAAATATTTGCGTATAATTGGAGTTGCAAACGTTTGACATCAGGTCAGCTTTTTATGATTTTAGTTGTCCATGTAATCTAGATGAAATTAACAATTAAAAGCAAATTAAAAATGTCAAACTATATCAAGATATGTCTGCGTGAATAATTAGTATGTACGAAAACAGATGAGGTAACAGGAGTACCTTATGGAAACAAAAGAGTAGACCAGAATGATGTGAATAGGCGTGTTAGAAAATAATCTAATGATATGACATGTACAACAAAGAAGGTCTTGCTCAAGTTGTGGAATGTGGTGGTGTTCAATATAGACTTGAGCAGCAGCATTGACTGGTTTTGGTCGAATCCTGTCTCTGCAAGTTAAAGATGTTCGCCATGCTGATGCCTGCTAGAGGTAGTAACTCATTTAACTCTTGCTGCTGCTTCCATGTGAACAGCTCTCTAGACAGAAATAGCGCTTTCTGTTGGCTGGCTGGCTGAAAGATGACTCTCTGCTGATGCAAATCAATGTAACACTATTGACTATAGTGATATGTGCCATCTGAGGAGAAGCAGTAAGGTAAAGGACAGCCAGTGATGCTAAGGCTTTAGATATGGGAAATGGAAAGCAATGGATCATAAGGCAAGAGATAATCTTATGACTACTGTTGTCTCTTTTTTCCTCCTCCTGCTGCTCTATGACTTCTGTTTTCTCCAAACATTTGTTATACTATTTGATGATAAAATTCACTTTACTTTAACCCTAATCTACACAAAATGTATTATTTGAACACATATGGAAAAGATAGCACTGTCTGAAAAATTAAATTGAATCTAAAGTAGATAAAGTATATATTTTGTAAAATGTAACCAGCTGAATCATACATCTTAAACAGGTTTCCTTGAAGTATGTTTATTCCTGTGATTCCATTTAAATGGACAGTATCAAAAGTATTTATTGTGACCTAAATAGGAGGCATGCTTCCTTAAGAAAGAAAACAATACAGAAGATAGTAATTATGTTAAATAAATGTAGTTTATTATTTAGAGTTCTTAATTTTCAGAAGTTTCTGCAGTTGCATATTCATGTGTACTTGTATGCAAATGAGACAATAATACTTGATTAAGGTTGTCAAGTTCTCATTCTCACAGGCTTTACTTGTTTGTTTTTAAGGACATCTCCTACAGCTTTCTTTTCTTCTTTAAAGATTTCTTCGGTTATAGTCTTAATAATAGTGAATAAAGAATGAATATTTCTTCACAATTTAAGCAGATGGCAACTTTTTGATGGGTTCCTTGGTTCTTGTACACCTGTTTTTTGTTTTTTTTTGTTTTTTTTCACTTTAGCATAAAAGCATGCTTGCTTAAGTAGAAGGTGTATACATCTATGATTTTAAAAGGTATGCAAGTAAACATTAAACTATCCTCAGTAGCAATTATGAATATAGATGTCTGCTGGCGACCTGGCCAGATTTTGAAGCTCTTGAGTAATATGTCAAGTACTCAGTCAAGTGTCTACTGTGTGATGGCTCATAGCAGAACAGACTGAATTAAAGTTGGAGCTAATTAATACTGAGAATTTTTGTAACACCTTCCTTTGGTGAAGGGTGTTTAGCAACATCAGCTGTATCATCGTGTAAGATAGCTGCATAAAGTGTATAAGCTGTCTGTTTTGTAGATAGAGAAACAGAAGCAGAGAGAGGTTTAAATAACCAGGCAGGAGACTCGCAATTGATATTTGTTGTTGTTTTGCTCCAAGCCCTTGATCCTGAAGGTCAATGACTCCACACACTTTAGTGGAAATTAAAATGCCACACAAGGTTATACTATAATAAAAATATCTTAGCTGGTTTAAATTAGAAAGAAAGAATCTTTTCTAATATTTCACACCAGTATTAAATATCAATGTGAAGTGAAGGAGTGCTGTGATATGTAAAAGCAGCTGAGGAAGATGAAGCAGCTCTGAGCAGTGGAGTTGCTGGCAGTCTGCCTTCAGCAACCACCACTGTTTTCCTGTAGATCGAGCAAAGCAATGCAAAAACTTAGACATAGCCTATGATGGGCACGGGGATTAGTCAGGCAAATATTTGTGGAAAAAATTAATATATTTGAAGTGAACAAATCTGCACACACATTCACAGTTCACGAGTACCCAGTAAGTGTGACAGTGTTGCAGAGACGAGCAGTGCGATATTTCACCAAAAAAAACCATGAGGCTGAGCAATAATGTAGCTGGTCTTTACTGCCTGAACTAGCAACATGCCATGTTAAACTACTGAAAGCAAGCTTAGACTGAATTTCTGTCCCTGCTTGCCTCTCTGGATGAGGCAACTCAGCTTAAACAATTTAGATCTGCAGGATGCAAAGTCAGCTGCCTTTTCCTGGCTGTCCTGGTCATGTCCCCAGCGCACTCTCTGGAAATAGCAAGAGAGCCTCTAAAAGCTCTTATTGCCCCTTAATATCTGAAAAGGTACAATAATCTATTTCAGCTGATGTTTTAACTCCACATAGTTTTCCCTGTGTATAATTTTGTAGTTGGTATGTCTTGACTTTGAAAAGCATTGGTAAACATCAGCCTTAACAGTCTTCAGATATCTAGATGGGGTAAAAGGTAATAGCTTGTCCTTTTGGAAAATTAATAATGTAAACAAACTTTTAGGGAAATAATTTGTCTTGTGACCAGAAATCTTTCTTAGATTAGTGAGACTGCTCAGCAGGTTTTGAGTATGTAAGGAGTTTCTATTAATAATAAAAAAATAAATAAAAAAATTACAGGTATTTAGTTGTAACTGTTTTAAAGAACACAGATACATGAACTGAATGTGAATTCATGAAGATGGGGGATTAGTTTTAGGGAGATACTGGAGCTTGTTTCCTCTTCTAGGCCTCAACTACCTGAAAACTTTAGCACTGCCTGGTACTTGTATGTGTTACAGGTCAAGCACGCGTTAACCTGCGGCTGTGCAGTGCCCTCATCAGTACTGTGACACCATCCTGTCGCTCTGGCATCCCAGACCTGCCACCATCACTTCTGAGGACAATACTCATTAACAGAGTTAACAGCCTTTCTAACAGTGATGTTTAACTCTATTCCTGTAAGCTTAGAAATGGCTTTCTGTCTTTGGGCTAATTATTCCCATTAACTTCTTGGTAGTTATCTCCTCCCTGGCATACCAGTGCACATATAAACCTCTTGAACTTTCTTTATTCTGAATCTGTGGGTTGAATGCAGCATAAATGGTTCTTAGTCAGGACCATGGGGAGGAGGTTTATCAAACAGCACTGTGCACCATCTGTGCTTATATGCAGAAAAGCATTAGGGTTTAAAATGCCAACAATAAATTAAGCCAGGTGCTCCAACATAAAAGGTTTACTGCTATTCTCTTGTGAGAAATCTAATCAGGATATCTTAGCTGGTAAAATGGTAGATGCTTATGTGCAGTGTGCCTTTCAGCTTGCTTCCTTAGTGATCAGATTTCTTGTTCTTATCCACAGTTTGACATGTAAAGCTAAATTTCCCTCTGTTTGACTTGTAAGTGCAACAGCTACCCATTTCGATATTTGTGTTGTCTTGTCCCTTTAGTACATGAATTTCATGAGTTCCATGTCAAATTTAATGCGGTAAAAATATCTTCTGTGACATTTGATTCAGCTTCAAAATGCACTGTTCCAAAGCAGCCCAGTTCCTCTGAGGCTGAACTGCCCCATATCTGTGGGGAATGGTTGTTTCAAGGGACATGGGTATGGATCAGTCTGCCTCATTCAAGAACATGCAGATGATGTCTTCTGAAGATGTCTTTACTTAAATGGCATACAGGTGCACGTAGACCTAATGTGCTAGAAACTGAGTTACTGGAAAGAAAAGACACAAAAAAGAAATGACTGAAGAAGTAGAACTGGAGTTTTTGATTGGGATTTTATATTCAGTAAGCATGTAGAAAAAGTGAATGATTAAAAAATTGGAAAAGATATAGTAAGGACAAAAAGGCAGTTAATTTTGGTTTACTACTGTGTCTTGGCTTGGCGTCATCCTGCTGGTATGCTTGATTAAGGGCAAGGAACCTTTGCTGAAGAAAAGTTTGAAGACACCTTTCTAGGATTTGGGTGATTTAAACAAAATACCAAATAATCATGAAAGAGTGAGCTTTTTATATGGTTTATGACTGTAAAGACAAAAGCTAAAAGAGAATATGGATGAGGTCATTGACCTGGGAATCAGATTGACTAAAATTCCTGTTGATACAGGGAAACATACTTCACTAATGCATAGCCCTGAAAAATTTTAAGTGCATGCTTCTAGTGCAGAGAAATGTAGTCTCAAAGGCATGGGAGGCTGCTGATTTTTCAGATCCCAGGCAATGGAAAGCTGAGGGAAAGTGAGCTGGCTCTTTAATGTCATTCAACTAATCTTAGAAGTTTGATATATTCATTTTGGCATGTTTGGAGGCAGCTAAAACATTTGGGACTGTTGTAGACGTAAAGTAATAGCTGAATATCTACACTTAAAGACAGTATTCGTCCCATGGTATGATGACATGATGTACTATTTAGAAATCTATATGTTGCAGGATTGAGTTAAACATGAGGTGTCAGTCTGAACAGCTAGTTGCGGTCAGTTTAGGCAAGCTGTTTGTGTCATTCAGCTTGCTGAAGACTTCTTTTGGACAATACTTTGTCATAGAAAAAATTATTAGATCTGTCAAGTCTTGCCGATCCAGTCTATGATGGGCAGTTTACAACTGGAGCACAGGGTTGGATGAGCATCCTCCTAATCACATCACTGATTTCTTAGTTGCTCCCAGTCACGCTTTGGCCTTTCATGGCATGGAAGAGGTGGAGGAAATCAGAGGGAAACCAGACAGTCAAATAAAAGACCAGAGAGGTTTCCATGGAAACCTCAGCCTAAAATATTTCTAGATAAAATGGCAAAAGTAAAAATGGTCCTCAATAAATGCTTGACATGAAAAACATTTTCTTGTTTTCTGAGTATAATGTGGAACTATTGAAATATTTATACTTTAAAAGCATTGGCAAAAAAAATTGCTGTCGTTAAGCATGCTTAAGCTGTAATGAAACAATAAGTAAGTGGGGATAAACTGAGTATTACTGTATTTATTTCTAGAATTAAAATTGAAATAGTCTTTTCTGAAGATTCCAAAATGTTTACAGAAGAGTTTCCTCAAACTTATTTTACTTATTTCTCAAATATAAGTCATGTGAGAGTGATTGTGCTTAGAAGACCTCTACAGCCAAATAGCTGTTAAAATATCATAGGATACGTTTTTACTTTACACTCTTACAGATTATTCTCTCCAAGAATCTTCAGGTATTATATGGACTGAATTAAATGTGAATAATGTTTTTGCAAATGAAGAATTGATCTAAGTGAGAGTGTTTACATGCAACTAATATTGTAAATGGTATAAATCTGAATGTGTGCAATATGATACTTGGGTGATTTAAGATAAAACTGAGTAAACCTCAGCCTTTGGCTCCAGACCTATGGAGAATTGCTTTCTAATAGGGAATACTTTCCATGTAGAAGCATTCAAGCAATGCCTGTTAAGTATGTGATTCCCTGCCAATTACAACAGAATCTGAAAGCAGAGTAATTTAGTGGCACTGAGTATTTTTTTTTTTAAACAAATGTTTCCCAATGACCATCTAAATAGAATGGTTCATGCAGATCTGCCTGACAAGAACTTTTGAACTGAGCTCTTCATAAATACTTGATAAAACATACTAGGCAGAATGCTCTTTTATCTAGAGCCTATGGTGAATATCACTTGTGATAAAGTGACATTGGTGGCTGCATAACAAGTGTAAACTTGTCTAGTTGGAGTATTGGTTTTATGGTCTTTTTCAAATTCTGCTTAGTTTCTCTTGAGACTTTTCTTAGATCAATATTTGCAAGGAAAAAATAATAAATTGATGACATCTTACTACTTTTACAGTAAGCTAGCACACACATTTGTTGGTTACAATATGAATTCATTAGAATGAAGGCTGAAATTAAAATGGTCCAAAAGGTTTTCATTTTACATTTTAGTGAAAAATCAGCTGGAAAGTACTTTAAGGTGTTGTGGAACACAGTAGAGAGTGAGAAGTCTTTCATTATTATTTTGAACAATCTGATGCTCTATATAAGAGATAGGGTTTTTGTCAGAAGTTAAAAAAAAAAAAAAAAAAAAAAAAAAGGAAAGAAAAAAAGAAACAGAACTGTAAAATTCTACCGAAGCTGTACTAAAATCAATAGAATGTGTCTGCTGACCTAGAAACTGCTGCCTCCTTGTCGTGTCGGGACATACAAAGCACCAAATTACCACTTAGCAGCAGCTAGAAAGCGACCACTGCAGATGATGAGAAGTAAAAGTTTTGTTGCGTCTCCCCCCAAATTTTGAAGAGTTGCAAATGGTCTACTAAAGATGTGATCATCTCTAACTGAGCAATTGTGCAGTGAACCCCAAACTAGTACACAATCCCCCTTATGGCATTTTGCAGAAAGCCTACTCTTTTCTCCGTTCTGGCAGCTGTCATACCAACGTGTATTTGGTGTGGATTGCTTTTTTCATTTTGAAATTGTTAATATCTTAAGATTACTTATTGAAGTGCCTAATCCTTGTCTCACTTTGGTTTTACATTTTTTAACCTCCAATGATCTTAAAGAAACACCTTATTCTGGTAAAGGTAGAATTTCACTAGAAATTGAATACGGAATGATAGGATTCCAAAATTATAATCTAAACGTAGAAGAAATATTAAACTAACTAAAGTGCCTGATTACCCATTTCTAATTTTAATTATATCAAAGTTTTAAAACTTATTTAAATCTACTCAAACTTACCTGCTTTCATTTTCTTACTTGCTTAGAACTATAATGTACTCCTAGCATCAATGGAGGTTTAGACAGCAAGCAGAAAATAGATCCCACTGGACTTACTAGTCCAAATTTTTAGCTAGTATCTAATAGATTTTATTTCTATTTTTATGAGACTTTTTATTATTAATAGTGTTCTCAAAAGAAGCTAATGAGTCGTAATACATTTGCATAGTTATGAAGCTTGATAATTTATTCATGGAGATAGCACACAGAATGGAAAACTGGCATTAATTCTGCTAGAAGTTAGCTGAGAATACATGCTGTTTCTCACTGGCTCTGTTCTAGGGCCTTTTTCATTTCAGTTTTCAACAAAAAACATAAAGGAAAATTACACTTACTGTAAGTTTCCTTTTTTGTAATATTTTACAAAGGAATAAATAGTTCTGAAATAATTGTGGCTTTGAAATAACCCAAACTTTATTTAAAAATTGTTGGAATATAAGAAATACTACATCTTGCACAGAGTAACTACTAGTGTATGTCCTGGATGCAGGTGAGTAGGGCAGATAGTTTTTTATTATTATTATTAGCATTAACAAATACTTTTTCACTCTATTCAAAACAGCTTATGTCTGTAGCTCTATGAGTATATGAAGACAAATGAATCACTCATTACATAATCTGCAGTATGTTACCTGAAGCTGTATAAGCTTTTCTATTTTTACAGTAGTTATAGTAAGTGAAACTGAATCTTGTCCGGGGCATCATGACACACCAGCATTTCAATGGCCCTGAATAAGTGTGTGCATTTAGTGGGACTGAGATGAAAATAACTTTGCACTTTTTACGCTTTCCTTCTTGAACATTGCATACACTTAAATCGTCACAGATCCCCTGGTGATACGTATCACCAGAGCGAGGCGAACAGCTTGCAGACATCAGTGCTTTTGGGGAAGGCAGCCCTCGTTGCCGAGTGCAAATCGCCCACCAGCCACAGGCTGGGTGACTTTGCTTGCTACTTGAAATTCAAAACTGATGTTTTCTGAAGAGCAGATAGGCTGTGTGTTCTCTGAATGTGTGCCCCTATGAGTGTGTGAAATACTTCTTTTCCAGAGGTTTGGTACCTGAAACATAAAACCTGTGGTCAGTGTCAGTTGGTCAGCTTATGCTTTGGGGGGAAGTGCTTTCCCTTTCGAATAATTTCACTTAAGTCATCAATAAACAAACACTGTTTTGTGGTTTGAATGAATCAGTGCGTTGGGCCTGATGTTTATTTTCTGTGAATGTTTAAATCTAACTTGGGTTTTTTTGCTTATGCATCTTTGACAGCAGCAAATAGAAAAGGGTAAGGACTGATAAAATTCAGATTCACTGAGTGTGCAGCATTGGCATTTACTCTGCAATAAATGATTAAACCTGGGCAAATTGAAATAGAGATGCTAGGCGTACTATAAAAGTATCATGATAAAAAGTGTTGGTGCCTAGGAAACTTTGATTTTGATGTTCCCAAGAAATGTGTGTGGGGGAAAAAGAAATGCATGATATACTTTCATACTTTCCATTGTTTTAGAAAATGAAGCTGCAATTTAAGTTCCGAAATTGAAATGAATTACTTCAGAGATATTCAGACCTGAAATTATTGTTCAGGTTGTAAAAGAAAAGAGGGCAGCAGTGACAACAGTGCCTGCTTTTGTTTTGCAGTAGTTCTTGATACTAACAAGTTCTTAAATAGTGTTGAGTGAGTTCCATGGTTTTACATGGTAGATAGTGCCAGATAGTAATATTCTATAATATTTGAGAAAGAAAACGGGATTTGGTTTTTAAGATGATATGTTACAGATAACCAGTGGAGACTGTTTATTGTATCTCTATATATTGGGGCAACTGTTAAATTCATTCATAAATTCATACCTAGAAATACAAATGATTTAAGCAACAGTTGTAGCTTTGCCTGAAACTGTCCCTTCTCCTCCTCCTACGTTTTAACAGCATTACTCTCTACCTATAAAGAATTCTTTCACTTATCAAAAAAAAAAAAAAAAAAAAAAAAAAAAAAAAAAAAAAGCTTTGACCTATTTCTCCTTATTCCTTCAGTTGTCAGTGTTCTGAGTATCCAGATAGGTTCTGTACAGGCTTTCATAACTAAAATAACTCCAGAAACATAAATAGCCTATAGAGACTAAAGCAGAGCTGAGAATAGTTGGGCTTTTGCTTTTACATTTCACAGATGTTATTAATTCCTCTCCTCAGAAAGATGGAGACCTTACTTTGAGTCTGTTCCAGGGCCTTGAATTTGCCAGGTTTAAATAGTTGTTTTGTTTAACAATACTATGAAGCTCTAGTTCATTTTTCTTCCTTCATTAAAAAAAAATTAAATATCAAAATTTGCATTAAATTGTAAGGCCTTCTGAGCTGTTGAAATTGACTAGCCACATTAATGCTCTTATAGCAGAGGAAGTGTACATTGTCTTCAATTTTATAATTGGAACTAATCAAAGTGCAAACTGACGGTCATCAGAAACCATTTGAGAAATGGTTGTCTCACTTCAGTGTACTACAAACTAGTCTCACCAGTCTCACTTTGATATATTACTATGATGTTTTTCTGTGTTATTTTTAATGTATAAGAGGGGAAAAAATCCTCCTAAAAATAAGATTTTTAGAGCTAATTAATAATGTAGTACAAAACATTTCTTTAATTTGCAGTACAGATACTGTCACTGTATGTAGATACAAATAATTTTCTTACAGATGTTTTCAACCAGAATGACTTATTTCACATAAAGGGAATCAAAAATCAAAGAAGAGTGCACTGCAGGAAAAGCCACATGTGTGTTTGTTCCTCGTCTCCGATCATTTGCACAGATTTGCAAGTGCTTTGTCCTTTTTATAATACAATGTGGAGTGTGTGTTTTTTTCCCTGAAATTGTCCAATGTCCATTACAGAATCTCATTAACCAATAGCTAAGAGCATACAACCTCCAGTAAAATGGAAGTCTCAATTTTTTGCATATTCTATATAGAAGAAACAGGCTATCATCATTTGCTTCCAAATAACTGGATTGCTAGGTGTTCTATGATCCTGATTGCAATGGTAATAGTGACATCTTCTCATTGAGAAGAATCCAAACCTGTCCATCCTGTAGTGGGATTATCAAATATCAGTATCCCAGAAAACAGTCTTCTCCCCGCACACTAACGAATATAACTATGTTTACAAAAATAGGTAGTAATATCAAATGAAACTTCTAAAAGTAACTATGCATTTGTGCATATGTTGTCTTATGTTAATCAATACATCAGTTGCTTTTCAAAAATTGGTGTTAACGAGCTGCTGTCATTGTGTCGTTGGAATCTGCGGTTGTTTGCAGGCTATCTGTATAGGAAACAAAGATGGAAAGTTGCTGGAGATGATGATTTTTGAAAGCTGTTACAAGAGATCCTGCAGGAAGGAATTTTATATTAGAGGCAGAAGTGCTACAGTGAAATGAGAAAGAAGAGAGTTTATATTTAGAAAGGTTTAGAGCATTTTCCATATTGCAGAAAACATTCTTGAGCCTAAAAGAGTAAATTACAGGATATTTACCTTTGTGGTAATGTACCCCTCTTCCTCCAGATTGATTTTGTGTTTTTTTTTTTTTTTTTTTTTTTCCTCTCTGTGGCTGACTAGTATATCTACTCATCCTCTCTATTTCAGTTGCTCTTTTCTTCCTGAAGTGTTCCTGAGGAACAAATTAACAAAAGGATTCAAAACAAGTCTTCAAATTACATTCTACCTGCACTTGTAGGCAAGCAGCAGTCAGGCGTAGTCTATCATGATGTTGATCTTTGTTTGTAGATTAATTCTCAAACCAACTGTCAAATTAACCATCTGCTTGGCTTGAACTATCTTCCTGTTACATCCAGTGGGGAGCAATTTAGCAATAGAGATACCTTACATAAAGTAAAGTACAAATGTTTTCAGAAAAGCTGAAACTGCTATATTTTTAACTAATTTTCCCTTGTGTTTCTACAGCTTACAACTATTAGAGGTTTAGGGGGGGGGGAAAGGCATTTGAGATAAGCTCTAGAAAATTAAAGACATCCCCTATATGGTCAGGTATTCTCAAGAATGCCCAATAATTAATTTTTTCCCTGATATAAATTTGAGGAATAAAAGAATGAACTACCAAAAAGAGTTGGTTTGTGTAATAGATGGTTTGACCTGAATGCTAAGGCTGACAACAGATACAAACACTGTCACTGCTCTATGAATTAGTAATTCTTGCTTAATCATATTAAAGCTTTAATTGCCTTTGACTATTGTGATAAAGATTTCTGCATAACAGACACTTACATATGCTTTTTGCGTAGCTGGCATCCAAACAAGGTGGCTTAAAATGCCAAATTGTCCGAAGTAGTCTTTCACCTTTAATCTATGACATCATTTGACTTACAAAAGCTTTCTGTTACAGACTTTGAAATAAAAATATTTTTCATGAGATTTTTTTTCTCTTTAGATGACAGTTTAATCTCCTGTTGCTGTATAAAGTAGATCTCATGATAACTCACTTACCTGTTGCAACTATACACTGTTACTTCCAAAGAAACAGTGAAAATACTATTTCTCTCATTCAGCCTCCTATCTGGAAAGGAGGGCGGCACTGAGAGGTGTGCACTTAGATGAATGCTAAGGGGACAACAGAGACGTGTGGGAGAGGCCTGGCAAAACTTAATCCTAGCATTTCATCTTACTCTTTCAAAAATTGTTACTTTAAAACTATCTTTTTATATAGTTTTGAATTCTAGAAAGGTGCCAGTTTGATAACCCAGAAATAATAGGGCTCCTTCTGGTGCAGCGACAGAACATGCTTTATGCCTAACCTCTAGCAATCGTCTTCAACAGTACAAGGAAGTATCCAATAGACTATCATTTTGCTGACACAAAAACTAAGACTAGTTTTGAACTGCTATCAAGTTGAAGCTCATTTTGTAGGAGCCTGTATCGTGGATACAGTCAAGCTGTACTGAAATTTAAGTGGTGAAAATGATCGTTATTGTACACGCAACATACTAGTTCATGTCTTCCCTTTCCCTACTTTTAGTACTGCTTTGTACCTTTTGCTGAAAACTACTGTAACAGGTCAACTAAGACACCTATTTTATTTTGGTGGTTATTTGAAAATTTTATAGTATTTCAATGAGGAAAGAACTCAAATTATTTATTAATGCTTGTTTTATTTACTGCTTCCTTCCTAAATGAAAACAATCCTCAGTTCTGCTTCCTCTATGCTGTTTTTCAAGCACTAATTTTCTGTAAAGCCCATTCTGACAGTGGCATTTACCTCTTGCTTTTAATGTCCTATATGTACCTTCACTGTGTCAGGAATATTGTGGGGTTTTTTTGTCTTTTGTGTACACAATAATCAAACTGTGATTCACATTTCTAGATTCAATGTATATTACCTCAATAGCAAAATAATTACTGGAAATCAGCAAATAAGAAAGAATGGTATTCAGAAGAGCTGGATGCTCCATTTAGTAGAAAAATTGATTATCTACAAGAGGACTATTTTCATATATTACACCAAACTGCGTGCTTGGCCCTCTATAGTATACTGAATGATGTTTGTTAAAAGGCTTTTGGAAATACCACTGTAAAAATAAAGTGTGTGTGTTCCCTGAGCTAATATAAGTGATCATGGTTTCCCTCTGAACGTACTTTTTTTCTCAGTTTTGCTGTTTAAAAAATATTCATAAAGACTGTACAGATGAGGTAAAGAAAAAAAATTAGATCAAGTCTTAACTTTAATCAGCTGTATATTACAGTATTTGGATACTATCATCTGCTGAAGGAAATTAATTTTTATTGATATTTACATGTGACCTCAGCATAGAAACTTTTGCAATGGTTCAGGTGCCTGCTGTGAAATGATAGCAGACAAACAAAAAATTATTTGAAAGAAAATGTGTGATAAATACCCAGAGTAAGCATTTAGTAACACCAAAAATCATATGCTAATCATATTTGGAGTTCTAAAAGCTGTGTGTGGGAGTTTTGTACAGATTGCAGTTGCCAGAGGCACCCAAGTGAGAGTCTCAGAGTTTCACTAGAGGCATACATTGGATATGTGCTCAAACAGCCCAGGAGGGTGATGCTTTGCTATGGATTTGACTCATTTCTAAAGTAAGGAAAAGTAAGATTGAGCTGAGACTCATTTATCTTTAAGTGTAGGTATCTCTAACATAAGCTAGTTATCTTGATTCCTTTCATAGTTAACGGACAGGCTTTCTTTCATCTCATCTGAAGGCTAACATCTGAAACAGATTAGGTGTTTCTCTTCATGGACTTCAAAAGGAATTGAGATGACTAGCCTGCTGTAGGTATCTAAATGTATGGGAAGAGCTCATGCCAAATGTCTGAAATCAGAAAGGATTCAAGTTGAAATAAGAAACTCTTAAGGTTTGTTGGCATGGTGTCTGGGAGTGCAGGTCCATTTCTAAGCAGAATTAGTCATGGCACTGGAGGCAACTGTGCTGGGAGTAGGGAGAGCAAGGGGAGGGTGTGCCAGTCCGTGCTAAGAGGAGCACCTTGGCCAAAGCTGGTGCTAGCTGCACCGTTCTCAAGGTATTGGGTAAAGCAGGTGAGAGATGCTGGCTGCCATTACTGAGTATCCCATTCGAATCTAAGAAAGATAATCCAAAGTTTAACATTTATAATATCTTGGAGAGGAGTAAAATACAAGGGGCATTTGCCTTTGGTTCATCCCTGTTCCTAAAGCACCCCCAGTGCAGAGTATTATTATAGATGATGATATTGTAACTTAAGGCAATATTTACTTTCAAATTGTCTGCCCAGTAACTGATTACAGTAATTATTGGAAACAAGCAAAAAGTCCCTATAATTTTGACATAAGCTTGCAGAGTTGGTTATCTTCATTACGGATAGGTTATTTAAATTTATGCTTCTTCTGAATGAAACACAAAATTGATAATTTTAAGTCAATGCGCAAAGCTCGCACTGAATCAAGGTTCATTGCATTCCTTTCACTTCAGACATGGAAGGAGGACAAACTCACCATGCATTTGGAGTCAAATTACTTCACCTTATGGTTCGGTAATGAGATATTGATTTTCACAGAGCAGCTCATGTTAGAGGAAAAACAAGAGACTCGATTGCAATTATGAAAGCTATTTGCAATTGAAAGTGGGAAAGATTTCCTTTCTGGACAGCAGAGTATTTTCTTCAGCTAAGCATCTCCAACAGGATTGTGAGAACTTGATACCAAAGAGGTATAAAACTGATAATAAAACTTAAATACGCATGTTTTTATTTTCCTAAGTCAGAACTATTTGTGATAAAGAGCTACCTAAAAGATATCCTCAAAATATTTTGCAGGAATATGTGCAGTATGTTAAGTGCTTAATGTTTCAAAATTACAGAGTCAGAGGGACTTTGTGCAAAAGTCTATAACGCTCTCTGATTTCAGCTGCTCTTTAGCAATCCTTTCAGCTGACCCACAACTTGGTACAGTTGCACAGAAAGTGTAACCTCGGAGAAACTCTCCTCTTTGTACTAGTGCAACATCACTCATCCCAAAACTCAGTGGTCTACTCTCAGTAAAATCAGACTATTCCTCTCTAGCTATGTATGCTTGGCAGCTATACTCCGAATTTGATGAAAGAAGGCAGCAAGAGCCCGAAGGTGCTTTAAGGCTGGCTCAGGCCAAAAGCGACAGGATCCTTGCGATATTCTCGCAGGGCCCTGGAAGGTCTCACCTCTCCTCTTGGAAAGCAGTGGTTTGCTTTTCCCCGTTCAAAAAACGCAGGAGTAGGAGGCTTCTGTTTTCTTCCCCGCTGCTTTTGCATCTCTCCCTGCCCCAGCCTGTTCTTTCTCGTAGCCGCTGTGGCTTGCCTGGCTCTGGCGTTTTTTGCTGGAGTTGTACTTGCCTGCTTCTCTGCTGGTACCGTGCTGGGAGGAACGGCGGCCCAGCCGGACTGCGCGCCCGCTTCACAGCGGTCTGTGCGCTCAGCGGCCACTGCTGCGGGTGGGCCACAGAGGTTTGATCATACTCTACTTGTTGAAAAACTGGATTGATTTCTACATGTGATTGCAGGTGTTACATTTCGCTTATTAAAATTTAGTTTTTCTGCCAAGAGACTAATTAGTAATCTAATCTGTAGTATTCTTGTAAGATAACTTCCTCTCCAGCCCTTTTTGGAGAAATTATATTATTAAATCTCTTATACTGAACTAAATTATTTGCTCTGGAAAAGGGTTTGTATGACTAACAGATGATGTTTTCTGGTTAGGAAAAATAAACAAATGGCTGCTTCAGGTTTTTCTTCATAGTTTAAGATACTATGTTTCTGTTTAGTGTCCTCTCGGGAATACTTGTTAGAGGTTAAGAATGCTAGTTAGGGTCATTCGCATGTTATTTATATTTGAATGACTATATAGAGTAGAGGAATATTAGAGGAAATTTTTGTTGTTTTACTTACTACTTTGCTGGGAGTGGGTGGTAGAATTTTTGAAGGAGGTAAATTATGTTTCTGCTAGGAAGTGTCCTGCTATCTATTTTCCTCTGGTTTTATTCTCAATTTATAGCACACTTTTCTATTTTGAATGCTTACAAATTGTACTACAACTTTCAGTATCTGCAGGCCAATAAAATGAATTAAAAATGTGTCTATGAAAATGTATTGAAGGAAAGTAATAAAATGAAGATGGAAAATGCTATTATAAATTGCATAGTTCAGTAAATTGTAGTACACTGTAGAATTTCAATTACAGAAACACATACTTTACACAAGTAATTACTAAAGAAATTACTTGAGAAGCACATCCATTCATTGAATTACAGGACATAAATTCTTCTTCTGATTGCATCTTCTGTTGTGAGGATGGCAATCACAGACAAACACTGATCTCTAATAACACGATCTTTTCTGGGTTAGAGCTTACTGTTAGCTGGGGAATGGGGGAAAGACTGATCAGAGGTTGTTGCTTCTCACGCACAAAGAGAATGAATGAATGAAACTAGTTAAATGCAAAGCGAGAGCTTTGATAGTTGGCAGGACTTCTTGTCCTGTGCATGGCTTTCAATGAGTATTTGAGTACAGTAGATCTGTAAGACAGTTGTGGGTGCATTATGTATGCATACGTGTGTGTATTTTATGTTCGCAGCGTAACTACAGTCTGTAGGGAGTATGATAGGGAATATTGTGCTTCCCTGTTGTACAGTGACTTCTACATGTGATTAACTGAACTCTTAGTAACTTTAGGGTCTATATAGTCTAATTAGGTCTAATTCTACCCACCTATGTTGGAAACTTTGAAGTAGAGACTGGAATTGCCTTCACTTTTAGGAAAATATGAGCTGGACTGTTCACAGTGGTGAATCCAAGCATGTCCTAGGGCACCTTGATGCTTTGGAGTTCGGTGTCCGGTTGTCCTGAGCTAAACAGGTTTCTTCTGATAGTGGTTTTCAAATGGAGAAAGAAAACTGGAAGTAACCTGAAGGGAGGTGATGGGAAAAAAATTGACAGCAGAGATCAAACTTAATTTGGAAAGGTTTGGAGTCCTGTTTGCTAAAGAGCAGAGCTGTACCTTTCAAGCTGATCTAAGAGTAAGGGGAATTTTAGTTTCTGGCTTGACAGCTGGAATCAGTTCCTCTGAACTAGAAGTTTGTTGTGAGGTTTGGATAGAAATGTTATCCCTACTCATAAATGTTCACAGCGAACGTTTGGTGTTCAGTCTGGTTGTCTGTCAGACTGTCTGCTGGGTCCACCTGCTCAGGTCTTCCCCGAGAGCTGCTGGTAATAAAGAAACAGGCAAGCTGAAGGGGATGAGCGGTGCTGTTAACGTTGGGTGCAATGCCAGTTTCGGTCTGAGCAGAGTAGAAGGGAGTGAGAGTTGTTTGCATTTGTAATCTCGACAGCGGAGGTAGGTAGCAAGGTACAAGAGTGGTTTTTGCGTACGCTTGTGTTGGGCACCAGAACGCTTTGGGTTCCGCGACCTCCCTGAAGAAGCGGAGAGATGATTCTTGTCCTCGCTGTACAGGTCGCCAAAGCAGAACCCCTGACAGACCCGAAGAATACAGCTGAGCCTGAGTGTGTATGTGTTTGAAGGGTGATAGACATGTGGACAAGTGCTTTTTTTCCTCAAAAAATTGTGATGCTATCAGATCTCTCAAGAATCGTTATCTAGTGCTTTAACAAGAAGTTAAATTTCTCTTGATAACACTGACTTTCTGTGAATTTGAGCAACTGGTTTATGCCTCTATATAATCACTTGCAAATGAAATTGGAAATGCTTGCCTGTTCAGACAATTGAGAGAAAGAATAAAAGGTAGTTAGCAGCGTGGCTAAACATTTCTCAGTTCCTAAGAATTTTGCAATGGTTTTTCCTCTCTTATTTGACCTGTTTAGATGTGAGCCCTTTCAAAAAGGGATTTCATGTCAGTGATGTAGGCTGTTTGCGTATAGGAGCCCTGACTTTGATTGTTGTACATTGGAAATAAGAAAAGCTGTATAAAAATCTAATACGAAGAGGAGAAATTAACAGAATATATGGGAAAAACAAACGCAGTGTATACAGTGTGATATTAAACGCACAAAGTAAGCAAAGTAAGAAATGTAATCTCATTGACTTAGTGTAGGCAATGCTCAAAATGGCGCCCTGTGCTTTCTCTGGTTCACGCCTGCGAATGTAGGACTTTAATGTATTTGTTTGTATCTTAGACAATAAAGGTTATAATTAATAAAACATCCTCTCAAGTCAGTACTTTACAAGGTATTTTCTTTTTATCATAGTAAATGGCCCTTCCTTTTATTGTGTTTTTAGACTTCTGCATCTGCCCTGATGTTTGCATGGATTGAACTTAAAAGTGTTGATGTATTTTTAATTATTATCAAAACAAGTCAACTTGTCCATTTGTTCCTTTAAATTTTCTGTTAATGTCTTCTTTCTCCCCCTTACCCCCCCACTGATAACACCAGCTTGCTAAGCTCTTCTTAGTGTAATCTTATTACAGTCTGAGTTCAAGAACATTCTCACAGAACTTGGTTGTGTTTTCATACTAATAGCATTAGTGAGTCAGCTTAGCACTCATTCTTGTCACAGTGTAACTCTAGATTTTTTTTTATTTATTTAGCAGAAAAGAACAGAGTTGTCCCTGAATTTTTCTGTGCAAAATAATAAAGGTAGATCTTCAATAGCAACTGAACAAAGGCAAACATATGTATAGACATAGTTTATTGCTTTTGCCTGGTATTACTATAGATTTTAAATTAACCCTTCATAGAGAAAACGAAAAATTCTGTTGTTTAAATATCCCTTTCATTTTCTCTTGAAACAATATATATGGTAATACAAATATTATCTACAAGATACTCAATATGTTTACTTCAGAAAACAGGCAGGAACAGAACTTGTTTTGTTACACTCTTATTGCTTCTCTTTGAAGAAATTTCAGAATACACTAAATGTTTAGACATGATTATACAAATATCTGTGCTTCCTACATCACATTGCATAGTTATTTGCTTGGAATTTTTATTTCCCATAAAAAATGTCATGAGGTACTAATGTAAAAATCCTTTAAGAGTAGATAACAGAAGATGTTTCAGCCTCTTAAATGTCTAGACAAGTTGTACTAGATTCAGTCCATAGAGCTTGAACATAATTCTGTTTTAGATCACAATTTTAAAGTGCATTGGTTGATCAGTGTAATCTCTTTTTGTGTTACATACTCTACGTGATTTATCTCTGAGACGTGGTTAGATATGGAACATGGACCAAGAAGTTGGCAAACACTTTAACAGCTTGGCATCACTTGCAGAACATGAATAAACTTGCAGAGCAGTTGTTAATGCTGTGAGTTTTTCTACACGGAGAAGTTAATGCACTGTAAGTTATGTTATAAATTTACATTGCCATAGCTATTTTGCACCAACTCTCTCTGTGGATACACTTAGAGTTGCATGAATAGTTAATGTTAAGTAAATCAGGTGTAAATTTAGAGCACGCTATTTTAAAGTGACTCTTGTAGCAATATTTAATTAGAGTATTCTGAAGTTGTTGCAAAATCCACAGTATTAGCTTAGACGATTTAAACTGGATGCTATCCCTCTTGTTTTGTGTGCACCGACAGGAACTTCTCCATCTGCAGATCAGCAGGGATGGGAACTGCTGGTAGCTGTGATCAGTGACCTTTTCCATTGGCACAGCAAGACCCAAATGTTTGTGGTCAAAGTGGTTCTGAGAGATAACTTGCTCTATGTTTAAAACAATAAATTCATACCCTGGCTTATTAGGCACCAACGTGCACACAAATCTGAATCGTCAGTCTTTTAGTATGAGTGGAATGCAGTTTTTTAAGCAAAACAGTTTTCAGCACAGATATGTTTTTTTTTTTTCAAATTCTATGTACTTTGAAGTTGTTAACATTTGGTATAGAAAATACTGAGAAATCATGTCAAAATACAATTTCTGCATTTTCAGAATGTGGTATTCTGATTTTTTTATTGTACTGAATTTAAAAAGCAAACAAACCTAAACCTCTAGTGTTATATATAAAGTTAAAATGTCAACACCAGAAAGATACATTTCAGTATTTGCTTGGCTAGGGAACTTCTTATTGGTGATACCATCTATACTGTCTTGCCACTCCTGCCTTTTTTAAGTTACTTTGATATCCACAGTGTAACTGGATAATTCCTACATACTTCCATTCTTAACATCACATCATGGGGATCTATGAATTTAATTCTATAAACTGCTTTTAGGAACTTTTTAGGAGTTTATGTCTAAGAAAAATAAAATGACAAGAAGTTCTTGGGATAACATGATAACAGTAATTAATTTCATGTTAATATTGATCAATTAGCAATACTAAATACTAGTATTACTTATAATACAATAGCATTAATTTGGTCAGCCTGCACTGTTGATGATTATAGTTTACTTTTGCCTCCAGTAAATCAAGAAATTCCCTCATACCTCTTCTGACCAGAAACTTAATCTATCTGTCAGTGTCTTTCAAACTGATCATTTACATTGTGTCCAGAAAATCTTGTAAGTTTTGTCTGTTTTGAGCAAATGGGAATGATTTGTAGCTCCATGCTTGGAAGGTATTTAAAAATATTCTGCAGTCATTATGCTTATTAAAGTTGATGTTAATGGGATAGAGCAAAGTCAAACCTCCTTAGCAAAAAAGGTGAGTTTTTTGCATCACATTGTAATGGATCAGGTTAAATTAGTCCCCAGGCGTTATCAAACTGAAGCGCAGCAGCACCCTTCCTGATTCTGAACAGATGCTGAATTTCATCAGAAATTGTTCTTAGGTGGGATTTAATCTGCTTCCAGTTTCCAGAATAGACTAATGGGGATGTCACAGAAATCTTTGCGGGTATGTGAAGGAATCCCCTGCCCTTCGCAGGAGAGGATCTTCCCTGTGACTGTACAAGCTGGATATCAGGGATGAGCTGAGCAGGAATACTCAATCTAGTTATATTTTGAGCCCTGAACAGCTCCTGTAATCCTGCATTCTGGCCACAGAGTTTAACATCCAAGCCTGACGGGCTAATCTGACCTGTGCTCCTGTGTTTACCTTGCTGATGCTTAAGATACAAAGGAGAAAACTGCGTCATTGAGAGTCAGGAGGTACTGCTGTATATTTATCCGTGCAAATGTGAACAGATGTTGGTCAGTTCTACAATCTGCTGTACTTATTACTTGTTTTCTTTATTTTTTTTATTTTTTTTATTTATCCTTAAAGGTAGAGGCTGCAAATCCGTACTGTTCTTTCTTAGTCTCTGTCACAGTTGGCAGTACTTGTTCACCTTGCACATTTTCATTAATTTGACTTTTGAAGCAGCTGCCAGTGAGTCTCTCAAACATCCTGTATTCTCTCTAGCGCGCTGACAAATACACTAATGATGCCATCCGTGAAGAGAGGCCCTGGCACCTACTGATAGAGCAGCTCTGATGGATACGGGATATCAGAGTGCTCCTAACAGGCAACACTCTTCCAGCCTCCCTCAGTAAGGTTTCAGCATCTTCCATCACTGATATTTAATGACAGTCTGGTTGAGAGTAGATACTGTAAAGGACTAAGGGCTGTTTATGTTTGGTTTTGCTTGTCTCATCTTCTCCATCTAGAATATGGATATATGTTTACATTTAGCACCAGCCAGCAGCACAGTGAGCAAAATGTGTTCTTTTGAACCCAGTTTGAATGTTGTTTTGTAGGTTGGATGCCAGGTGACTAACAGCAAAGCTGTATAGCTGGCATGCTTCCTGGGAAACTAAACGCAGTATATCTGCAGAGCACTCAGAAAACACAGAGCCTGAACTTTTATTTCCATAATGCTGGGATTATAAGGAGGTGTATATTTGGGTTTGGGTATTTTTGGTTGTTTGTTTTGCTACTTAATGGCTTTACTCTACCTTCTTTTAAGCTCTGTCCTACTTTTTAATATGATCCTACCTGTATATGATTTTCTAAAGTAACTTCTTAAAACATCTGTGGTTGCTGCTAATGCCAGTTGAAGATGAGTCTTTCAGCACTGCGTGGTGCAGTTCCACCGGAGCTGTTGAACTGATTTGAATGAATTCTTCTAGTTCTCTATGTAGCCAAGCAAACCAGTCATGATGCTCTACTAGCACTACGAGGCTACTTCCCCCTGCTTCTTTCAGAGCTGCCCTGTGTGCTGACACATACTGTGCTGTGCAGTGTGGGCATAGCCTTAGATGTACCATTTTGTAACCATAGATTGAAATGGTTGATTTCAGGCCTGTTTTTCATTGCAAGTACGAAAGTCTAGGGATGCCAATTATTCCTGAAGCAGGTTCAGATAGCATCCTTAGTGTTTTGCAATGTGTGCTTACTTGATGCTCCAGGATGCCTCAGCAGTAGTAGTGAGATATGAAAAAATAAGTCAAATCAGTAGGCATTTAGTAAATATGTTCAGAAAGACTAACTGTGAGAGACCGCTAGGAAAAGAAATGTCAAGCTATTCAGTACATATTTTAAAGAGTAGAGCAAGTGGGGAAAAAGTAATGGAAACTGAGAGGAAAAAATGTATCCTTCGAGAGCTTTTTGTAAAAAGACACCATCCAAGAAAATGAGCCTGGAGTGGAGGAGGCTGTGTATTTTACTGGCCTGTAAACTTTGTTTGGATGGCACCTCTTTTTTAGTCTTAAATAAGCTTTTGCTTTCCATTCAGTCTGCACACCAAAAAACAAGTTGCATGTAATCATTATCTATTCTGCAGACAAGAATGTTTGTTTTTCTAACTTTCATGCCTGTGTTCATGTTTACAAAGTGTTGAACAAATCTCGTGGGTACTGATCATATGAAATTTTTACTTATTTGAAAATGAATTGAGAACTAAATATCCAGCTCTTCCATCTTTACTGAGTGCTACTTGAAGTCTCAGTGTGATTTTTGTCAACCCACCTGACTTGAGAAACGGAGCTTCTCTCTCATTCTGAAGCGCAGATGGATGTGATTTACTTGTTCACATTTTTAAAAAGTACCTCAGTCTTTTTGTTTACAGACCTTTTAAAGAGGAGCAAAGCACACAGTGATTTCTTTCTCAGAATTTTTGATTAACTAAGAGTAATAAAATAAACAAAAATAGTAAATCTGTTTAAATTGAAACTTGCAATTGCTCTTTGTGATCGGAAGAAGTAAACTACTCATTTTTTTAGATTTTTTTTAAGTATATAAAAATATATTTTCTTTAATTTTCAAGGAAAAACATGTTCTTTGAATACAGCCTTTTTTTTCCCCCCTCCTAATGTTAACACTCCCATCTTGGAATATATGTGTGGTATCATACATACCCACATGATTTAGGTTTATTGAGTTTTAAATGCAATAAAACAAAACAACTAGTAATAATAGAATATCCTTTATCTTTTCTTATTCAAATATATGTTTTCTTCCCATTTAGTAAAGATATGCTTGAAACTTCTATTGGTGGGTGTGAGAGTCATCAAGAGAAAGAGGGGATAGAATAACCCCAAAGCTCACTGAATATGAAGTTCTTGAACACCAGACAGAACAAGAACTTTTTTTTTCTATGTGTTAAAATGCCTTTGAGGGAACAGCAAGTGGGCTCTAATGAAGTCCATGATTTGACAGTCCATAAAGGATCCTCACTGGTGACTCTTTTCTTTTACTTTATCTCCAGAAGGGAAGTGAGATGATAATGATAGCTGATTCCAAGTCTCCTAATGCTAGTGGAGAGATAATGAATCAGATTGGCTCTAGTTATAAAATGAGCCTCTAGAAGAAAATTACAATCAAACTCCTAAGTGGTTATGATTGCTGAGCAATGGGGTAAAAGGCTGTTCAAATAACATTCAGACATTGTGAACAGTTTAACCAAGCCTGAGATTTGTTTATTCCAGATTTCCTCACATTCGTTATCGTAAAGTGAGCTAAAACATTAAAAAACCCCGCAATAGTCAACAGTCTATTTTCTTAAAGATGACAGTAGATTTTGTCTGTCGTATCACAAGGAAGGCGTGTGATCTTTATGCCTAAATCTGGTTGGCTTTCAGGATGAAGGTGTGCTAACTGTTGGGTTGTGCTTATTTAATTAGGATGTTTTTGAAGTAAAATATCTTAGTTTTTCAAAACACACAGAGGAAGCTCGTATAATCTCAACTGTAGAGATTCCGGTGGCAGAAAATGGAGTGGCAGAGCTTTCCTTTCTCAAGGAGTCCTTTCTCAAAGAAGACAGGCTGCTCTTCGCCGGCAGCGTATCCGTGAGGCCACGGTAGAAGCTGTGCTGCTTCTCGCTTTTGCTGCAGGATGGAAGTGCTGGAGATGGACAGGCATGTATAGAGGTGCAGTGAACTGGGATCATTCAGCAAGACATTTCACGGTTCTTTGAACTATGGACTTCTGGGTGCTTGAGAGACCTGGATGTGAGAGTCTAGGACTGAGGACAACGTATGACAAAAGTAATTTTAAATCCAAACAAAGATTTTTTTTAACCTTTTTGCTTGAGTTAAATACCCAAGAAATGTGAGAGTTACTGTTAATAGATAATAAACTATTGCTGATATTGTGAAAGCCTGAAGCCCTTTGTAGAAATTAGGATTAAATGGCTTATTGTTGAAAAACAAAAGTGTTACTAACTGAATTCTCAGTCAGCTCAAAAGGACGTTCTGCCATGATAATATTCAATTTGTTATTATTGACAATATGGAGGAATGTAGGGAAGTAAATGTCGCATGATATCAGAGTATGATATAGAATTGAATCAGAATGGTATAATTGAAATTAAACCCAATAACATTTAAGAATAAATAAAGGCAATTAGGCCCTTGTTCCAAAGCATCAGCGTGCAAGGTTTTCCTCAAGAAAGATGGTTATTTCTAAAGGGGGTGCCCATTTCTCATTCAGCCACAGTGCATCAAAACTGTATTGATGAGATTATGATGAGAAGCTGCAAGATAGAACCAACTGACTAAAGGAGAGGAAAAAAAAACAGTATTTGACAGAAAGAAAAAATACTCTTAAGAGGATTATGCAGAATAGAGGGAAAGCCAAAATGAACAACTATAACATAGGAATGGAAAATAATCTGTCTTTATTAAAAGAACTGAATTTATTCTCCTTTAAAATGTGGGTGGTTTTCTAAACAAATTATTTGGTGACACCCATTATGAAAGTACTACAGCTCTTTACAGAATTAATAGCTTTTATCATCATCATTGATTCAGGAAATTGGAATAAATATCTTCTCGTATTAGCATATTATGTAGATGACTTTGTAAAAGGCTCAAAGCTGTTTACTATTTCATGCTCGAAATGCAATAGTTATATCTCCTTGGAAAAGAAGCATAGTTAATCTACATCAGCTGAGAAATGGGGAGTGGGTGGTGTGTTATTTCAGAGCTCAGAAACAAGTCAGCTACAGCTCTAAGGCTGAATTAATAAAGATATTCTACTTATGTGTGTATTCAGTAGCATGTGTCTCTAGTAGGTGTACTGATCATACATAAAAATCAGAAGGTTCAGGTTATTAACGGTTTGCAAGCTTTGGCAGTAGAGAAACACAAGCGTCACTGTTGTATCAAGACCAGCTATTAGCGACACTAGTAGTCATCTCTGCTCAGCTACGTAAGCAGTAAGGATAAGCAAAGTAAAGTACTTCTGGGCCTGGTTTTTATTTTTTCTTTAAGCCTTTTCAGATAGGTTGTCCCAGGTGTCACCTGTGTAAATAAAAAAAAAAAATTTGCATTTTCTTTTGTGAAATCTGGTTAATCGCTTCTCTTATTCAGGTTTTTCATATAGTTGTATTTAAGTTGCTCTTTTCATACTACAGAGTTCTCTTAGGCATAGATGGTGATTTGAGTGTGCGATGTATTTTCAATTCACACCAACTTAGGTATGGCTCTATAAGAATTAGGCTATTTTGTGGGGCAGCAAACTGAGAGCAAACTGATGTAAAACCACACTGTTCTATTTCTAGTTTGAGCTATTTTTTTGTTAATGCATGTGCTCACACATCTGTTTTCTTGTTCAAATTAACAGTGCATGTCCATGGTGAAATGTTTTGCAATTGTTGCACTATATTTTTTTTCATGGTACAATATGGGATTCTTCTCAGGGATTTCAATGACTAAAAGTCAAACTAAAAACTACTGTGATTTCCATTCTAAGTATTAATTAATTGTAGCATGGCTAATTTTGAGAGGAAAGGTAAGATGAAAGACTAAATGCAGAGCACGAAGTTATTTTAATATGAACAGAGCGAGAGCCGTGATTTGGAATCAGTCAGTCAGATACTGTGGGACTTTTACGCTCCGCCCCTGCGAGGATCTAACGAAGACGTATGTGAACGAAATGGAGCGATCGCCCAGGCGCCGTTGGCCTGTGGCACTGCTGTCTGTGTAGTGGCACGGCCGGTACGGGGTACAGGACTTGCAGTTGCTATAAATTTTAGAATGACCAAAGTCCCTTTTCTAGAAGTCAGCGGAGAGTAAAGCCTGGCAGTGCAGAGGCAGAGGGCAGCGTGAGCCTGCCCTTTCTTAGAGGAGGCTTGTCCTGGGCTGCACGGAGCTGGGACGACGGTGGACAGCAGGGTGGAATCTGCAGCGATGGGATTGCTGCTGCGTCAGATCTCATAAAGCTCTCGTGGCTGGTGGCGGGGTGTTTTCTAACACAGCCCAACAAGCACGCTACAGAGGTTGCCGTCACCTCCTCGAGGTGGATCCGCAGCTATCAGTTTGGTACGGATGTTTGTGAGAGCTGTTGTCAATGCTGTGGAGCGGGTGCTGCTAGTCCGTTTCATAAAGCTTAGTAATGCTCTTAAAGGCCGTGTCAGATGTAGTTTCTGAATCATACGATGGCTGGTGAAGATGCCAAAGTGTCTCAAAAACTCTGTAAGACTATTTCTCAAAGGAGCTGCAAGGCCTGGACTTTTCATTATTTCAGATTCACCAATATTAACAGCAGAGAATCTGAAAAGTTTCTAATTCTTATTACTTTCAAATTCAGACCTCTGTAACGAAAATGAGCGAATTAACATTTGCTCCTCATTCACAGTGAATCTTCCTGGGTTGTAGTTGCTGTGATCGCTCTGGTGCAGCTTATCTCATGCTCTTGGCTTTTGAGGCATCTCACTGACACTTGGACAAGAAGTGCAGAATTTCCTAGCTGAATTTATATTGTTTGAAAGTGCAGTTTAAATATACTGAGAAAAAAAAATGCATTTTATAGGCTGAAACTGAATCTCTTCAGAGAATATATAGAGTCCTCCTCTCGTAGTGTAACACTATCACCGAAGCTCTTCTATGCTGTGCTTACTAGTCCTTTGTTTCTCCTGTTTGGATGTTTGGACACTGCATCGCCTGCGCTAGCAGCTGAAGGATCTGCCAGAGGCACCTAGCGATTCATGTGCTTTGTCACGCTGCAGTACTCGGCTGTCTTAAGTTGACTTGTTGCCCTCTCTTTGCCACCACCCAGTGTTATCCATCTCGCTGCATGAAGCAGAGGCAGCAGAAGGATTAGGCAGGTTCCTGTTGGTATGAGAAAATGAAGCATCATTGCAACTCTCTAATGAATTGCTCTGCAAAGCAAACTAAACCATTTCTTTCAAGACCTGCTTTTTGTCACCCTTGTACTGAGCAGAACCTTCCCCTGAACCAGTAATCTGGTTTATGCGGATGCAGATGTAGTTGATGCAGGTAAAATATGGGTAAAATACATCCATGTAGGGTCCCGATAGGGTATTCTCATAGCCTGCCCTGAATACATGAAATAACCTGCAGATGTCCCTGCCTCCTCTGCAGCACTAATAACACAGGGATCTTTAGCTGATTTTTATTGTATTTTCCAGTGCTGCCCTTTTACTATATGCATATTATTAGAAAGAAGCAAAATTTTCCATTGTTTTGCTTCAGATTTTTCATTAAAATGCACTGCAAATGATATTGCACTTAATATGCATATATAGAAATATTATTGTAATGCTGAGATACACAAATTCAACTTTTTGGTGTAACATTTAGTGTTTTAGCCAGTAATGGACCTGTTTCTCTATCTCTCATACTGACTAGTGCTGCTGTAGTTACTGCTTTGTCATGTTTGTACAAATTTTTCTTTATTATCTTGAAAATGTTTATTATATTAAAAAGTTTCAAATAAAAAATAATCACTTATATTTATCTGACAGTATTTTAACAACAGAATATTATTTATAGTGAATATTAATTTTTGCCACTTTACCTCCAAATTGTTTGCAAAGGAAAAGCAAATGCAAAGCAGCTGTGAGAACTTCACCTAGAGGTTTGCTACCCTGGAAGAGCATATACCTCCCAGCTGCCTTGCGCCCTTCATCATCTCTGTGCATATACTCATTTTGGATAGAATTATTGAAAGCAAATATATGTTTGTTTTCCTTACTTGCCATTAGAACACAAATACTAAGTTGGTGTGTGAAAAGCTCATCAGAGCTTTTCCATGATGTTTTCTGTATTGTCTCAAAAATAAAATTGTTTACTTTTAAAAGGAGAAAACCATTCACTTGTAAAACTGGAACTCTTCTTTTTCTCTTAATTTTCAATGAAATAAGAAGCTATTTGCAGCCAAAAGTTTTTATTAGGGGAAAAAATGAAGTTTGTCTCCTTGAATTATGTAGTTGGCAGACTGTGGCAGGACTAGGCAAGACTGATGGCCAGATTCTCTGTGACATAATTCTGTTGGATTTCTGTCAATGAAGAATCTGGTTCTCTATGTTTATTGTCACGGCAAACATTGATCTATATGTTATCAGGAGCAGAAATCTAGTTTGGCGTGCGATCTCAGGAATCTTTATTAAAGCAGTTGTACTTCTGCCAAGAAGAGGTACAGAAGGTTGTGCAAATCTTCAAGAGTGGTAACTGGACAGGTGTGTTTTGCTAAGCTTAAGTTTGAATTGATTTTCTGGATAAGAAATCATTCATTCTGCATTTGGTGGTAATATAAATATCTTGTGTAAATGTGATCTGAGAAGTGTAATGATACGTCTGTTAGAAATGGGAGCAAATAAAAGCTTGGCATTATTCATTTATACTGTTCAGCTAAGGCCGAAGATCTGCTATAAATTTGATCGTCTACCTCCTCTTTATTGCTGTCAGACACACACAATTTTTGAGAAGTCCTTCTAAATTCAGAACTGAGGCTTTTTTGACATTTCATGAGCTACGACAGTGGTTTCTACAGGCAGTGTTACGCTCCTGGTACGTTTCTGTGGTATTTTCTCTGTGTTCTATTGCAAAGATCATGTCCTTGAAAAGAGACTTTACTGGTATTAGGGCTTACTGACTATTCCTGCAATCCATCTAGGTGTACAGTCTTCTGTTTTGTAGTTCAAGGTGTTACATGCCCTCCTTTCTCATTGATTATCTGATAGAGTGAATTCAAGATTGACTAACTCCTATCTTTTCATGATGAAAAAAATTCAAAAATAAATAAATCCTTCAGGTTCAGGTTTTATTATCTCTTATTCTCTTTTATTGGTATGTATTCCAACTTCATAAGCCTTATTTTTATGGCAAAGGATTACAGTGATGTAGACTTAAAAAAAAAAAAAAAAAAAAAAGTAATTAATGAGGCTGGACACTATATTTCATTCAAGCAAAGTACTGTCTGGCAAAGCAGTCACAGAATCCCTGGTGTTTGCTATGTGTTTGAAGTGTAACGCTATTTCCTTTACAGCCAGATGGTAGGTCATTTGAAATCTGTAGTTACCAAGCATGGAATCTGTGCACATTTGTAGTGCCTCGCTCTAAATTTCATTAAAGTTCTACTGGTATGATCCCAATAGTGATACAATCCCAATATAGTTAGTGAAAGACAAGCAATTCAGTGGGCAGAACCTTGAAGCAGAACGTTGTTCCTGCCTTGTATCTACACCTGCCACTAGTTCTTTATTACAGCGCAGTGAAAGCTGGACAGCAAGCTTGAATTTATCAGCTGCTGCAGGCACTCCACTACTGGCAGCAGCATGTCATTATTAGAGCAGTTATATAGCTATAAGAACACTTCATGATGTCTTGCCTTGGTTAGTGATTTGCCTGTGGCATGACTGACAGCAACATGCATAAGGCTGATGAACCATTTGGACGGGGACATTTTGACATTGCCTACAGCAAATGTGGTAAGAACAATTGCAGTGATGCTTTCCAGTAGCCAGTAAAATTCACTAAAACCAGGGAGTAATAAAGACAAGCTTATAGGTAATATTGTGCATTCCTTATAATAATTAAAAACTATAATGGCTGCTTAAAAATGGCTGAACATCTAGCACCAGCTGCTTGTTAGCTACAGTCTTCTTTCTATTCTGCTGTTCTTGCCACTCCTATAAAAAAGAAAGCAGGTTCATCTTCTGGGAAGATAATAATAATGCTACTCAAGAAATATTATGCCTACCTTCTCAGGGTAAGTTTATTAAGCAGCAGAATATGTAACAGGCACAAAAATCATATCAAATAGTAGGTTAACAAGCACCTCTGCATTTGAACAGAGGGAGGATGTTATTAATCTACATCTTGTTCTTCTTTCCTTCTTTATGGCCTTCTACTTCTGTAAGCACAGGTAACTCTGAAGTGGGAGCAGACATCATTTAGTCTGCAATTAAATGATCACTGCAATCAAACGTTATGTGTTCCCAGCCTTTAGTTTCCTTATTTTTAAAGCCATGCTTTGGAGAACAACACATTCATTGCCCCATCTTGTGCAGCTGCAAGTTGCTGAAGTATTTTCCTGAAGCCTACTGGAGTCTGTGAGAAGATTCCTGTTGACTCATTACCTTCTGAACTAGGCTCTTACTGCACTTTGTGCTTTTATTGATTTTTTTTTACAGTTAGGAAGAAGCATCACATACTAGGTCAGACAAGATAATTGACACAAACATTGATTTTTTTTTTTTTTTTTTGCTGATATGTGTGTCAAATCAAAAAGTTTGTGCTTTTTAGAGAGATTTAATTATTGTATTATTTATAATAATAATTATGTTATTTAATACTTTAGGCTACAAGAAGTATGGAGAAACCCAGAGAGAGGGAAGTAGTGGAGAGAAGGAGCAATAACAGAGAGCCTGCAAGCAGGCAAATGTCTACAGCAACTGTAGTCTATAGCAACTGTAGATACGTTAGCACAGTGCAGTGCCCAAGCTCATATATCCTGCTTCTTCTGGAGAAACCATATGACTTCTGTAACAGAGCTTATGTTTAGCTGGCTGCTTCAGCACACAGGCAGAACCTGCTTACGTTTGCTTTGACCAATCTTTTTGGGCAGTTATGGTTTCAAAGCAGTTGGAAAAGAATATTCTTCTCTCACTAGAGTGTGTATGAGTAAAGAAAGTTCAGCATATATTCTGTCTCTTCTGTTGATCTGGTGAGCTGGCATAGGTCCTTTTATGTCTCTGTGCTTGGTAACTCTATAAAGATAGGTAGAAGCTGTCTGAGCCAAACTTTTGTTTTGTAGGGTTAGAGCCTGCTACAAAGGAGTCCTGCACAACTGCTGCTAATATGTTTTGCAGTATTAAAAAGGCTTCTTATATTATTAAGCTGTCTGATATTTAACATACGTGGTCTACATTTGCATACATTCCTGTTGCATTCCACAAGACTTCTCCATCAGAAGTTACATCGAGCCCAAAAACTTCTGATGCACTGCAAGTGAGTTGTCACAAGACCCAGTAACACTGCAGGTGATATAAATTCATAGCCCAAATCATGCCACGTGCTCTGTAATGTGCTTGCTCAGCAAGCAGGCAGGTTTAGGTCCTACTTACTGCAGTACTGGGAGTATGCTTACTAGCAATAGCAAATATTGCTATTGCAATAGCTTAAATATACATTAATCTAGGAATTAGATCCAGTCATGTGAGGACAAGCAGCTTCCACACACAATGCTATTTCACATGCAAATGAAAGTTTTTTAACTAAGGATAGGGCCATGGAGGAACAAATGTAAAAGTGCATAAGCATACTGGAACAGAAAGGTACCAAGTGTTTATGGTTCATTCTACTTCATGGCATAGTTTAAGTAGTTATGAATGCCAAGGATGCAGTAGTTCACTTTAAGAAAAAAGACTGAATCTCCTGGAATCCTTGTTGAGCATTTGGATTTTATTTGAAAAAAGTGTATTTTTTTTTCCTCTTTTTGAATTAAGTTAATAGAAAAGCAGCCTGTCATTTGATCAATGGAGTAAAGCAAAGGTGAAAGAGAGAATTTCATAGGACCTTGTAAAACCCTGCACTTGGAAAGGTAAGTAGAGTTTCCATGTTTTGACAAAGGCGATGTTGCTGTCACGAAACCTTGACTTATAATGGCTGTACCCTGTGTTAGGGTATAAGAAAAAGACTAGTGTATCTCAGCAGCTGAAAGATAATGGATAAACAATCATTATCTTTTGTTCACTTTGTCATTTCAAAGTATGCATATGTATAACATAGAATGCTGAGGTCAAGTTGTTTTTGTTTCCTTGAGATTATTATCTGCAAAATATTATTAGTCTTCCCACTTCTAAACAAAAACCTTGTGCTTGTTTTCAGTCTTTAACTGGCTTTCACACTGTTATGCCCTAAGCTCCAGCTAATATTATTCAAGGTAAACAGTTGGAACCACAAATAAAATATTATCTCTTTATCATCTAAGTGAATTACACCACTATTTAATCACCTAATTTAAAATTAAATTTATGATTTATAGAAGTAATAATGCACAACAGATGGATTGTTGCTGTTGCTAAATGGCTGGATGTGTAACATTCAGCTTGATGTAAGGTTTATAGTCAGTCATTAGAGGTTTGCTGAAGAATTGACAACACGTGTTACTGTTCCAATACTAATGACATGGTACATTATTCTGTGTTAAAAGAAAAGTGGAGGGGTTTTAACCCATTCTGAGATGGCAGAAAGAAAGGCTCATAGACAAGTTAGACTTGCATATTTTGTGTGTTTTTTTCGTGTACTTTGATATCACTTTTTGCAGTTTTGTTGCCTTCAAGTTTAGTTTTATTGATATTTGAGGGAAAAAAATATCGGTAGTAACATACTGTAAACAGGCAAAAGTGATAACATCTCATGTTTTTCATTTTCTGAAAAAAGAGGAAAAGAGATGAAAAATGATTTACGTTCAAGAAAAAATCTGCAGCTTTTAAAATGGTAGAGATTCAAGACAATCTTCAAGTTAAAGGCTTCAGGATAAGTTGTTAACTATTTGTTCAATGAGAGATCTCAAGAATGTTCTGTAAGCTCTATCATAGCTTGAGAGTTCATTATAAAAATTGTCAGAATCAGTCAATATTTTACAGATACTTTCTACAACGTGGCCAAGGATCATTTGAGGACCTTTCTTGTCAAAAGCGAAGACTATGAATTTAAAAGATGTCTGTAACATTTATAATGAGCGCTGTAAAAGCCACTGAGAGGATCATTATACTGAATCTAGTGGTTCTAAACCTTTTCCTGTATTGTGGACCAGAAGCTGAGATTTGCAGAACTAAACAGTATTCATCATACGATGGAAATGACAAACACAAATGAAACCTTGGAGATAAAGGGCTCTCACAATACATACCAGTGTGCAAATACACTAGCTACTCTATTACATCTCTACTATTTTAATGTAGCATTATGTTGTGTATTTTCTGTGATGACCGCTAGAAAAGATATGGTGACACCTAAATGGCATTCCAAATCTGATTAAATATTTTCAGAGGTGGTCTACTTGGCAAGATTTGCTGTGAAACAGACTTTTTTTGTTGTTGTTTTTTAAACTATTAATAGGAATTTTAATGAAAGATTTCATTATTTAAGTCAATATTGAAATATAGGAATAGTGAAATAATTTTTGAAAGAAAAATTTTTCTTTTCCCCTTTCCATTTTTGTCTTGAACAAATCTTGACTAACTGTAGCTGCTTCTACAAGAATTTGATATTCATATCCGTGCAGTCAATTATATTGCACCATTTCTTCTAGGGAAAGTTAAATATACATACCTGCAAAAGAATGGTGTATGGACTTTAGTGTTTTTTTTTTCCCTAATTTATTTCTGTATTAAAATTTATTGAAAAATTGTTGAGTGAGACCTATCTTAGAATAAGGATTGGTCACAGATAGGCATCATGTCCACTGCACTTTATGCAGTAAGATGACTGCGGAAGAGACAATTTACTCCTCTTTCTATGGAAGAAGATAGATATAGGAAGGCAACAGGAGTTAAGATTTGCATCAGTAAGGATTTCTAGCTCTGCAGCTTCTGTGTAGCCTCGCGCTTACGGCAGCCTCTGTGGCTCTGTCATGGCTTAACACTACAGATGATAAGCAAATTTAGAGCAGAGACAGAGATTACCTGGCCTGGTGGGGGCATCTCCTATTCCTTAATCTAGGTATAGAATCTGTAACTCAGGTGAAGAAGCAGATCACACATCCCACTGTCAGATGTATGCATTGTGGGTTACTTGATCACGTGCCATAAAGATGGACTTTTCCTGAAAAGGCTACGTTGGCTGAGGCTGGTCTTGTCTCCTTAGAGCATCAAGCAGTCATTTGATTTGTTTCTTGACGTGTATTTGTCACAACTGCAATATCCAGAGTGGTGTGACTAAGACCCACTCCACAGTAGCATAGCAGTAATTTAGTGCTTCAATTTGGAAGAACTCAAGCCTTGCAGAAGAGGGTGAGATACAGGGATTTTAGCACAAAGGGCTCTTATGTACTTCTGTCCTTGATTCTGTCTTCTCTTTAAAGACATTTTGGCATCTCCCTTCTCTACTTTACTCCTCCCTGCTCTTTGGTCCCTCTTCCCCAACATAGGCTTGAAGTACTGTACATGCTCTGTGCATGATTTAATCAAAGTTGTACCTTTCTGTTTAATTCATACGTTTCTTTTCTCAAAAATTTATTTCTGTATTTAAAATTTCTTGTTCAATGATATGTTTTCACTGGCACAGAATGAATGTAATACACTTCCTTTTTTAAATCCACTGCATAGAGAATTTAGGTCACTATCATATAAATAAAACTTTGCTCCCATTCACACCATAGACCCCCTTTTATGCTTGGATATTTGGCTTTAATAGTGTTACTCATTTTAGATATTGATTTTAATGGTGTCAGCTCAGAGCATATTGTAGCAAACCTTTCTGGTGATCTGTTACAGAGTAGAAATCAATTCCTGACGTTTGGTTCAAAAGAACATGTGTAAGAAGTTCTCTGATGCCAAAAGTTAAACTTCTGAAAGCTTTGCAGTATTTGTTGGCAGTGTTATGCAGGAGACATGTTTTAAACCCAGTATTTTTAAGGGCATATGAAACTACAAATGCCGTTTTTTCATTACAGTTCAGACGGCAAGATAGACTATATTTAGTGGAGTCATTGTAAAAACGATTTATACCTGCCCTACAGCAGTGAAACATTCCAGGTTTTCTGCAACTGTACCGTTCTGTTGCTTTTATTTATGTGTTTTTGCAGGATAGCAACTGAAAGCTTTGTGTTACTGAAATCAGAGTTAACCCTTGTCCAGACAAGTATAGAGCCTGGGAGCCATTTTAAATGCTTTTAAGTGCTGGCATTTGATAAAACTTGTGACATCCACATGCTGTTCACTTACCCTTTCACAAGATTCAATTTTATCCTAAAGGCTCCATCTCATTCCTGGTGCAATCCAATGGGAAGATTAGGCATCATGCTTTAAAACTACATGTTGCTGCCCTATTTAATTCTTTTAGTGTTGCTGTTTCCAGTTTCTCAAGTGCTACTTGATAGCACTTGATTGCAAGTCAGTAATTTGTAGGAACAAATTCTGTTCTATTCATATTGTTTAAAGCTCCATTATTGTGGTATGTTAGCATCGTCTGGTAGCACGTTAAATAGACTGATTACCATTTGTCATATATGCTTACATCTTTTAATCTCTCCAGAGGAGAATTATATGAAGACTTCTGTTTGGGATTTAAAGATAGAGTCAGCTCTCCATAATGCCCCTGGGATAAGGAGAATTTGCTTTTCCCATCTATTGTTACAGGTCATATACTTTGTACTTTGATTAAAAACTTTAGCTGAAAGGGCTGAGGAAGAGGTTTCTGTTGCTTTAAAGAAAATGCTCCTCTTTTGTGAATGTACTTGTTTTGCGGTATAGAAGACTCTGCAGTTCAAAACCAGAGTGGGTTTTGTGCTCTTGCTCTAACGACATAAGTTCTTTTGTTTTGATTCATTATCTGTCTGCAGTAACGTGTCCCGTTCAGGACCTCATTTTCCCTATACCCTTTTTAACATAGAACAGAGCACAAAGGACGTAGCAGAGTGAGCTAATTGGTGATGTAAATCCTTCTGCTGAAGTTTTACAGTGAAGATTGCATTATTGCTCATAATCCCTTCAGTAGAAAGAAAAATAATTTTCTTGTGTGTGACCATGAACTGTCAGTGAGTCTCGGAATTAACTAAGAGAAAGAACCATTGCTCCCCCCTATCCCCCAAATCTAATGCAGATTGGTGCAGTTCACCTGCAAACAACTTTCTATTGGTTGAGGAGGATTGGATTAGAGATCATTTAGGCAAGTTGGACACCCACAAATCTATGGGCCCTGATGGGGTGCACCCTCAAGTGCTGCGGGAGCTGCTGGATGTTATTGCTAAGCCATTCTCCATCATCTTTGAAAGATCATGGAGAACAGGAGAGGTGCCTGAGGACTGGAAGAAAGCCAGTGTCACTCCAGCCTTCAAAAAGGGTAAGGAGGAAGATACTACGGGCCAGTCAGCCTCACCTTCATCCGTGGAAAGGTGATGGAATGGCTCATCCTGGATGTCATCTCTAGGCATCTGGAGGAAAGAAAAGGTGATCGGGAGTAGTCAACATGGAGTTGCCAAGAGAAAATCCTGCTTAACCAATCTAGTAGCCTTCTGTGATGGTATGACTGGCTGGGTAGATGAGGGGAAAGCAGAGGATGTTGTGTACCTTGACTTCAGCAAGGCTTTTCACACTGTCTCCCACAACATCTCCTAGGCAAGCTCAGGAAGTGTGGGTTAGACGAGTGGACAGTGAGGTGGATTGAGAACTGGCTGAATGGCAGAGCTCAAAGGGTTGTGATCAATGGTACAGTCTAGTTGGAGGCCTGTGGCTAGTGGAGTTCCCCAGGGCTCAGTACTGGGTCCAGTCTTGTTCAACTCTTTCATCAATGACATCTATCAGTTTAACATTGAATGGACTCAGAAGGAAATATTTTGGGATGGTTCAGCAAAACTGAGTATCCAAATTGAAATGAAACCAACTTAAAAGGTGTATCTCATTTTAGTTGCAAAGGAAAGTTGAATAATTTGCAATTTCCAAGAAATCTAAACACCTTTTGAAGAAAAAATTATGTAGAGAAATGCTCCTGATTACCTTTTTTTTTTCATGAGCTCTGTGTAGATGATTGGAGCAATATATGTTTAAATTGTAGGCTTTAGCTAGAAGCCCCGTTGTTCTTTTCGATTTGAAATTAATACCCAGAAAACAGAGAGTGAGAGCAACCAAACATAGAAACGTAGACTTAGTATTTGGTGAGAGCTAGCGTCTTAGAAAATTCAGAAATTTAGAAAATGTATGTGAAAGAAGACTTAGGTTTTTTATATTGGAAAAGCATGTCTTTCTATTTGTGTAGCTCAAAGATAAAAATGAATATGAATTCAGTCATTAGTCACTAAAATTTTGCCCTTATTTGAAAAAAGTAAGTACAGTCATAATGAAAGGAGTGTTTTGTGCTAATTTATCCTTTTTAGGAGGTTTGCTTGTGAACTGCTTCCTTTTTATGTTGCTGTATTCGAGCACCTTAGTGTTATTGTTGTAGCTGAGAGGCTGATCACCGTGCCGTTTGATTGTTATTATACCTTTGGCTATTTTTTTGGTAAATCATAAAATTGGGAAGATTGTCTGAATTAGCTTCTTCATTGAATATGAGATTCTCCAGACATTCATGGAAACAAAATACAACTTAGTGAATTTTTAAAGCAATAGAATTACAAGGTAGAGCAAAATTGCCAGAAATTACTACTTGTTTTGTTATATAGGTCTAATTAGTTAAATTTTGTTTCTATCCTTCTTAGTCTTCCAGGCCTGCGTGACATGGAAAAAATAGTTGGACAGATGATATTAGAACATCATTTATGCGGTTCCTCTATTATTTATAAATTTGATTTCATGGTTAATTTGTAAAATCTCTAGGAAATAGGTGTGTTTTAGCAGCATTCTGACAGGAGTAGTACTGTATCTATAGTAACCTTGATCTTAGACCCATTTTATTTCCTCAGCAGAAATAGAATGGTTTCCTGAAGATAAGTAAATTGCTATGAGTAGTTAAAAACTCTGGTAATAAAATCCAGCTGAATGCCATGAATGATTTTGCATGAAATAACATGAATTATATAACAGCAAATCATTATTTGCCAACGTACTTATGGAATTTTCCCAGAAAACCACAAAAAGGAGTCTAACATTCCTACTCATTTCCTCTTCCCGTCATTATTTGCGTCATTCTTTTTTGTTCATATACCTAAAAATATCTAAAGTCTTTAAGGAAAAAAGTGAATTTTAGTGGCAGTATTATTTGGAAACAGCATTCGTTCTTTATTGTCATATATATTCATCAGATTTCTGCAGCGAGATAACTGACAAGCCTGTATTTAGGAAGGACAACAACTAGATAGTTAGCTTCTCTAGAATTTACTAGCAGTGTTACACAGCCGGATTGGACTGTTTTCCAAACTGTCAGCACGACTGTCTGCTGACAGTCAGGGAATGCAAGAGGAGTCCTTCGTGAGCGGAGGGGGAACTGGTTTCAGTTAACTGAGGAGTGATGCCTAGTGGTACGTGGTTTGCCTGGCGCAGTTCAGCATTTGCATGATTCGAATACAAATCCTGTATTTCTTCAGTCTCTCTGTCCCGTGCTTGGACCATTAGATATGGTGATCCCCGTGCAAGCACTCTGAAAGCTGGAAGAAAACCCAGAGCCCCAGTGGGCACAACCAGAATGTTGTGTTCGTGAAATCAGGATTTATAGAGCAAATACCAAGTGCTCATCCTGCTACAATGGCATGCCTAGGGCAGCTAGCAGACTATTTTTGTTTTGCTTGCTCATGGTAAGAACAGGCCACAACCAAGAAAATCAGTGTTCCTAGAAAAGTAAAGTATTCTGGGACATTTTCTTTTGTATTTCTGATCATTTTGTTTTTGAAGAGATAATGTTTTAATAGTCTTGTTCTATTGGAATTTGTGTCCCCTTTGGACACAGAATGTGTCCAAATGTAGACTGAAGAACAAATTGTGCTAACAGTAGTAGTGGCTGCATATTTTAGGGTGGGAGAGGACACATTTCTTCACAAAACTAGAACTGAATCTGTGAGAATCTGCTCTACTCTAGATGTAGTTTTGGTTATTAACGAAGATATGAAGGTGCTTATTGTAGAGCAGACTAGAAAACAACTATTTAAATCCTTCTAACCTTACACTGAAATATAAAAAGGGTAGGTTTTTGAAAGATTATTTTAAAAGATCAAGCTCTGAAAAATTTTGGAGTGGAGTCATTTATAGACCCTTGACTGGTCTCAATAGAACACAAGTCTTCAGAGCAGCATTTTTTTTACAAGAAGAACAAATAAATAACAATGTTAATGAAAAGTAGAATCTGGTATGATGTGGTTCTACCCATGGTAAATCAAGTCAAGGTACTATTTTTGAGAAGATAACTGAGAAATAATTTAATCAGTCTGGGTTTCAGGAGTATATTTGCAGCAACGCTGAGTAGCAATTTTTTAATTCAGGTACAGAACTAATGATTTGTGCGTTATCTTTACACCAAAAACTTAACGGTCAGTAAAAAAAACCAGTATGCAATGTATAACAGCGGTCTGTACTGGAGGAGAAGGTGCTAGACTGATGCATTTAAAATTCCCTAAGAAATTTTTCTTGTTATTTTTAGTAGTGATCTTGGCATAACAAGTACAAATGTGCTAATTAATTTGCTTATAATTCAGATTTGAAGATGACATAAATTTGGAGAAGTAGTAGAATATTAAATAGAAAAGAAGGGATGATAGTGAGCGTTGTAATGATAGAAATAGAATGAAAGTATAAGAATATGGCAAAGCTGGAGGCTTAGCTGTTAGCATCAAGAAGCAAAACCACCTCTGTGCAAAGGTTGCTGGCTGGTCACAAGGAAACTATTAGCTAATGTGTGAGGCAAAAGCGCAAGAATGGACATGCCGGGTGAGGAGTCCGTGCAGCAGTGTTTACAGTAGAAATTAATGCCTTTGTGAAGGATCCTGGTGGACTGAAGCTAGGATACTCTAAACTGCCATGGTCACCTCTGTGCAGAAAGATAACGAGAAACTGGAGTAGTCACAAGGAAAAACTGCTAGGATAATCCTGAATGAAGAGCCAATCTTGAAAGAAACCATAAAAATTTGCCTTGTTATGCATTTCTGCCTCTAAGTATATGAAGAAATTAAATACTAGTGAGTAAAAAGGAGGATTTGAAATAAAGCCAATGATAACACAAAAGCAAATTCTAGCAAACTAGTTATAAATAAATTTTTGAGCAGAAATCCTCAGATGATTTCTAGCTATAATAGGTGTGTGACTCTGGAATAGGCAGGCAGGAATTGTGGAGACAGTCTAATTAATTTTAAGGTTGTACACAGCTTGTGAAAGAAAGTCTGTGGTGGTGTTGCCCACAATAGAAGGGGACTGGTTTTAATAAGCCAGAAAGATACCCTAGAAAGACAAGCATGTTATGGGGTTCATATGCAGATCAATAACTATTTCTTTGTTCTTAAAAATTGACTCATGCATTCTTAACTTAAAATCTCCAGAGCTGAAACTTGGATCTCCTGCATTGCGGTTTGTGTTGGGGGGAAGGTGTGGTGAGAGAGAAGGAAGAGGAATGCTCCCCTTTCGGTGACTGGTTGCCCTTAGTTCAATGTGTTTTTCTGCCGATTTTCCCCTCATTGGAATTAGACACCTGAAAAATGGAGCAGGAAGGAAATGAACACACTGGCAGCTGGTAAACAAGCGCTGGGCAAAAATGTCTTACTGCACTTGTCAACAATACCAGTTAGGAAAGGGCTCTGACCCCAGCTGAAAAATAATACGTGCATTGAAATTGATAACTGGGTTTAGTCAACCCTTCACAAAGTGCCTCTCTGAAAGCATGCCGGACTAAGAGTGTTACTCCTTATTAGCATCACGGGTGGTTTTCGAGCTAAGAGGCAGTGCGTTGCACTGGCAATTGCTTTCTTTTCCCTGCCTTCACTCTATCTACTGTGATAATTTACTAATTTTATTTACTGTGGAAGGGAAAAAGGAAATTTGTCATTAAGAGAAAAAGTAAATCTCTCACTCTTCATTCTAAAAAAGAAACCTTGGATTCTTTAAGGAGATGTTTGATGAATTTGAGTGGTTAAACTACAACTGTACCAAAATCGTCATTCTGATTTTTTTTTTTTTTTGAACTCTTGTTTTCTTGCCTGTCATTTAAAATACATACGGGGAAGTCTGCTATATGATTGAAATAAAGACTGCAAAATCTACAGAAGCAGATACAGACACTTAATTTCTTCCACTATCTTTCTTCATCCCCAATAGTACATTGAGGCAAATGTCGATGCTTCTATTTTTATTTCTTTATTTTCCTGTTATTGTAAGTTATATTCTTGCATTTAGGTACAAGCAGGAGAGCTACTGGAGTTTTAAAGCTACATTACCACTAAAATGTAGCTTCTCCCCCCCCCCACACACACACACTGAATGACCTTCCCGGATATTGTCACTATTGGCAGTTGGAGGATGGACTATTGAAAGAAAAAAAAAAGTAAAAAAGCATTTACCATCAATTGATATCATAATCATGTATGGAAAAAAAAATTGTATTTTTATGTTACCATATATAAAATTTACTGGGTCATCTGACTTAGCAGCAAAGGTATAGAGAATGACAAATACCTTTCAGAAATCTTAATCGAAAGGGGCTTTCTTCTTGTTTCAAGTACGTGCATTGGTGTTTTACAAATTTCAGTACTCTTTAAGGCTGTGGCTGTGAATTTTATGTGGTTGATAGCAATTCATGTCTCCAAAAGTGACAGGGATTTTATTCATGATACTCCTAATACTTGAAATGATTTCTCCTGTACTACAAAATTTCCTCAAATGATCGCGATGCTAATCCACTGGGGAGATCAGCACCATGTAAGGCGCTCCCGTATGCATACAGCTGACAACATTCATTCAGGTTTTGAGCTTGGACATCTCCTCTGTCATGGATTACAGCAAATCCTAGTGATAGACACTATGTGTAACATGCTTTGCTGAATCCAGCATTATTCATTACATAGAAACACCTCTTTATGTGCATGTACACTTGCCTTTATATTTGTAGTGTTTGGATATCATACATATATACAATAATTTTATAGGTGACCTGAAGGATTTACTACTGCTTCATGCTTATGTTTTACTTGTAACTGGATAAAATGCCATTACTATGCATAAATATCTGTATCCCAGACTCGACCCAAGTTTGCATTATCTTAGTTGATGCATCTAGCAGCTCTGCCGCAACCTGAGGACGCGAGGAAAGCCTCCAGGGAGCCCTGTGCCAGGGGTCTTGCTGCCTCTGTGTCGGCGTGGGCTTTGAAAGCAGCCTCTTGCCCCACAACACAGCTGCGAAGGGGATGATGAGTGCGACTGGTGGAGCTGGAGAGAATTGCTTTCACATCGGATTTGCAGGTTGCTGTGCACTGCCCAGTAACTGAGGCTATGCTACTGCCTGCCAAGTGTGTTTAGCCGCAGCTAAACGGCAAGTGGCCAGTACTTGAAATAGCTGGTGCTATGAGCCATACCCAACACGGTGAATTTTAATTGAATCACGGCTCCTCAGAGGCCTCACACAAGATCTGTGAACTCAGACTAACAGTGTGGGCCTCAGCGAGGAGTTAGCATGCAGCAAGTTGCCGAAAGCAGATCTGGGAGAGAGGGAAGCAAAGCAGGTTTGGTCGAGTTAGTGCTATTACTGGCTGTCTGGATCTGAGAAGCCAAAATATGAGTCCAGACATGGTATGAGGGAACCAGTACACGCTTTGGTGGTTCTTTACGAATACCTGCCATGAGATACAAAACTTTATCAATGCTAACATTCGTGTGTTATTTCTTACGCTGTTTGCTGTGATTTTGCATTGGCATCTAGATGACCTAATTCTTAAACACAGAAAACAGATTTGTTTAGACAAAGTAAACTACTTGGTGCTAAAGAGATGACAAAGAAAAATATAGCAAGCTGGGTTATTAAATGCAGTGACAGTAATAGCTGTGTGTACTGCTGCCTGATTTACTTCATAATGCAGTGAATCTTTCTGAACTGTTGCGTCCCTGCTGTGTCGCCTTCCACCACAGCTCTACACACAAATAGCCCTTGTGTCATGGAAAAAGCAAGCCTTAGTCGCCAGTAGAAAAAGCTCACTGGTCTTCTGCATGTTAATATACCAGGTTAAGAAAACACGAAAGTCCTACTAGAGCTAAGGAGGACAAAAAGAGAAAAAAAAATGATGCTTCATGGCTCTGACATCGAAGTGAGGAAATAGGAAGTGTGAGGAAAAACACATTGCAACTTCGAGAGCATGTGAATAACTGAAGTCTGCTAGACACAGTGCTGAAAGTGGATCAGAATTGCTACCAGACCTTAGCCATCTGCTGCGAGGTGGGAGTTGGGTCTCTGCTTGTCCTCCTTCCTTTCTCATCCTCCAGCCTGTTTGTAACTGCCAGAGATAACTGCTGCCTGTGAGTTGTCTGGGACTGAGAAATTGCAAGTCTATGTGTATGTTTCAAATACATTTTTTCTTTACACATTGATTGGTTTTCTAAGTATCTATTTTACTAGTATCCATTATAATGACCTTAGGTCTGTCTAACTTCTTTTGCCTTTACATATGTCCTCAAAGTATCAGAGCCTAAAATTCCAGATGGAAAACTCTTCTTTCTGAACAAATACAGATGACCTTTGTATATTTAAGAAATTACTTAAGTTATGGTGAATGTGATTTTGTTCTCACTGGTTGTTCAGGGTGCTGAAATTGGTCACATTTGAAAGTGGCAAGCTGTCCGGGGGGCTCCTTCGTCACTGACTGCCAGTTGTGTCCCATGATCGGTAAGGTGACTGAGGGCTTCAGGCTGCCAGGAGGCACGTGGCTGCTAAGGGAACACAGCACTCGGGAATACTGGAGCTCTGTCTTCCTCCCATAGGGGCTGAGTTAATAGAAAAGCACTTACCTGCTCTTCAGACAGCGCAGACTATGCTGTCTGAAGCTTTCATGAAGCATTTTTCTAGGCTTGCTGTACTTAAAAAATATTTGTGGCTTTAAGTAGACTCGAGGTTCTAATTTCTGAAAATAACGTTTCTGTATCATTGTAGATAAGATAGTATTCTTTAATATCAAGTATTTTCCTCAGTGTTCAGTGAGAATCGATTAATGTAAACATGTGAATGGCATAAATGTGAATCAAGGTGCTCTAAGAGATGCACAACTGATTAAGCATACAGATGAGAGAAAATAATGTTTATCAAATTTCCAGTTTTTAAGGCTTTTGCCGAATTTGTAACCAATTACACATATTTTCTTGGTTTTCAGCATCGCAAGAGATGTCACTAGAGAAATAGGATCCAAGACAGCTTTAGAGTATGGTTGGATTCATTTACTTCTTACTCTGCTATCAAATTTCTCAGCCTTTTCTAAATCATTTTTACCAGCGAGCCCTGGCTTTTATAGCTGGACAGTAGAAATAATGAAAAAGGCTTAGAAAAAGGCTTACAAATGAGCAAGCAAATTGAAATGCCAAGCCTATGAATGCTGAAGACTTCCAAAGACTTGTACAGTGGAAAGGCTTCCTAAGGTACAAAAATGCCCCACTAAACTTTATAGAATTACCCATACATGAAATTTAGCTGGATTGGGAGTATTGACTACTACAGAAGATTACTAGTACTATTGATGATGCTTGCAGCACTGCTATCAACCTTACCCTTACCAGTGTAGTGAGAAAATAATAAAAAATACATAATGGGGCATAAAATAGCCAATGTGTTATGGTTCCTCTTCTCTATATCCTGTGCAGTGGTTTAATAGGTTATGATATAATTAAAACAAGGTGTTACTAAGACAAAGGCTAATGTATTCTAATGAAGCCAAATAAACATTTAGCAAATTATTCTAAAGTCTGCAGCAAGTTGATCAGAAAAATTGCGCGCTCTTTTTTTTTTTAATGTGAAAGTAAAAAGCACTAGTGAGGGAGTTCAGTGAGAGAATTTAACTAAGAGCAGGATCTGATAGAAAGCATTAATTTATCTCTGATCAAAGTATCTTAGTTGTTCTAATTAGCCCAAGTGTTCTAGCTTTTGAACATGGAATTGCTTTTCTAGCATGGAAAGGAGTATTTGCTGTAGTGCTCTGGTGCCTAATCATCTTGGCAAAAAGAAAGCTGAACTGTTAACTGAGAAATTAAAGAAAATTCAAATGAACAGCACAATTCTTCCATTACTAGCATGCTGCCTAATCTTATCAAGGCCCATTTTTCATCCAGATCTTTCTGAGGAGCTGCAAAACATCTATGTATAAGTGGCATAAATACTTGTGTTTGTTAAAAAGAAGCACTGAGAAAAGTAATTATATATTTAGAAACCAGTCCTGAGTGGTCCTTAACCTGAAGTCACTGTGAGACAAGCTGAGGCCCAAGAGGTGCTTGGCCTGTGGCATGAGGAGCCTGGAAAGGAGTTGCTAGAACTAGTTGTATGAACGGGGTATTTGGCCTCTTGTATTTGCTTAGGAATCACAGGAGAGTTTCCTTCCTCTGGAAGCCAAGGGCTGTGTGCGCTTCGTGCTTGACTGACAGCAGTGAATTTATTGGACATCTAGCTCTGGATAAAGCTGACGGCATCCTCCTCTTAGCCTTAGGAGAGTAGTTAGTGCTCGACTGCGGAAAGCTAATACTTCGAAGGTTAGTACATTAGCCTAGGGAAATGTCGTCTTCTGATTTAAGTTCTTCTGAGGGTCTAAAATAAAGCAGCTTCATTTAAGATGAGAAACGGTACAGTGGTGTGGGAGCCCCTGGCAACACGTGGCAAGGCAAACCTCTCCTCTGGCCACACATGGCTCCCTTTCACTTGGCAGAGCACTCGGCAAGTCAGACTGATCCTTTCCAGCGCAGAATAATGAAATAAATTGTGGGCAAGGAGTTAAGCAGGTGTTTGAAAGCGTGCAGACCTTTATTTCCAGCCTGAGGACAGCCAGCCCTTGCAGAAGGCTTTTCCTGACCAACAGGATGCCTTGGCTCCTGAGGGAGGAGGCCTTTGTGGGAATTTCTTGACATTTTGTTTTCAGTTATTTCTGTTACATCCCTTGCAATGATGAGGTGGTCACAAAACTGTGTTTGTGGAGGCAGCAACCACAGGAGCTGAGATGCAGCTCCCAGGGATCAGGAGGTGCCTTCTTCCTCCAGTGCGGGCAACAGGTTTCGCCTGGCAGGAGTGAGTTGGGTGCCTGAAAGAAAGTGTCTTTTCTTATCAAGAGTATCTCGAAGTGAAAAAAAGCAATTATTTATTTATCCATGGAATTAAGATTTAGAGACAAGTTCAGAGCATTGTGAATAATAGCATATATTGTGAGGGCTGAAGGAAGATGTAGTAGTAATGAAGCGTAGCTCTGCCTGCTGAGCCCGTGAACGTTCGAGTGCACAGTTCATTGTGTTTTTAAGTTTCTTTACGATTCTGCCAAATTTTTGATCAAGCTGTTCATTCATTCGCTCAGGCAGCCACTAAGATTAGGAAACTTGTTGTTTGAGTTTAAGGAGAACATTTCCACATTTTAATGAGCTACTCAAATGTCCTGTCAGTTTTTACTGCAGAGTGATGTGTTCCTCTCCGTGCTGCCGGTGCCTCCCCTCTGCTCGGAATAGCTGATTTTTATAGTTTGAGGAAGTGTCTCGCGTTCCATCTGCTCTGTGGCAGGCAGCACGGCACCGCTGCAGTCGGGTGATTTTTGCACCCAAAAGGGTGTGCAGCTGTTGCACACTTCTTGGCAAAATATTTGCGTTAGCTCTGCCTTAGCCGGCAGGGCGGGATGGCGCCCGGGCGAGGCGGGGACCGCGCGGGGCACCGGCGCACGTGGCTGGGATTATGGCACGCGGGAGGGTGGACGTGCCGTGGCAGCTAGCTGTCGTGGCGCTTACAGCGTCTGTTGTGCAAGGGGAAATCCATTCCTGGTGCCTCATTCACCGTTTTCTGTCGTTGTTCGTTCCAGTGGAACGAAGCAGTAAGAATTTAAAGATCTTCTAAGGTTAGCTAGCACATCTGAAGATCCCTCAAATCGAGATTTTTCTCAGAGTTCTGGACTCCTGATGGAGTACCGCATAGGGATTTCTTGGCCACGACTGCACGGTGGCTGATATGGAAACCAAATGGAAACATCAGTTCAGTTGGTAGCTGCTGAGAGCCCTGCTTGTTGGCACTGGCAACCGAGAACAAAGGATTGAATTAGCAGAGAGTTTTCAGTGAAAATCCCACAGTTATTCTCTGAAGATAAGAGATGAATAGTGTTGTGAACAGGAAAGGTTTCATTATTGGAGCCCATACTGAGAACAAACAGAAGATTACTATTTGTAGGGTTTCCAAGAATGCAGCTTTCACTCAATTAAAATCCTTTAAAAAGCTTGCTTAAGAAATATTTATATGTAATCATTAAAAACATCTTGCATTTATCATGATAGCTTATGTAAATGTCTTTTTTTTCCCTGAGACAATAGAAAATAGTAAAAGAACTGAGTTGGATTTTCAAATATTGCAGCTCTTGAAGCCATCCTAATTATTTTGAGGGTAACCAAATGCATAACTTCATCAATAAAAAAGATCTAAATATATCCGCTAACTTTATATCTAAAACTTTTTAAATATTCTCCCATTGACTTAACAGAACAACTGGAGCCTCATCATAGTTACTGTGTTCTCCTCTTTGGGAGCTGTCAGGTTTCTTTGAGATACTTGTGGTATTGCCTTTTACTCAGGATAGGATTAGGTTAGACCTGAGGCCAGACATGCAATAACAATATCAGTCAGTTAGTGATAGGGAAGTTGTCTTTTAAGAGTAAGATTGAGGGGCTCCTGTGATGTATACCTAGAGAAAAGCCTGACTGCCTGGATCACACACATTCCTGGGCTACAAAACATCAGGATTATGACTGGATTTCTCTATCTGACTTTGGTGACAAAAGCAGATCTCTGTTTTTGATCCTGAATACTTTTTCCTTTTCAATCTGTATTAGGATTTTTCTGTGATTTCTGGGCACAGTTAGGACTGAACTTTGCTTCAAGGCCACCAAATGTTGTTTTACAACAAATGATTAGTAATAATGCTGAAATACTGGATTGCAGGTTACTGGTGTTGTCTGTTGTCCTTAACTAGTTAAACTTTGGCACTTTCCAGTGTTGTTCTTGTTCATTCTGCCCACTCAGTGAAGGACTGCGCCTAGCAGGGTACACCATCCTGCTTCCCTCAGGCCTTTTTAAGAAAACCAGACTGAAATGCTCGCTCTTACTAGCTATTGTATATTAGCCTCTTGAAATCTCAATCATTTTATCTCACCTGTGCATCCAGGAACTTCTCCTTCCTTTGGGTAATCAGGAAGTTTAGATTAATTATGCTAATCAGCCACTCCAAGCTGATACAATTAGCCAGAACATGCAATATCTCTGGAAATCTGTACAGGATCTTTCCTACCTGATGAGTTTAATTTCACGATCCAGTGCAATAATTACAGAAAGAGAGAGCACCCTCAGTTTGCATTTGCATCCCTGCATTCCACTGGTAGTCGTAAAACCTGCTCCTGGATCCCTACGGGGCCAGCATGGCCCCTAGTCAGGCCTCTGCCCTTGCTGAGCTGTGGGTTTCTTTGTTTTCTGTAATCTCACAATTTGGAAGATGCGTTAACACACAGTGACAAAACATGCGAGCGAAACACATTCTATTAGGCTCATCACAGACTGGTGCAAAGGAGCCCTGCAAGGGGTCTGGCCGGTGGGGTGGTGCATCTGCCTGTGGCGTCGTAGGTGTGCCTTGTACGGCTTAAACAGGGAATTGTGTTACAGAGAACACAGAGAAGGTCAACGCAGACATGTAATGAAACCTGCCCTGGTCTGCTACCTTAGGAAAATGCAAGGAAAATTAGTGTTTTTAAAACAGCTGCAGTATTTGTTTGTTAAGTAAAACATTTTATTTGTTGTTAAGCATCAACTTAATGATGTCTTTTAGCAGCGCCACAAAAAAAGAAAGGAAAAAGATGTTCTATCCTTTTTATTTTACATCATATAAAATTGAAAAATGGAGCCAACAGGTAAGATGTACACTTTGTGCTATGCGGTTTGCAATTTAGGTCTGAAATGCTAGGGTGAATAAAACTTGATAGTGACATTATTTTCATTCTCACTGTAGAAAAAATACCATAATAAACTCTGTGATTAAAAAAATAAAAGAGACAAGATAACGGTTTTCTTTTTACCAAGGCTGCAGTAGAGAAGACTAAGATTTAATATTAAATAGGAGTCAGGGACCCGGAGCTCTTGAAATGATATTCTGGCTTGTTTGATTAATGGGAGCAGGCGGCTGGCTTCAGCCAGGGTAGGATTTCACCTGGAGTGAAATAGTTTATTGTGGGGATTGGTTTCTTATGTAGTCTCACCAGTGCCACAGAACCTAGCAGAATATAGGACTTCGGTTTCCAAAGGGGTTTGAGATGGATTTTAAGACCACAGTGCATTAAATTGATTAGCTCCTCGCAGGACGGGTGCTAGAGGCAGGTAGCCCGCTGCTTCCTCTGCTCGCTCATGCCATCTGCACGAGCGCAGCTCCCGGCTTCCCGGGTGCTCTCCTGCGCCCCCGGGCACGGCTGCCTGCACCCCACGAGGGTGCGATGCCAGCAGGGCAGCTCCTGTATAGCTTCTTAATATTGTAAATAAGAAAGCAGCATTTCTATTTCATTGTTTAAAAAAAAATGAATTGCCCTCATTGAATTTAGAATGCATTTATTCAATTTTAATAATAATAAACTGTGTTAAGTAAGGGCTTTTCTAATTTTATTGGTAGTTTTGTAGAGCAAATTATTTGCATAAGACTATAAATTGCTATATGAATATTTATATTATAGTTATTGACATAATTATAAATATTATGTAGATTATTGAAACAAATTAAAATTTTAAAATATCTGGAAGAAATAGTGTACTAAATGCCACTCAGCCAAGCATTCACGAGGTTATAAGGTAACCGGTACAGTCTAATGTCACTCCTCCTGTATTATATGATTAGCATCTCTCAGCTCAATCAGAGGAGAAATCATATTGCTGATAAACTTTTCCTTTTATTAAGGAAACTTTGTTAACCAAAGATGTCAAATTAATTGATAAATTTATCTGCAAATTATAGTCTTGTCGTAACCACAAGTGTAAATACCATTAATATCAAAATCAACGTTCCTTGTGGAAGACATGCAGGTGTGCAAAATCTGCCTTGTAAATAACATACCCCAAAAATTAGAATAGGTCAGAAAGGAATCTTTTGCTCAGCATTTGAATAAGATAAGCTAGTATTTTATATATTGGGATTATAAAATATTAATATTATATATTTCCATTTCAGTCAAGAAATGTTGCAGAGAAAAATTTCATTTTTGTTCTTGTCTCTATACTTTACATGTAACTATTTTTGTTTTCTCTGGCTAAACTTGAAAAAGATGAGAGCTTGTGTGTGTCTGGTCTTTTCAGACAGAAACCAGCAATGTACGGCCTGAAGTCACATTTGCTGGTGTAAACTCAAACTAAAAAGTGCATCTGAGAGGCTCAGCACCTTGTTAATGTACCATAGACCACCTGAGCAGAGCTGGCTTACGCCCAGCCGTCCAGCAGTACAGGCAGAGCTGGTTTACGCTGATCTGCAAAAGACCGTGTAGACGTCACGAGTGACGCTTGGTTTTATAGTATGAGTTTCAGTACATGAGTAGCGTAAGTATTTCCAAGTTAGACTAAGCACCGGGGAAGAGGAGAGTTTTGAGGAGGAGTTTGAAGGAGTATCATGAGTGCAGGTGCTTATGAAGAGGGTGTTTTAAGTGTGAAGACAGCTTTAGAGAAAGCGAAAGGCACTCACTTGAAAACACAGTCAGTGAGATTTAGAGGTGAGCATCATGGTGGTTTGGTCCGTCAGTACGGAATGATACTGATAAGAGGCTGTGAGTGGCCTTAAAAGTGCAGGAAACAAGAAAGAAAATGAAGGGAAAGATGGCAAAAGTTTCTCTGCAGTCCATCATTTTAGCTCCTTTTCTTTCCGCTGTGTTAGGGTCAGCATTGATGCTTCAGATGTTTAGTCTGTTTCTTCGTTATTTTCTCCTTTCCTGTGTCAGTATTTTGCTCTTTCCCTTCCTCCCTGCTGTGCTACATGCCATAGTTGCAGAAGAGGTAATTGACTTCCCTGGAAGCTGGAGATTTTAAGCTATGCCCTTCTTAATATGAGCACATCCCTGACTGGCAGTCACCTTACTATCTTTTCTGCCTGGAAAAATCCCACCTTCTTCTGCAGACAAAAACCTGCATATTTACTTCTGGAGAGACTGGTGACTGCCTGGCTGTCCATACCTGTTCCAAGTCTGACTCAGAAGATGATCTACTCTAAATCAATACCTGTCTGCATCCTTCGATATGCTGAAGATATCTATAGTGTAGAGGGGACAGCTGAATGGGAAATCAGCATTCAGTCTGTTCTACAGTTTTGAGCCCCGCTTTCCCTGCCACAGGTGTCTCAGAGAGGTTTTCTGTTTTTGTGAGGACCTGAAGGTGTATCTCATCCTGTATCCTGCCTTCAACATCTACTATGGTTTGCTCTGTTCAAGTAAGGCAAAGGAGAAGATACCTGAACATCAAATCTCTTCTTTACCATCTCACACATTTACCTGTGGTTTGCCTCCTTGCATTCTTAAGGATGGACTACAAATGGCAGGTGTGGGATGGCATCGTCAGACTCATTTTTCAAAACTGAGGATGTGCTTGTACTAAAAAGAAATGCTATCTCTCTTGTTCAGAGCAATCATGGGCGCCAGCTTATCAGTTACTGTTAAGCAACCTGTTTTTGCAGTAACCTGCATGGATATAAGTAGGACAAGACTGAATGTTCAAAGCCAGAGAAGAAGATACTGCAGTATTTTGAGACAGGCGATGATGAGATTCTGAACAAAAGTTAGGCAAGTGGATGTTTAAAATGATTAATATTTAATGTAATGGTATTACAAAAATCAAAATAGGGAGTAGAAGTAGTAAAGGAAACAAATCAAATTATTCTATACCATATCTAACTTTGAATTTTCTTAAAGGGACTAAATGCTAGTTTAATTAAATCTTTTGCTCTCCCTAACATTGCTTAACAATTTTTAGTACCTCCCTAGATTTTTAATGTTACAGAGCAGAGAGTTATGAGTCAGATTACTTTGTGTGTTGAGTTTTAAACATGAGCCATGAATCCTTGAAATCCTTTGTTGTTTAAGCAGAATACATTTAACTCTCTCCGTTTAGGGTTTAGTCATCCTTTTCATAAGTCTTTTGATGAATAAGGTCATTAAAATTAACACAATATTAAAAGAGATGGTCTCAGTAATTATAATGTTAAACCATGGTTTCTCCTGAGATTAAACTCTCTCTTCATTTTATCTACCAATCCAAAAACTTTAACAAATCTTATTTATAGCAGCCCGAAGACTTGTAGCTGGGTATAGCTTAAGGCAACCACAATATTCTTGTGTAAATCTTCTGTAAATGAGGCATCAATTACATAGTATGTTTCTATGGTGAAGTAACTTTTAATACTCTTTTTCACTCTTCATCTTACATTTAAATATGTTGCATGTTTTTTTAGTAATCATTTAAAAAAATATTTCAGTCCTTCCTAATGGTAATAGGTATTTTGTTTGATACTCTCATTAAGTTTTCCATTAACAAATTTTACCTGTCACATATTCCCACCTACCCATTAACTGAGTCACTGTATGTTGACATGTATTGTGTGATGGGTTTTTATGTAAGAAGAACCAAAAGTTTTGTGCATAATAAAATAGGGATTGAGGTTAAATTTACAGAAAAAAGAAGTTTTTTTCTAAAAAGATACTACCAATTTAATACGATGAGCAGGACATTCTGGACACGGGAACCATGGCTAAACCTTAGTATCTGTTAACAGCAGTATCTATATTTAACTTCCCCTGTTTAAATGGACCCATTTTGAGAAGCTATTCTTGTAACTATTTGCTGAACAGCGACTGCAGGTAGCCCTGGGTAAAAGGCAACCAGGATATGAACTAGATAAAGGTGGTAGTTGCTTAACTATTGTAATCAAGTCCAGTAGCTCATAAAGCCCGTGAGATTCTTAAGACTTTGTGCAACAGCACATTGACTCGTCGGAAAGCACAGCAGTGCAGAACGTTTGACAGAGCCTCTCGTGCGCTTGCCCGTGTAGTGTTCACTGCTTACTAAGTGAAAGGGTGATGGAAAACATTTCTGCGATGCAAATAACTATTCATACTGGCTGAGCACCCTAAAAGCTTTTGGATACCTTGAGTCTTCATGGTACACACAGCACCACGAGAATCACAGTTTTAAGGATAACCAAACCCTCAGCTTTACTTGGGAGATACATTGAAAATCCTTTTGTTTGAGATAATAGAACACAGAGAAAATCAAAATGGAAAATATGTTATTAAGAGTATATGTAACATAACAAACCATATTACTGACTTGAGAATCTAGCTGATTTTAATGATAGCTGCTGAGCTTCTTTAGCTTCTTCTGTAGTCATCTGCCTTGAAGAATTTGTAGGGTTTTTTTCCCCTTTTTATCCTATAAACAGAAGTGGTTGCTGGGGCCACCTAAAGGATCTGGTCTTGGAAGCCAACTCTTTCTTTAGCCTCTATTGAAAAGTCCTGTTTCTTTCTCTCTATTCCCATTTATTTGTCCCTTATCTCCTGAAACTGGGAACTAGGATATCACATAGTTGTATGGAAAATCATAATTTCTTCCACTCATCTTTATTATGACTTTATGATTAGGATTTCCATTGAATGCCCTAGTTAGCACATTTATGGCTCCCGGCTGTTTTTTCTTGTTAATACTTTCTGAAGAAACTAATAAATCATACTTTAAGATCTCTTAGAAGCTCAGTTTTCTTACAGGATGCATAACTGTTCTTTCTCTATGAGCATCATAAAAAGATTAAACATAATACCACAGAGAATGAAAACTGCAAGAGATGCCATACTATTTTTAAGGGAACCCTTCTGGATTCACTGTGTACTGTCTTTTAAGTATTTTATAGCACAGTTCAGGCCGTACCAATCATACTCTATTTATACAGTATATTTTGAAACAAGCTGAATAAATTTATAGAGGAACCTTTCTGGAGGAGCTCTGCTAACCTTCTGCTTCTTTGCCTCTGATATCTTCTAGAAGCCGTCTCTCTGCTGAGGCTCGTAAACTCTTCTGGGCAGTGCAAACGGACGCATGCTGAGAGCTAATTACCTTACATTAGCCATTTCAGAAATTCCTGGCAGCTAATCTTCATATAGCTAATCAGTCAGAAAAGAGGGCACCCGGCAAATAAATACCACGTATCTTTACTCTTGAAACAATTAGGGTGGCCCTAATCACATTAAAAAAATTGGAGCACTTCCAAAAGCAGAAGAGTGTGTGGCTGCCTTCACTAATTCTGTAAAGCTCTTGTGTTTTTTTAATTGACCTATCTTCTTGATGCACTTAGTTGTTTTTCCTTTTTGATCCCTGCAAGCTTGAATTTTCAAAAGCTAATATAAATCTAAGAAGGTAATGTCAGCTGCCCCCCCTTTATCAGACAGTGTTAGCTTTTAAGTCTACTCTTTCAAACACTTCATAAATTTCAAAAAGTTAATTTAAATATTTGGGTTTTTTTCATTTCATTCATCCTTGAGTTTTGGACTGAGAATATTCTCTCTTTTATATAGGATCTCTCCTCCTCCCACTCCCTTAAAAATGTCTTGAATCTGCTATGCTACTGAAGTGTTTTTAAAAATGATACCACTTCAAACAACAGTCTCCAGGTTTTACTGGATAATGCTTGTGCTGCTTGTCACTGAAGAAAGTAAATATCCTGAATTCATAATACTTAGAAATAATTTAGCACCTTTCTCCCTGATGGTACCTTGTCATTTAATTAACATCAAACAAGACACAACCGAGTATGCTGTTCAAAGGTAAATTTGGGAGAAATAAATATATTTTTCGTGCTGACGACCTAAATCTTCCAAATCTGAAGGCCTCCAAACTCTGGAAATATTAATTCCATAGCCATACGTCCTGCATTGGTATGAGCACTCCATTAACAATGGAACAGCATATATTTATGAGAAAGACGAATGAGTCTGGATTATTGGGGAAGTCTAGAGGTGCCTGGCATTTTGCAGAGCAGAGTAATGACTGCCTAAGGATAAAAGGAGAAAATTTTCTTTACATTCGTGTTTACTTGGATGGGCAGATACAGGACAGACTGTACAGTTTACCTCACAGGAATCATAAATGTTATTTGGAAGGTACTTTAAGGTCCTAAAATGGAAAATGCTGCTATTGAGTGGTGGTAGTTCTTCCACAGCTGATATCCGAACTGGAAGGTTTGTCTGGGATCAAAATGGATTTATTTTCAGCTGTAATTGCAATTAACTGTGCAAACGTTTGTGAATGATAGATCCAGAAATGTAGGTGCTCTCAGAGCTCTGAAAGCACTCTATATTACTTGGCAGTTTGTGACTATTAAAAAAGTCAGGAGAATGAAAAAGAACAGAAACAAGCTATCATGTATTTTACTCCCCAGATGAAATCCAGGGGAATGCTCTAAAGATTATCCAGTAATAATCAAACTGGGAAAAGTACATTAATATTTCAAATAGAAATGTAGCTATGAATAGTGTGCTCTGACAAGATAAATGTAAGATGTCAAAGGACTGTTGGACTCCTAGCTTTCATTAAAACAAAAGAATAAAAGAGCTTCTCACTCGTCTCCTCAGTGACATGGGATTGCTCTAGGTAAATCGATCACTAAAGAAGCTTGTCAGCGAAAGACTTGTGTATGCTAACTAACTGGATTAACAGTTTGTTCATTAAAATGACCAGTGCTTACCAAAGCTGGAAGAAATTTCTCTTGCCCTTTTTTTTTTTTTTTGCCAAATCCTATCATTACCCACTACTAGATGTGTCCCCTGTTTCTCTTCCTGGGCCACAAATGATGGCATCTTGCAAATCAAGTTTTAATCCTGGGAAGTTATATATTATGAGTTAGACTTACAAATTCCCCTGATTTTAACACGTGATGTCTGTGCCTTGATCCACTGATTGCTGTTCGCCACCGGTTGTGGCAGCTTGTTACATTAATGGAAGCGCAGCAAATTTTAAGACAACTAGAGTTAAAAGTAGTGATCTGTGAACACAGCTTCCTTTCAAAGGCTCTTCTAGTCCCTGCTTTTGCAGCAATGGAAAGGCGCCCTGTTCTGAGAGCCCTGGGCAAAGTAACTGGGAGGGGAAAGAGCAAAGTGTGGGAGACTGGAGGAATATGAAACAAATCTTTCTGCTGCTTGTAGACTACGAGTCTTGCAGATGTGTTGTACTGTTATATTAAGACTGGAAATTTGTTCTTCATGACAGTAACAGATAAAGGAAACTGAATTTCACTGTCTCCTGGATTTTTGCAACGACTTGCTTCCTTCGGCTATAACTTCATGGCAGTGAATGATGGGATGAATTTTTGTAAATATTTTCTGAATAGTGTTACACCATAGCTGTAAAGGGGCAGCTTAGGGTGATTTTTAGGGTCAGTATTTAAGTATGATTAGGTGAAAATGAACACGTTGAGCCAAATATCTGAAAAAACTGCTACTCCATGCAGTATCGCGTCAGAAACTCCAGTATTATCTCCTGGGATATCTTGAATTTTCATTTACATTCTGTCTTTTACTTTTAAAATTCTCATGCAGACTTTTCAACCCAAGGGTCATGTACAAAATATGTGAAACAAAAATGATTTAGTTCTTTTAGAGAGAAGCCAAAAATCAATCTTAAATGACCTCATATTTCAAAAGTAATCTGTAAATATGTATAGTGAGTAACCCAGTTTCCAGAATGATTATATCCTGTCTGTCTTTGAATGGTACTTTGCCTGCCTCATTTTTGCAGCTGAAAAAGGTTACAGACCTTGGATTGAAAATGAGAAATCTCTGCACAAAATTGCCACCATGACTATATGGAGGTATGTCTCTTTTATCTCTTTACATCCTTTGGTCTTGAAATACATTTATCAGATCATGACTGAAATTACCTGAATTTAGTCTTTCACTAAAACATTACAGACATAAATTGAAAATAGAAAGACCACATTTGCAGTGCACACAGTACACAACAAGCTGCAGTGAGCAAGAAAGAGTGCAAGAGGCAGTTCCCCATATCCTGTGAAAGAAGGTATATTAAAATCTTTGAACTATAGGATTTCTGGGCAAAAGTAGTTATTCAAAACATTTAAAATCATTTAGTTGTGCTCCATAGTTGTAATTACACTCACTAATATGTGCCAAAAAACTCTGAAAAGGATAGAGAGAGAAAAGAAGTTAAAATGAATTCTTATGATACCATGGCTGACAACACTTTAGATGCATGGTGATGCATCATCTATCTAATCTAATCTAATGAGAGATAGTGATCAGAAATTGTAACAGGAAAAGGTAGGACTGAATATAGGGAAAAAAGTCACTGTAAGGACAACTAAGCATTGGAACAGGGATTGAGATGTTTCGCACTTTCCATCCTTGGAGATTTCCAAGGCTTGGCTGGACAAAGCCCAAGCAATCCGGTCCAAATTTAAAGTTTCTCCTGCTTTGAGCTAGAAGTTGGTCTGGATAATTTACTTCCAGAAGTCCCTTGCAGTCACAACGATTTTATAATTCTGTGTGACCAGAAGAGTCTTCCCAAAGTAGCTGCACTTTGTGAAAAAAGATCTAAATCACTGAGCCAACAGCATGTGTTGTAACCTGGGAAAGATTTTTCTGTGTCTTGCATTAACTTGTAAGGGCTCTTTTCCCTTTCTTCTTGGATATCCTGCAGCTTTTGAAGGTCTCCCAGTGTTTTCCAGATGGACATTTGCGGCAGAACTTCAGAACAAATAAATGTATGTATAAATCTCTGTAAATCTCATTGAGTGCACCCTTTGGTTTATGGAACAGATATCAAGATACCCGAACATGAAATCTGTCCCAGGAGCAATATTTTTGCTAATGTCAGAAAGGAAAAAATTGCAAGAACCTTCTCGCTACCCTGAGTCAGACAGGCTATTACTATGTGGATTTCTTCTTCTCCTTTTTCCCTGTCTTATTCTTATCATCTGACTCGTAGAATTATATAAAATATTAGAGGATAAAATTAGAAGTCTGGTAAAGATTCAGTAACATTAGCTGCAAGTTGTCTTCAGAATCCCTTTGGAGAGCTGTGTTTCCCTGCTCAGTGCCCTGTTTTGGCTTGCAATAACTGGCTGATAATGCTAATGAATGCCTTTCCTCCAAAGAATGAGTGGTGCTGGGGAAAGTGCCTTCTAAAATAGTGGGTTTTCTGTTTGTAACAGCCATTATTTCATATTTTTTCCTGGATCCCTATAATTCTACACTGTAAGCAGTAACATGTCAGACCTCCAAACAAAAGGGTTTTAAGGCAGCTGAATAGTTGTCTTCTACAATAAGTTCCCTGCTCATGTCAAAACAGCTATCAGCCTGTTTCCTGAATCTTTCCCAAAGCAGGCAGGTCACTGGCTTGGAATTTCAGTTAAACTGGCTCTTAGATTAATGGGTTATTGCTCTAAATTGAACCTGCCTAATTTAAGTACACTGTAATGGCTATTTTGCACTGCACGTAGGTTTTCAGTACCAGGATAATCAAATAAAATTTACAGGGATGACCCTTCATCCATTTGTTGATGCTTGTGTTGTGTTTTCAAAGGTATGATGTTACAGTTTAGTTTATATATGTCAAGCTCTTGTTGTTGCCACTTGTTATGCTAAAATACCCAGAAGTTCACAGGGTATGTTGTAAAAAGTTGGACCCCAATCTTGAAATGTCATTTAAGCTATAATACAACAGAAAAATAAAAGTAAAGAAGGTAGTGGTGTAATGGAAGAGCACTAAGGGGTACATAAAGACACATACATTGTGAGGAAACATTTTTTAATTACTTGTATAAATAATTATTGTTTTATCTGCTATAGGAATAATATTCAGAGTAGCTTTTAGAAAGAAATTGAATGCAGGAAGAAACGGATTGGCGGAACAGCTCTGAGGGATCTGTTTAGTGCATGGAAGGCAGGAAGGAAAGAAACTTGAAAGGATGATGTATAATCAGACATTGTTTTTGCATGAGGGTGGTAGAGTCCAGACGCACAGGAATGCAGAAGGTGAGCAAGGCTTCCACAATAGTCTCTACTGCCTGGCTGAAAGAAGGTGTCAGGACTGGGGAATACAGTAGCGGAAGCCAGCAGGATTTCATTACCTGCTTGGCAAGAACGCAGATGCTCAGCCTCCTAGCCTCTGCTGCTAGGATAGCTGCATAAGAGTTTTGATTTTTGAAGGCAAATGTTTTCTCAAATTATTTCACAAATTATTTGTGATCATGAAATGATACAAACAAATTTGTCTAAGGTCTAACCTTCGCATCTCTCTGTGCTAGAAAACTCATCATAAGGATATTTGGGATAAAGGGAAGGATGGGATGTTTAATTCTTTTAAGGTGTATTTTTTATTTTGAGGCTTCTTTGAAAGGCCAGTGGAAATTAGAGCTTTAGTGAAATAAAATAGGAAGTATACTTGTTGGTATCAACTTGCTGTTAAGGCAGTGGCAGTGTAAAGTCAGTCGTAATAGAAATAACTATATAGATTTTTTTGTTGTTGTTGTTGTTCAAGTTATATCACTGATCCCAGTTCTCCACTATGTTCATCTAGTGCCACAATTCTTCCAGCAACATCATACACTGTAATATTTTAATGAAAAGCTTCTGATTTACTTTGTGAAATATTACGAAACTGGTAGAAAACACTATTTTTTTTACAAATCTATTTTTGTTAACAACATCTTACTGCAACAGTGTTTTATGTGTATTACATGCATCATGTATTGTAAATTCCTAAATGGAAAACTACTTAAAGAATATTATAATCTTCACAGGATGGCACATGATGGCTATTTAGATACTTCAGAAAGAGGAGGTCAGACCATCGCTATCTCCTGGCTAGAGGTGGGCGTCCCCAGAAGCTGTGCTGCAGCGGAATTGCCTGAACGTTCAGCATTACAGGCTGAATTCAGCTCATCAGTGGTACAGCACTGAGCTGTGTTTTATTTATCCAGTAGGCACCAATGTCATACTTAACACATAAGGCATTAATTGCAATTATGAAGCTTTAAAAGATCTCCAGCAAAGCACAGAATATTTTGAATGCTACCATGGGAAAAATCATCTCACAAAAATACTGCTGGGAATTTAAATAGTTTTGATTTATAAATATAGGGCCTGGTTCTCATCTTAACTTCATGAACCAGGACTAAGCCTGAAAAGCTGAAGTGCTTTTGGTGTAAGAGGTGATATAAAGGCTCCTAATGTTCTAGTTACTCCTCTGCAGCCAGCGAATTCTCTGGTATGGCTTATTGTCAATAATGTGAAATACTAGCCACAAGATGTCCTCACAAGAAAAAGGTTGTTAGCAGCTCTTCAAATGTAGGCAATAGGTTCTTTCTGAACCTGGACAGACAAAGTCTGTGCTCCTCCCTTTTAGGCATCCAGTGATTTTGTGCAACTAAAATTAGTCTTGTGACAGTTCTTCAGATTTCCCAAAATATTTGAAAAGCCACATGACCGCTGTAGCTGGCCTGTTTGTAGAGTAATGTTCTGATTGAAGATAATCTAATTGTAGAATTATTTGACCAATAGGTCAATGTTTGCTGGCAGATCACATGAAAACCATAAAGGAGGATAATTTTATTTCTCTTTGGAAAAGATATTTTGGAACAGTGAAAATTTTACTCTTTTATAGGAAAATGGACTTGCTCAATCACTCTTATGTCCAAATTTAACTTTCCCATTGCTCAGCAATATTAGGACAGTGTAAGAAAATCTCATATCCCTGCATCGCCTCAGAAGTGTGCCTGTGTGGCACCTCCAAACCCAGCGTGAGAGGGGGGTTGGGCAATTTCACAGAAAGATCAGTCCTGTGCGTTGTCAGCAGCATCCTACATGGGGTTCAGCTCTCTCAAACTCAGCTAAAATCAGTCACAAGTATTTACACTGGCCATCTGATATTGCCCATCATTTGATGGACCTGAACCTGTGTCATTACCCTATTCATGGCCAAAATCAGAAGGGGACCACAGCCCTGTGGTGGACACAAGCCATGCCTACGCCTGGCAGCATGTGGACACAAATGCTTGGGCTAAAAATCCATTTCCCTGATCTCTACTGGTTTCAGCTCTTTTTTCTGTGAACAAACCCATCTTTTCTATATTCTGATTCATTTTTGCAGAACTGTTGTCTTAGCAATTCTGATAAATCTCTTCCTGTGAAACTGGTACTCACACCTTAGCCAGCCAGGGCATAAATAACTGTCATCTGACTGTAGCTCCACAATTAATGATGGAGAGTTATTTGCGGCAGAAGTTCTGCAGAAATTAGCCCGGTGACAGGATTTTGCTTATATGAGATATTACACATGTTGTTGAGGAGAACTTTGTGACAGAAATATGTGAATGCTTTACTGTAACCAGCAAAACAAGTTGAAAATAGCATTAGGAAGATGAACGAAGTGGGGAAAGGAGAGTTAATGATAAGATACCCAGGCAAAAACATCTTATCCCTAGGTAGAGAAATTCACATACTTCTTTCTTAAACATGGATGGATTAGAGATTGGTAGAGAATCAAAAGGAGGTAGGAGATCTTGGAGCAGTGAGTCCAGGATTTTTTTCGTAGCTTGCCATGCTCCTTTCTGTCAGGTTTTGATCTCAGTTTCTCATTTGTCTACAGTTCCTTCTCTGTCTTTGATCAATGTTTGTCTTTAATCTCTGTGTGCCTGTCTTTTCTATTCTTTTGTCTCCAGTCCATTACTATTATATTTCTCCATTTTTATGCTGTGCTATTATTTGCCTTCCAGTGACTTTCTTCTCTACTCACTGTGCTCTATCTCTGTCCAAAATGCTGTACTGAGCGTGAACAATAAATGAATTGATTTCAAATGAGTTGACGACAGTGCCTAGCAAATCCATATCACACAAAATAGCATATTGAGAGAGTATAAGTGACTCAGTTCAGGATGAATTGACATGAACACTTGGAAAATCCATCTGGAATGCTGTGGGGGCTCCTGCTCAGCGGAGCTGGGGGCACCAGCCTTATGCAGTTTCAAGAAGGGGCTTTTGAAGTAGTAAGAAGAAATCAATGTCTGCTTTTCCCTCTACTTTCTTATCTTTGGATAAAACAGACTAGAGAGTGTATAATTGATTAGTTAATGAGTAAGAGTGGGCCCTGAAGATTAGTTGTCAAAGTCGTGATGAATGATTAGAAATTGTAAAATACAACAATAATGAAAACTTAAAAAAATATTTTTAGCCTTCCATAAAAGATTTTAAATCTTGAAAAAAGAAAACAAGCTTGCTAGCACAGGGGACGGTTGCTAGACTATTCCTCAGAGATGATGTTACTTTATTACTGCTGCATGACATATACAAGTGAGTTGAAAGGAAATATGAACAGCCAGGAAGAGAAGACTAATAACTGAAAAACCCTGTCAGAAACTCCTTTGTGTCATGTTCCAAATCGAGAGTTGTCACCATCTCATTCCTAATAATTCCACACATTGAGCTGGAGGTGTTATCCAAAGGATCATGTCTGAATTTAAATTAATTAAACTAAAGGAAATGACCTTGTTTTTAAACAAAAGTGCTTTTTCTCTAGTGTACCAGAACCTGACGTTTCTTTGAACCTTTTCTAAATTTCAAGGGAGGAAATATATTTAAAACATCAGAAAGTTTTAAAGTCTTTGTTTAGCTATTTTTGATGTGATACTTCTCAGGACACATTAAATAAAAACATTTTCTGCCTGATCTTAATTGAGAAAACTCTTATCTCCTTCTCTAATTACTGATGAACAAGATTTCTACGTAGATTAACTTGCATATTCTTACAAACTGGAACAGGCTTATTTTCATGTCTTTCATAATGCGCTTTTTTCTAAAGCTCAGCAATGTCCCCAACCCCAGGGGCGGCTTTATTACAGTGACTGGAATAGAATTACTTTTATTTCCACAGCTTATAACTACCTTAGATATTCAGAGAGGATATATAAACATAATTACTGTAAGTGGAGAATATTACCATGGTGATTCTATGCGACGTGTAGCAAAGCTCTTCAGGAATGTACCACAGGCCAGAAGTATTTGCCTCAACCAAGGTGTATCAAAGTGACTCAGACAGCTCTGTTTATGATTACAGCAGTGTAAGTCCTGGACTTCATCTTACTTCACTCACAGGAGGGCAAAATGCAATTGTAGCAGCCAGCTTGGATCTGAAAGGTGCTCATCCGTGCAAAACTATGAAGGGATTTCCCGCGAAGAGCTACGTGATGTGAAAGGACAGAACTTTGCTGGTGCCCCCTCTCCCTTGAGACGGGGCACGTTAGGTTGACGGGAGCCCTGCATCCTGCGAGCACAGCAGCAGGAGCCTGGCGGGAGGCCCCAGCGCTGCCCGTCCCCACTGCCAGCCTGGAAACGTTTGGGCTGCATTGCTAGTTATCTTGTCACACTTCATGTATCTTTTTTGTACTTTGTCTCCCCTTTTGCCTGAAGCTGGATGCTGGTATAAATCAATAATGTGCTTTGGCTTCCTCTAAAAATTACTTTTGCTGGCATTCCTCCAAAGAATGAATTTCTGCATTGGCTTTTGTTTTTAAACACTTCAAATAAATTTAAAATACTTTATTTATGCTAAAAATGATTTTTAATTTATTGTGTTTTCCAGGTCTTTGTTTTTTGTGAGGTGTGACCTTTGAATAATTGATTTTCATCATGAAAACTGCCAAGTAGAAATTATTTTTTGCTCATAGGAAATTACAAAAGGGGGGGGGGGGAAGTATGGTTGCATGCTAAATGGCCAAGCCTCCTGTCGGTTCCCAGAAGCTTGTTCCTTGGGTTTGCTGGGCCACATTTTGGGCTTTCACTCTCTTAACCCTTTGAAGTCTTAGAAGCATATCCAGTATTTTCAGAAACACTGACTGTGTAATCAAATAGACTAGTTAAAGGGAAAGGTCTCTGTGCATCATAACACGAGAAAGTATTTGCATTTATGAACTGATAACACCTTCTGCAAAGATGAATGCAAACCACTATACATGTGAATCTTTTTACTTGAATCCCATGCACAGACCAGATAGATTTTAACAGTTGTTTTCCTAAGGTGCACTAATAACAATGCTAAAAAATGAAAAACAGTGTAGTTAAATAAAACAGGGACTTAACAGTACATCAGTTCCAGTTGAATTGTAGCAAAGATACCAGTAAATAAAAAACAGATTTTGTAATAGTACCTGGAATCTCGTATGAATCCTAGCTGTATCTCATTCAAAAGCAGTATCTCCAGCAGCACAGAGCCTTATAGTATTGCGTAGATGGTGGTGGTACTTATTCAGAAGGAATCGTGCCATCTAGTGAGTTGCCTTTGCTGACCATTAGTGATAAATAAAAGGGGGGAAAAAACACCCTGGAAAACCAGTTCAGCTGGTTTTCCAAAAACCGAACTTTGTCGGTTCACCACAGTCTATAGCTTTGATTGGTAGGATTAACTGAGTTTGTAGTGTTTGGTACTTTTGTGGGTGCTGCAAAAGCGCCGCAGAAGAAATGAAGCATACTACTGTGCCTCTCACTGACTACCGATACACAAACATTTTTCCATAATATTACATAATGCCTGTTTGTCATCCTGGAAAGAAGAAGTATCTGTATATCAAAATATCAATCATGTGGTCTTTGGTTACTAATAGTTGGCAGGAATATCTCAGTAAACAAAATAAGAAAAGCATGAAACAAGCACATTATTCATTTTTGGTATGAAAAGAAGAGCAGAAATCTTGGGAATGCTGAAACTAATATCATACACTGAAAGTCTCTCAAAGTTTATTGTGACTCTCAGTCTACGTAACAAAGCATCATGATGCAACTTAAGACGCATTTACAACTTACTAGAACAATATATATTCTCAGTCTAATAAGCAAGCTAGTTATAAATTAGATATAAGTGATGGCATCAGCAAACATCATCATCACTTTGTAGAGAGTTGATATTTTTTGCTGCGTATTCTACTCGAGGGTCAGTCTGAACAGACTTGAGAAAGCTGTGCCAGTCAGTGCAAAGACAGAAGCTCACAGGGGCTTCTCCAGCCAAAGTGGCAGTGAGGGTTGAAAGCTCACGTAGACAGAGTTCAAGGAGTTTTGCCACTGAGACCGTCACATGTGGTAATGCTACCAATGCTATATATGCTGCAGACGTAAAAAGCTGCAGGGTTGCTTTTGGAATAATAGTGTATTCACAAATAGTCCTCAAATTGCTCTGAAATACTACAGTTAGCTGCATCTTCATTCTATTATCTCACTGCTTTATGCTTCTGAGACCTTCTCCTAGCAGACTATAAAATCATTCCAAATGTAACATGATAAATTAATAGAACAAAACAAATTGGAGTCAGTAGGAGTGCACTTAGCACTAACAAGACCCATCTGAGTTTCACATTTTCTCTTGCAATTATAAAAAATAAGGCTAGTGTCAGAATTCATCTTTAATTGCTGCTGTACAAAGCTCTGGATATTATTTTAAGGACTGATAGAGAGGAGCAATCTCTCCAATTGTTGATAAATAGAATTTCTTCTAAATGAGAAGAGAAACATGAGATATAACCAGAGATGAATCTTATGTTGCCTATGGCAAAAATAATGAATATTTAGTTATTTACATTACATTGCAATGTACAGGGCTACTGTTAGAGTACATAATGTTAAATATTTGCAGTAAGTGCAAAACATGAACAAGACACATTAAAAGGTGGAGAGCTTGATGCAATATTTGAGGAGGCAAAGTCCTGAATATATTGACAAGTTTCAATTTTTTTTGTCTTGATGTGGAAGGGAAACTATCGAAACATCCATTTCTTTGCTAAAGATATTTTTTGTCTTCCAGTGAGCCCTGATTAAATAAGCCTAGCAACATGGAAATTAAGGAAGAGAGATTCTGTTGTTCTAGAGCGCAAAAGACCATTAAACTCTGCCTTTTTAACCTGATCCATACAATGAAAATTTTAACTGGCAAGCACCAAAGAGGCTTGATTTGATGATTTCTTGTTTGATTTCTTATGATTAAGCTGTTTTTAAAAAGCTGTTTTATTTAAATAGCACTTTTGCCATCATTTTTATCATACTTTTCTTCAGTTAACTGCAATAACATCCCCCAGGAGGAACTTTTAAGTCAGCTTAATAGAAGAACAAGTGACTCGATTAAGCATGTAAGAACACCTAGAATTCAACACAAGAGGATCTCACGTACTTATGTTGTGTTTGCCGCATGCAGAGATGTTTCCCGACGGCTGAGGGCCATTCGCTCGAGCATTCTGCAGGCCCACGGGCAGAGAGCCGCAATACCCTCGTGCCTGCGTCTGTTCAGCAGCCTCTCCGTATGGGGCTGTATTTTTTGTGCTTTTTTGGTCCCCACTGGTAGGTTTGGAGGAGCCAGCGGTAAAGCTTTGAAAGACCAGTAAGCTTTGAAAAGCTCAGATAAGAAACTCAGGGTTTGAAAAAAACATATTTATGTTTTGTTTTCAAGACTATCTGCCTAGGACAAGACCTGGAAAAAGTTTCCTTTAAAAAGTGATAGAAGATGCTTTTCTGTATAAGCCTTTCAAAGTCACTGGCTTTGTGTACATTGGAATAATTAAGTTGATTGAAAAGGGATTTCATCATGTCAAAAAAGTAATAAAATGCAGAAGAACGGGAACCGAAGCAAGGCAGAGAGAGGACAAATGTGTTGGTGATGCACTTGCCTTTCTGAAAACAGTTGGCCTTCGTTGCAGTGTTTTCGGCGTTGAAACATTATGAGGGGAGGAGTCCGAGGCATAGCGGAATTGATAAAGCTGATCAGCTTTGCACTGACGTGTTAGAGTGGTGCCATTTATTAGGGAATGCTTTCAGTAACTCCCTTCTGTTTTCTGTTGAGGAGGGAGGTGATCAAGGAGCCTACTTCTGTCAAAGGGACAGATACTTCACATTTGGCAATTTGGCCAAATTGTGAGCAATTTTCTGCTCAACAGAGGATTTGTACTGTTTGGTAGGATTAGAAAAGATAAATAATTTCAGGATTCATTCTCCTTAAGAATTAAAATAAATTACTTCATCCTAAATATATTATAGCTATTAATGGCACTTGAGGTTTGGTTCTGTGCATGTTTTTTGTTTTTTGGTTTTTTTTAATTTTTATTAATGGCATTTTCTTTCTGAACTAGTGATCACTGAAATCGAAATAAAGCTTGCTGGTCATGTGCAGTAAATCAGATCTTTTGCCATTACCTGTGGCTTCTACATGTGTCAGAACATAAGACGCTATGCTACACTCCCAGTGAGCTATCTAGTTTAAGCTAGTTCAGACTTATCAGTAGTATCTTATAGCTAGAAATACTGTTAATGAACAGTAATAAATTACTACTTTCTAATCATATTTTTATATCAAAATAACAGAAAGATATTTCAAATAAATTAAGCAAATTAATACAGTACATGTGCTCTCACGTTTCGTTTCTTTCCTTGCATATGAGATTATTTAAAGCTACAGTTTTCTTGATTGAAGATTGTCCCCAAAACATCCATGGAGAGAAGAAAAGTATAATATACTAGCATGAGTGTCTTCAAAATACCAGCAGATATTGATCTGGGTTATCAGGCTGAAAGTGGAAGTGAAAATTTTAGAAGTGAAAAGCTTTGTTTTTCACAGTTCAGACCATGAGTATAAACAATTGATTTTGATCTTCTAAACGCTGAAGTTTGCATCAAGTGGGTGCACTGAGCTTAGTTGCAACGGGAACTAATTACATGCATATATTTAATAATGAGCAAACATTTGTTGAATGTAGCCAATTTTTGAAAAGCAGAAAAGAATACATTCAGTACACCAGCCTTTTAAAATGTATTCTCGTTCTGACTTCTAAAAAGTGTTATGTATGGAAGTTGGTTTCTGAAATATTTGAGGAATACTGATTTGAATTTATCAATTAATTTCAAAAGTGCTCAAAAATCAGGTTCTGGGCTGCTGGATTGTCTTCTGCTTTTAACTGTTTCTTGATCTCAGTTGACTAGGAGAGTATTTCTTTTCAGTTTTGAGGTTGGTTTGGAGCTTTCTTCAGTAACTTGAATTTTGAGCTGGTATGCTCAACTCTGGGCTTTCCTCTCACTTTGCATTAGTTATTGAGCAACAAACCAGCTTTTTTAAAGCAAATTGCTTATAGGCTTTTTCTTATATTTCTTAAAAGCGGGAGTTCCTGAGTTTTGATTCTGGCTCTGACTGTCATTGATCAGGTCAGCTTTTAATGTTCCGGTTTCCTGTTGGGTGGTGATGTAGACAGTTTTTCCCTGCCCTACAGGTTTAGGAGAATTATTAGTTAGTTATTATACAGGAGTTTAAAATGAAAAAAAAAAAAAAGAATTCTAGCCTATTTTAGCCTACTGTCAAATAAAACTTAGTTCTATATTTACAATGTAATCTGTTTGCTTAAAAAAAAATAAAATAAAAAGTAGATTCATCTTAAAGCTTTGTCTAAGTTGGGATCCAATAAAAAGTGTCTCCTGAACTGGGGCCTTTTGGTGGATGGATTTGAGTAATGATTTTCCACAATACGCATTAGAGTAACTCTGAAGTTTGAGCAGCTCAAAGTGGAGATGAAAAGCCTGTGGGTGAAGACTGAAGATCAGCTTTGCTGTTTTGTTAATTTTGGTGTCAGTAAATTCAAAAGCAGGAACAGACGTGCTAGAGCAGGAGTGGAGACTTTTCTCTTTAAAGGCAACTTTAAGAAGTTCATGATTAAAAACTAACTTCCAGGCTTTTGTCAATAGTTCCAAAATTAAATTTGTCATAACATTTTATGTAATGCTAATGATAAGCTATTTATTGTGAGGAAGAATGTCAGTTTATTCCCTGACTCTCTTCTTTTGATCTAGTATTCCTTGGCAGCTGAAGTCCCAGTATTTTGGGCTGGGTGCTTCCTAGTCCTTGCTAACGAGCTGGAGGTTTCTCTCACCGGGTGGTGGCTGCGATGGACGAAGCTGGGGCAAGGGCAGCACCTGGGTGACTGCTCAAGGGGTTCAGTAGGCCTGGGGAATACGTTGGAAAACAGTAGCTTTGCCTTCTGCCTTGGATGTAGTACCAGAGCTCAGTGACTGTTGCTAATTTATCTAATCGTTATGTAGCACAGTTCTAGCTTGATGTGAGGCCAAGAACAGATAAGATTAGCTGAGGGGGTGGCGAGGGAGAAGATGCTCAGAATAAGGAATGGCTTTGGGGCAAGGGGGAAGTGAACTGGCTTTCCCTGAGCTTCTGCGGTTGTTTATGCTATTTATTCAAGTGAAAGCAGCATCTGCACAAAGAGAAATGCAAGGCTGAAAGCCAGTCCCAGACCAGTTGTGGATGGGGTGCGGCATACCGCAGGCTGCCGCCTGCGGAGCGGGGCTCGGCCTCGTGGAAAACACCCCCTGTCTTAGTAGAGCTTTAGAAGAGAAGACGAGAGTGCAGCCCGGACGCCTGGACACGTGCCATCCGAGCTCCAGTTTTGGTTTCAGTGAATGGTTCAGCATTAATTCAGGATAAATTAATGCTGATAAGAAAGACTGGGAATTCCTTCTTGCTTTGCCGCATCCCTGGTGGGTTCCCGGCTGGAGCAAAGCCCCTTGGCAAAGTAGGTGGAAGTAAGAGGCATCAGTTCACCTGCAGAGCTGTTGGATAGAAGACTGCACTTCTCACAGGTTTGTGGATGTAGCTCCCCAACATACTTTTCAAGCCAAACCTACTTGGCCTGTTACTGATTCAGGACTCATTTTAGGATAAATGAAATTCTTTGGCTAAGTTAACGTTAACCACCTAGCTCTGCACGCGATTCACAGCTGCTGTGAGACTGTCTGTTGTGAGAAAACCTGGGTAAGATGGTATTATTCACATTCTGATAAGAACTCCGCTAAGATCCATTTTAAACTACTCAAATACTGTATTAGTTCCTGGAGGTAACATATCTTGCTGTAAAATATTCAGTGTTAGAAGTAGTCCCAAATGGAGAAAAAAATGCTGGGCATAACAGCTTTTTAAATTTTTTAATTAAGGCACTTTTCTAAAAGCCCGAGTGATAAAATCATCGTCATACTTGAAGCACACAAAAGTAGCCTTCAGGCATAAACCATCTTTTAGCGCATCTTTATGAATGCTTGTGTTAATAATACTCTCTAATTTACTGATGGGGAAGTAATGTATCATCATCTTATTTATTTTCCAGTTGTCAGAGTGTGGTTAGTGGTAAAATATTTAAATGAATTCTGAAACAAATCATTATAGATAAAATAAGTTTCTCACAACATTCATGGCAGATACACATTTACCCCTGTTGCATTTCTATAAATATCATGTACTATCAGAAATCAACTAGATTTCTGCTTTTTGTTTATGATTAGATTTTTATTCTTTAAAGAATTTGAAAACAATGAATGAAATTTATTTCTGTTTAAAGAGTAAGCATAAGTTCAAACTGAAGTGACATATATCTCTTACACAAAGCTGAATCTAATTTAATTTAATTATTTCTTAAGGCTCAACAACTGCCCCTGGCCACAGGTTATTGATTCCTCTAACAGAATAACCCAGTCATTAACTTTTGTCTGCTGGAATCTTCCTCCCCGGAGGCCAACCTACCTTCTGTTGTTATTCCATGGTAAAACCAAACGAAAAGAAGTCATGAAAGGAAAATAGCCTCATAAATGTTTTAGCTGTCAAGCCTCACAGCATTTCTCCGCTTCTGCGGCCCCAGAGAATGGAAAACCAGGACCGACAAGAAGGCCGCGCTTCCCTTCCGCAGCCGCGTGCGGGGCAGCGAGGGCTCGCCGCCCCCGCGCTCCCCGGAGCTGCCCGGGCTGCTGCCACCCGTGCCACGGCGCCCGGCAGCCCCGGGCCCCAGCCAGCCGGCCCGCCTGGCAAATGTCACTGCGCGGGCGCAGACCTGCGCCAAGTCCTGAGAAGGCAGTGGGCGACTTCCTGCCCTTCTGACGGAGCGCTGCCCTAGCCTGATAGAGTAGCCCTGATACTCAGATTTGGCCAAGTTCCTCTAATCTCCATTGTCAAGAGCAACGGTAGGAAGGAAACAGTATGAAAAAAATGGCAATCTCTGGATGCTGCTGCTATGAAACATATAGATCTGATTAATATTTTGCTGTTCCTCGAACAACTACCTCGGAAGGTGGGTCCTGTTGTAAAGTCAAAAAAGGAAAATGCCTGTTTGCCTACTGCTGGCGTGTACACCGTATTTATGAAGCTGCCTCTGTGATTTTATTGTAAATTATTTTATTCATGAACAAGCAAACAACTCCTTACAGCAAAAAAAAAAATATTTCAGATTCTGTTAGGCGCATTCTAGATTTCCTAAAAATCCATGGTTCAGACAAGTGGTGCTATATTTTCAAAGCATAGTCAAGCTACGCATAATGTTCTCCCTGTTGACTCTTACATGGTGCAAGGTCATACAGATCAAGAGTGTTCAGCTCAAATCCACTTCCAGACATTCAGAGGAGCTGAGTCTGTGCTTCTTTTGCTTAAGGAGAAATGTGCTCACATATTAACCTCCCGCTTCATTCCTCCCTAAATTATTTGGTGTGTTTTCTTACTGAGAGTGAATAGTGATACTGCACAAGTAGACACTTCTGTCACATTGGGTCATTCGGCTATCTCCGCAGGACTCTCGGATATAAGGCTACATGAAGTTTGCCCACTCGCACTGTCAGTAAGTGAAACTGGTATGCCTTTCCTTTTCCGAGCTGTAAGTGTATTTAAAAATAGTTAAATTGCATTCAGAAGATGTTCTCCAAGAAGGGAGTTGTGTCCGTTGTAATGACTAAGTTAAGGTTGTTTATGTGTTAAACTCGATTCAGTATAGTGAGTAATATGGCAAAAAAATATTGAAATCAAGCAAAAATGTGTCTTGCAGAATAGAGCTTTTGCCTTCCCATCCAATTTCCGCAGATTTCCCAGAGCGAGGGGCTGGAGATGGAGATTCCACAATATCTCTAGGCAACATGTGCCAATGTTTGACTACCAGTGGATTCACTATGGTAACTTTATTCAGGTGTATCTAGTTGGAATTTTCCTTGCAGCATCTGGCACCTTAGTCCTTTTGCTGTGCAGCTCCGTAAAGCCTCTGGCTCAATAACCTCCTGCTGGGTAGTTGAAGTTAGCAATTAAATCTTCCTGCCTTCTCTTTCTAACACTGGACAAATGTAGGTCTCTCCTGGTATGTGATGTGCTCCAGCCCCCTAACTAACTTCCTCCAGTATGTCCATGTCTTTCTTGTCCTGGGGGACACGAAACTGGAGTCTGTACTCAGACGTGCTCTCCCGAGTGCCAACGAGAAGGGAACGCGCAGTCCCCTTGACCTGTGCCCCGCGCTCCTGCTAACGCAGCCCGCAGCGTGGGCTGTGGTTCGCCTTCCCGACCCGGGGGAGCACTGCTCGTTCCTGTTCGCCGTTTGTTCGCCTTCTCCTCCCCGAGCGGCACTTTCTCTCCGACCTTTTGAAGGACAGTGACGCAGGAGCGACGAAACGCGCTGCGCGCCGCGCGAGGGGCTTGCCTGCTGTCGGGCGGCGGCGCCTGGCACGGAGCTCCGGTCCGGAACGAGGAGCCCGACTACACTGTTGGGCTTGTTCTCTTTATGCCTAACAGGAGAAAAAGAGAGAGAAGTTAAAGCGTAGTTTTCATCCAACACATGTGATGTTGTTTTAACACTCAAAATGTAACAGAAGTGGCCGCTTTCTGCAATCAGGGAAATATTTAAAGAATTGAATGCTACTTCTGTAAGCAAATCCATGACCCTTATTTTCCTTAACTTTAATACAGGAGCATGCTGTAAAACTATTTTATGACTTCTAGGTAATTTTGAAGGAAACTTTACACTTTTCTGATAATACAAGTAGTTTTTACAACAGGTCTTTAATAGCTAAACAGCATACAGTAAATTTGCCAAGTTGTTTTCCAGTAATTTAATCAAGTGAAAGTGGTTAGACTACTGGGAAGAAGTTTGTTTTCACTGCCCCACTGCTTCTTTCCTTACTCTGTGGGTGATTATAATGGAGAACTATCTTACCAGATGTGATATTTTAAGATAGAGGAACACTTAGCTAGCAGTACTTTTGCAGTTAAACAAAAAAATAAGTTATAGCCAAGTATACTCCTTACTCCCACAGAAGCTATATTTCCCCCTAGGTTTATTCTGAATTTTGCCATTGACAGGAAAACAACTTTAAACATTCCTCCTCACAGGAAACAAATGGCTTTGTAATTCTGACTTCTTAGGCAGACAGGCTCTGTTTATTGAGTTTTAACCATGTTATATAACTCTTCTTATCATAAATTCAGGAATTCAAAGGCAGGTTTCCAGCCTAAAGGTTTCTGATAACATTGAATTTCCTTTTGTGTTTTCCTACCTATAGTTTCTAACTTTGTGGTACTCTGTTAATAATTTAAGCCAATCAGTTTGGACAACAGCAAAACCTAACTGTTGTGATACACGGCATTTTAGATGCATAAGACTTCTATAATGTGCAACCAATTCATGATTAAGATCATATTTCCTGAAAACTGATAAGCTAAAAATCAGTGACAGCATAAAGCAATTAATATTTAGGGTTTTCTCTGCAAAATTTTAAATGGGCATATCAGAACCAAATATCATGGAAATGCAAGTTTTGTAGCCTTACAGAGAAGATTTGAAGGTTTTTATAAATTGTATGACAGAAGTTCCCTTTCATTATTTGCAATCAACCGTATATAGGATTTGAGGAGAAGAGTTGTGAGTTCTTTGCACTTTGATCAAATCAGTGGTGCACATCCTTGCTGAGAAAGGCTTGTGGTTTCATTTTCTATGATGTAACTGGTAGCAATGCCCCACCTCCTTTTTTTTTTTAGTTGTCTTAAGCCTTTTATGAAAAGGGAACCTCTGCTATACTGCAGATAGATGACACGTCCCTTAAGCTTCCAGGTCTTCCCAGTGCCTGAAGCTGACATTTCGGTCTCCCAGCTGCAGATTCAGGCTTCTTCTTAGACTCATGTGATCCCTGCATCCCTGCTGAATATCCTTACGCTACTGAAATAGTGTTTGTAACCTTAAATCAATCTAATTTGTTAGAAGAAAAAGTAAGAGTGATATTTTTTCACTTTATTATGGATGTAACACAAAAAAAGATAAAGCTGGGTTGCCAAAACTACCAGGCTGATTCATTCTTTGTGTAGCTCGCAAGAGAGTTGTCAAAGATATTCTCACTAACAGAGAATGCAGCCCTCGCCATCAAGTTGAAATAGTGAAGCCAGCCCTCTGCAGCTCCCTTTCTGGAGGTCTTGGAGGTCAAGGACACAACGAAATGTCTTCCTGAATCCCTTTGTAGGGTTTAGTGGGTGGCTTGATCCTTTATTAGCAAAGCACCTTGTCTATCCCTAATCTCTTCTTGCTTCCAGGAGGATGACAGTGTTTACAAGAAGCATCAAGAAGGGATGTTTATTGTCACAATCTGTAAAGCTTCCCATTCGCATAGGAAGCATCCACTCGCAGGCATGACTAGTTGTGGCAATTCCTCACTGGAAGTGTGGCCCTGTGTGCTTCCGATAGAATAATCATGGGGTCTGTGCTATTTCTGCTTTGCACTGTTTTTTCATCATGTAATATGGATTCATGAATTTTAACATATGGGCTTTCTGATTTATTTATGTTGTTGATGATGGTATCTGATTGGTTAACTTCTTTATCTTCCTTTTCTTTTTTTATTCTTTCATTTCATGCCTGGAATTCTGACAAAATTTTAAATGGTGAATAATGAATTAAGCAAGATGTTTGGGGCTGTACCAAATGTTGCAGTATCTTTTAGGACTCAGAAATACTGCACACACGTACCAAACTCAGACTTTGGTTAGAAACTTGTGTGGGTGGCAGAACATACCTATCTGAAGTACAGAGGCCTTTAATGATGGTGAAACTCTGACTTTCCAGAACAAAAGAAAGATACACTTGTCTATACCACTTCCTGTCTGCTGCAAGAGATAGAAAACCTCTCAGCCTTATGTCATATCTTACAATACACAGGTTTTGTCCCATAAAAGAAAATGGAGCTTCCTGAGCCAATAACAATACATGTTTTATAATATACAGGTTAAAACAGACTAGGATTGCCTCTTGCAGACTTCACAAATGCACAGAGTGCCTTCAGTACAACAAAGGGGTTTAAATATAATCTAGATTATAAACAAAAAATCTGACATCTACTTCCTACCCCCAATTTGGAATGTGTTTTGCTGAGGTCAGCTTAAACTGATGGGAATTTTTCACTTAACCACACTGGGCACAGATTTGGGTCCTGGGTAAACTGCCGTCTGTTCCCATTCTGGCACCACATCCAGATCCATTCCAGCTTTGGAGAGGTTGAGGCCTCCGATGTGGGAATTAAGTAGCAGCCAGTGTATTTCTCCTCTAAATTCCATTGAATACACTGTCAATTTGTTTCTGGCTAAGTTCTGTATTACATGCTAATTTTAAAGTGCATCCATGGCTGCAGTGTGAATTATCGCTACCAAAGTGTGGAGGTGTTATCCTGTGCTCCACCTCTGTCAGGTACTTAGCGGAGAGTGGTTATGTGTTGTTTTCATTTGCCTTCTTTCCTCCTGATTGTGTGTGTGTGTGATGGACTTCAGCTATACGGCCTCCACTTATGTTTAATTGCTGCTTTGAGTTACAGCTGTGGTATTTAATTGTGGTATTAAGACATTACCACTATTCCTAAGAGATGAAATATATTTCTGTACTACTGTACCGCAGGTGACTGGAAATTCTTGCTGGTGCAGACGGCTGCCCAAGCGTGCCGTGCACGCCCGAGATTTGGGAGGCGGCAGGAGTGCGGAAGAGCCCCACGCAGTGTGTCTTGGCAGCAGCCCCCTTCCGGTTCAGAAACGGAGAGCGCGAACCCGCTGTCCTCTGCCCTCGGCAGAAGAGCAAACCAGGGACCAGCCCTGTGGGCTGAGCCTGCAGAGCCAAGAGCTGAACCTCCTGCTTAATCACAGACTTGTTGTCACTGCAGTTCCCCACCTGGAAACAGGGACGAACATTTTGCTAGATGGGAGGAATGTTAGAGGGAAGAAATCTGTTAATGATAGTGGGGGCAGCCTGAGGCTGTGTTAATGCTAGCCAGGCACTTAGCGACATAGGATGCTAAAATACAGCCGAACAGACAGCAGGAAATGTGATCTAGCAGTAGGTCATTTATTTATTAAAATGAGAACCTGTAAATTGTGATATTATCTCTGCAGATCATCCAGAGCTGCCCGCATTGCTGCATTACGGTGTTTATGTGTGCAGAAGGGAACACCCATGAGGAAGGGCTGTAGTTTCCTCTAGTTCCTATCAAGTCCTGGGCACGCTCCGGAAGAGCAAAGCATTAACAGCCTTCCTTCACTGCAGGATTCTAGCGATTTAAATCTCTTTAATACACTAGGCCTCTTGAGAAACATTATCTAAAACTTTAGCAAAGAAGATCAGAAAATGTGTTACCTAGACAGCTGGAAGACTGGGTTTTTTTCTCAACCTAAGTAAACACTTGCAGATTTAAATCCTTTTTCAGGAAGGGCGTTTAGAAAGACTGGTCATGAAGTAGAAATACTCTTTTATCACGCGTGACACTTTTTGCATTACTGGCTAGTTACCGCTAAGATATAAATAGGTAATCTAGATGCTTGATTCTGTGTCTAGACACTTCAGAAGATGTGACTGATTTTTTTTTGTGTGCATTGATTTTCATTTTTGTTTTGTTTCTGCAATCTGAAAACCCAAAAATCTAAAGAATACTAGTCCCCCAAGAGAGGGAACCCTAGAATCAAACTTGCTGTTTGTTACGGAATATGAGAATACTCGCGGTGTTGTGTTTCTTTTTTAATCTTTGTTTTACTGGAGCTTTGTTTTTCAGACGAACATGTGATTAGTTTCAGATGTGGGTAAGACCATGCAGCGTATGTGGTTTTGTTTTTTGTTTTTTTTTAATTCTAAGCATTATCGTCTTGATGAGGATGGCATATAGAGGAGAAGAGGGGATGAGCTGCATGATTTAAGGGGCTAGTATGTTGCTACATCAACATATGTGATTGTCTCTAATCGAGTGTACTAGGAGTACAAATGTTATAAAGGAGAAGCAAACACTACAAAAGCTGGTGCTACACAGCCAGGGCAGGAAGCTCATAAGCCACTTCAGATCTTCCACAAGACAATGAAGAAAAAGCACCTATCATCACCAATAAGATAAATGCTATCATTCGGTGTCTGTAATTGTAAGATGAGCATAATTAAAAGGTTTATTCATTATAACTTCATTCACTTGATCATGAGACACATGGTGAGACAGGTTTGCAGTATGGTCCTACCCGTACCTGGGATTACTCAATAGTAAACTGTCCATCCGAGTCATTGGTTAGATTGGTAGCCCAGAAGGAAGGCTTAGCCATAAAGATGATGGGGCTGAAGTTGTACTGCAGGTAGATGGGATAAGGGATGTAATACAGCAAGGTGAACTGAGATTTGAATTTTAGGTTGAGGAATTTCTTGTCAATCCTTTCATACACTGCAATACTTATTTTCAACATTCATACCTTGCAATCTGCAACTTATGCCACCAGCTCTTGTACAATATACAAGATCAGCATTTTAACACGCACAATCCCCCAGCACCCAGTCCTTTATTTATGGCGTGATTTTGGAGATCATGAGGAAGTGAGTACACCATATAGCAGACAAGATTGATTAGAGTGCAGGCAGGCAAACGCGGAGTAGATAGCAAAAAATATAAACGCTGAAAAAGGCACCACCAAAGTGACACTGCGTTGGCACCACTACCACACAACCTAAGAGCTTTCACTGGTGGAGATTTTTATCCTGTCTTTCTGGCCTTGTGTTAAACACACAAAGCGACACAAAGAGACACTGAGGGACAAAACAATCATGGAGCTATAAAAGCATTTGTGTCATCTCTGACAATCCACCAGCTTTCTGGAGATGCCAATGTAAATGTAGCGACCAAATCACTTGACAGGTTTATAGAATAAGTCAACCTCAGAAACACACTTTTTCAGTACCATCTTTAGATGTGTTCTGAAATCTCAATATTAATATTGCAGGCGAGAAAAATAGCTTTTGCTCCTGTACTTGGTCAAATTTTCAAGAAGAAAAAAGACACAATGGACAGGTTGTTTGCAAGCACTAAGTGGCAATTATTTGAGCAGGTTATTGTTCGTATGAGTTGAGTGTACACACAGGAAAAAGATGGGTAAGAACAGCATACTATGTTACTGAGCATACTCAGCCTACTTCAGATGAAGATGTTAAAGATAAAGTGGCAATTTGAAAGGGCATGTCTGCCTGCTGCTGAAGCTACAGCCAAAGTTTTGTCAGAAATCCATTAAGGACTGAGTCTTAAACCAGCCCAGCGACTCTGCACTATAGAGTGTAACTGTCTGACAGCATATTTGTCTGGGAACCCACATATATACCTGTCACTGACTGAGGGAATATTACTGAGAGAATATCTTACTTGTTCTCCTGTAGAAATACGTTGTTAATCTCCTGTTACAGGTTTACTAGATACTGTCTTGTGATTGTCCTCTTCCCCATGAGCACCAGAGCCTGCTGAAAAGCAGAGCAGGTCCCTGCAAGCAACTGAGACTTCAGCGACGGATCTGGCCCTTGGCTCTTATGCAGTGGAAGGATTGGGAGTGACGTTGTGCAGTTCCCCACAGCAAGTTTGTGTCATTTGTACCAGCTGCTTTACTGATGATGACCACATCTGGGAACAAGAAAAGCTTTCTTAACAGTAATACGGAGGGAATTGGTTGGGTAGCATATACTCTTGCTGCCCTTTTGTATTTTGGTTCTAGAACTGTTTCTTCCTGCTTTGTATTTTAGTTGCGCCCCAGAGATGTTAAGCACAGGGCAAAGGGACAGTGCTAACTGCCCTTTTGTACGCTTCGTGTTCTCATTTATTTTTTTCCTTGCAGATTTCAATTTAAGAGAGAATGCAGATAAGACTGCAGGTTTGGGATTTTGAGTGTTCTTTGTTTACTGCCTTTTTTTAAAGGCCTAACCTCATTCCTACATATGGAGTAAAACTTTTTCTGTTTCCAGTAAGCAGGTCTTCCTATTAAAAATAGTAACAGTTTGCACCTGCCTAGCTCCTTTAATATTAGCTTTACAATACTTCACTGGTATCAGCTAATTAAGATTTGTAGAATTACTGTTGCAGCATTGGTAGAGATGGGCAATGTTTTGTTCAGCTGCTTTAAAGAGGTTTAATCAAATATAAAAATCTCCTATTCCGTGCTCCATTTTCCTAGCATGTATAGGAGAACATTGCTATGCACATTATAAAGATGATCATTGCTTTTATAAGAGATTCAGCTATAACCATAATATTTCCCTTACTTCTCCTTAATTGGCTCCTTTGACTTTCTGGGCTTAGTTTCATGTTTCTGCTATGGTTCCGTACTATAAATATCCTTATGGTCAACTGCTCTCTCTTTTCTAAAATCACATCCAGATCCTTTTGCTTGGCATTATCAACTTACCCTGTATCCTCCTTACTGACTTTCTGTGCTGCATTTGCCTACAAGGAATTATTAAAGCTACAGCTCATTATGTCTTGTCTGTTTGTGGTCTAGAAAAGTCGCACATAAAAAATATATGTATATATAGACATACATAAGTATACACATACTAGGAATAAGATGCTGTAAAAATAATATCTGCTGAATTCTGAGCCCTTAGAATAATGCATAATTTACTTGCATTTCCTTGTATCATTAATTCAGCTGAATGGAAGATGTGATGAAGGTAAGGGTAGGCTACATTTTAGTATTCTTAAATGATATCTCAGTAATATGAAAAGCAAAACATTTGTACCAATCAGAAATATGCCAAAAAAACAAATTTACTTCTTTTTTGACAAGTGTGCAGTATAACAGTAGTTTTAGGACTAGCATCTGTGATCTTCATCTATTCTTGAGCTGCTAATAACATGCAAAACCACTGTCGTGTTGCTTGAAGTGTGTATAAGATGTTACATCATTTTCACCGAAAATTAAAAGCCACAAAGGCATATAAATGTTTTAGTTCAGTGAATTAAGGTCCATTTCTGCTTTGTATTAGATCTTTATCTGAATATTCTAATTGACCAGAAGAGAAGGAGCCACGTTCACTCAGTGATCAAAATGACCCACAATTATCATCTCCATTCTTATTGCAAGGTTTATAATCGAAACATAATGATGGAATATTTCAACTTGCAGTCTTTGATTTATATTTGATCTAAAACTGAATGGATTTATGGTTTTTAATTAAATGAAATGGCAGTCCTTCACTATGAGTGAATTTTAAGCTCATTTTGGATGAGGCTTCCTTTTTCTCTCCATGACAGCATCTATTTCAGTGTGACACTGCTTCAGCCTAGAAGACATAATCATGATATAAATTTCTGTGGTGTTTTTGGTGGAGGGTATTCATAATGCATGTGTTCCCGAATCATTAGGCATTTAAATAACTAAATAATTAATACCACTCTTTTGCCCCCCACTGAACATACCAAAAAATCCTGAGTACTGTTTTGCATGAATCTTTCCTGATTAAAGATGGGCAGATAGTCCTGTGATTAATTTGAACAAATCAGCTGACTGTATGTTTAAAAGTAGAGCTCAGAGAGAGAGAAAGAAATACAGCTACTTTTCTCTTTTTGAATTACAGCTATTCTTTACTTGCTAAGCTAGATGTTCTTCCCCCCCCCCCCTTTTCTTTTTAACTTTTAGGAGCACTCTAGCCACTTCGGTGAGAAATAGACATCAGGCAACTAGCAACTATCCATTAGAGTCACATCTGGTAGGTTTGACTGACATTCAGTAGAACTGATTAACCACAGAATAACATGCCAGAACTGTAACAGGAGAAGTCACTTCTACCTGATACCAATCACTCACTCACTCTCTGCAAGTACAAATGCACATTCACAGTGGAATGAGTTTGACCCACACTGTTACCAGAATAATAGTGAGAAACTATTTCCAGATTTTCAGATGGGAAAAATAAAGTACAAGCCAAATGCCAGAAAGAGAATTCACAGATGGGAATACATGTTGTTAAATGGCAGCATGGCATATGACCGCAAGCAGCAGACAGTTCTCCATATTGTAGAAGATGTGTTCAATATGATGGTTGCCAGTACTTGAAATACAGAGATGAAATATGAAAAGAATATAGCAAAATCCTGATGTAGTATTTTGACAGCTCAGTACTTTAAAGATCATTTTTCCATCAATGAAAGAGATAAAATAATCTAATGCTTAGAGTAAAAAGCAAAGGTCTTAGAAAGAGAGCCACTTTTTGGCCTAGATTAAGTAAGGCAGTTAAGCATGAGCTAAAGTTTTCTCCTAACATTTTTGCTGAATAAGAATAGATTTAAATTCCATTAAGAGTCAGGACATGCATGTGCACTTTAAATTGGTGCCTTTATCCTCACTGTTTCAGTAGTTCGTTTCTCAAATGATCGACATACAGTGCAGGTCAGATTCCACCTTGCTCGTCAGGCGCGCTCAAGGGAATAGCAACACAACATATTTCTGCTCGGGTACCTTGGGGCAGCACTGAGTTTGGTTGCAGTTTCTTTGTGTTCAGGGTATCCATGAGTCCTAGATACTGTGGAGGGGTGCTGGGAAAATCTGGCTACGTCATTTGGAATTGGGTGTACAAAAGCAATTTTACAGCCCTCTTACTAGATGTAACCCAAACCTCTTCTATAGCACCCCCAGCACAGGCCATGGCAGGACTAGCCCAAAATCTAATAAACATTTGAATAGCATTTGTCAGAGAGAACCTACAAAGAAAATCACTGCCCTGTGCACCTTTCAGATTCCTCCAAAATGTCCTAATACTTCTCAATCTTGAATCTCTTTGGCCCTAATTATATATATATATATGTATACATCTATTTAGATTTTTGTATGCTAGAAGAAAGATTTCCCAGCTTGCTGTTTTAGAGAAAGCTCTATGCTCTAGCTATATTTTAACAAATACATTGTACAGTTACTCTTACAAACCTCTGTGTTACAGACTGTTAAAGCTGTTGCAGCAAAAAATGGCATGCTGCAGCCACCAGGTCTGGCTGAATGTTTGCTAGACTGGTGTAAAATCAGGACTAACTCAAAGTAGGGATGGTTTGAATGTATAAAAATACTGAGAACAGAACAGGCTTTTATATTTGAAATAGTAAGTCTATCTACAAAAGAAAATATCTATTTTGTGTAATTATTTCCCAAAACAAAAAATCAACTTAGCGTCTAAGTGTAGAGCTTGCATAGTATTTCACAAGAAATGACTGTGCAATAATCTTTTTTAAAGAAGATAGCTTTCTGAAAGCAAGCCATATGCATAATGCCCCCTAATAAGAGATGAAACTGATTGAAAATAACTGTGCAGATAATCTCATTCCATTTTTAAAAGCACTAAGCTCTGTGTGATTGGCACAATTACATTAATAATTTATAGCCATTGGGAATTGTTGGTTTCTGCCTTTTTGGGGAGTGTGAATCACCAATGATTGCTCATTTTAACAATATTGAAAAAGATTGGAGAAGTAAAGCTGAAGGGAGGAAATGTGCTGACAGAATGTGCAGTAATTGTGTTGGCCAGCCTGGCTGCTGGCGCTGGCTATCCAGTGTGTTTTTTCTACTCAGCTAGAGAGAATCCTTACATGAAGAAAATATCATCTCTGGAAAGAGTCTCCAGTGGCTGCTGTTGTTTCAGATGCTGAAAACTCCCTATTTTGTTTATAATATACATGTAGTGTAAAATAAATTCTAAAGCGTGCAACGAGGCTTTGTTTGGTTTGTTGCAATGTCAAAAAGCTTTAGAGCTTAAGCTGTCGCTGCTGTTCCCGACAGAGCAAAGTAGGACAATCAAAAATGATGCATGAAGGGAGCCTCTCTGTGCTTAACTCCACCAGTTTTAGCATGCCATGGTATATATTTGTTTATTGAACTTGTTTCTTTGGGGATCAAACGCACCATGTTTTGCAGAAGCATCAAACTTTTAATATAAAATCAATTGCTTTTCTTACTGTTAGAGGGACATGCTCAGTGCACCTTTGCAGTTTTGAAAGTGTATATATTTTCTGTACTGCATCATATACTGTTTATCTAGCTTCTTCTATGCTAAAAAGCAAATCATATATTGGAAAATTCATCTTTCCATCCATGCAGACACAGAAGATGATAAAAAGACACCCAGATTTTGAGAGGAACAGTTGGTGTCTTCTAAGATATATAAACAAATTCAATCAATGTTCATAAACCTTTGCAAACATATAACATTATCGGCACAAGGATCAGTTTGAATTAGTCAGAGGTTTTGCATAGCTCCATTTGTTTAACATATTTGTAGTATTTACTATGCCTCCTCCAAACTACAGTGTTTGAAAGCCTGACAATGTCCATTTACAGATGATGATGTTGTGTCACAGCAAGATTTTCTGTTTAATACATTTAGTTCAATTTCCAAGGAAGAAAACAGAGCACTTACTTCTGACTTCTGGTGTTATAAGAATGCGGTCAGGAAAGGGCTACAATAAGCTTATCGCAAGGAGTAAAATTTTGATGGAAGAGTTGCTCACAAATCACAGTTTATGATTTTCATTTGTTTCCCATCACAGCTTTCTGCATTGCCATCTTTCCTTCTGCATTTTCCGTCTTTCAGCATCTTAGATGTTTATGGATTTGAACCAACTGATCCTCGGGATACTTTTTCCCCAGTATAAAATAACCCTGCAAGTCCCAGCCACAGCTCTATTTTCCAGGCCTTAAAGGGTATAGATGAGGTCTGCTTTGTTTCTAGCTTTCTCGGACACAATTCCTAGGCCTCTCCAGGCCCGGCAGCCTGCAGCTGCTCACGCTCGTGCCCGTTGCGCTCGTCACAGGCAGGGAGCCCCCTTCCCAGGAGGGTCTCTCCAGCCCCTGGGTGGGCTGGCGAGCAAGAGCCCCTGCTGCTCTCCGGCTTCAGGGCAGAGCCCTGCAACGATGCTCCCCGGGATCTGCTCGGCAGAGGCCAGCTCACAACCCATTTGGTTGTCACCATTTCTTTGCATTTGCTTCCCCAGGTAAGGGCTCGCAGGCGCAGGCGAACAGCGGGGCAGCAGCCGCTCCGCGCGGTTCTGTAGCCTTGGCTCCTCTGCTGGGGAGAGCCATTCCCAAACATCTCTGCCACCCGGCCGCCCCCAGGGAATTGTCCTCGCCCTTGTTTCCACCTCCCTCTTTTTGGTCTCAGAAAGCGCTTTCCTGCCCTGCCCGCGAGGGCCGCTGGGGTTCGCCTGCCGTATCTGCAGCAGAAACGGGCCCACAGTACTTTCAGGCTCCTGCACAGCAAGGAGATGGTACAATTTACGTGACTTCAGGGCCGCAAAATCCTGATAGGATCCTTTCAGCCTGCCTCTCAGTAGCTTGCTGTAAGCACTTCTGGTGATAAATGCTATAATTTTCAAAGAAGCTTAGGGGAGTAGGTGCCTGATTTCCTTAGATTCCTTAGAAAATCCCATTTTTAAGCTTTTATACTATTAAAATACATAGTGTGTTTTCCGTTTTTAAAGAAAAATGAAATACTTTGTTTACTGAAAATAAACATCAGAAAGGCACAGCATTTTAAATTTTATCGTGTTCTTAATAACAATACATTTTACAGTTCTTTATTGAACAAGCATGTTTTGGGGCAACGGGTGAATAGATCAAACAGATAATCTTATTACATTCAATCAGATAGCAGGAGTTACTATAATTTTATTTTCTGTTAGGGAGAGTGTAAGGCTTTTCTAGCCATGTGTGCACATCTAGGTATAAAGCAGCATGCAGTAATTAGATAAAGTCAGTAATAATAAGTAACTGGAGCTTCCCGTTAATCATTTCTTGAGCTGTCTCCAAGGCTTTTGGTGTGATTATTTCTGTGGAAATTAGGAAGATCTGAACCATTAAAACTTAAAAAATACAGACCTATATCCTATAAAAATACTAAATAGCAAAACAAAAGATAGATACAAAATATACACTTCTAAGCAAATTAGTATGCAAGACTGTCATTCTTGCGACACAGTAACTGAGTATGATGTGATACAGCTAATTCATGCTGGCTCTTTTATACTCCCTGGGGTCAGGGAATTCGTCCTAGAAGCGCGGGAAATTTCTGGCCTTGATCTGTATTTCCAAGAAAGTCTCATCTTTGATTTGCTATCTAGACTCGCTTCACTGTCCTGTGTTTATTAGTACTTTCCTAGTCAGTTCTAAAACAAAATCACTGTAGTAAAGCCCAGAAGTGTCTGCAGAAGACGAGAGAGCAAGCTTGTAATTACTGATGTTGAAGACAGCCTTATTTTGAGATTAGTTCTGTTGACTGCATATCAACAGGAAGTGGTAAGATACTACTTAGTGTTCAGAAGTCTGGTCTGTTTTACAGACCTGTTTTCTGTTATTACAGAAGTCTGTAATATAGATCATTAACCATTTTTAGAAAAGTTTTTCTTAAATTAGCATGTCAGGGAAAAAACCCTAACATATAAAAAGTAAGAGATATCATACCTTCATGGAAATGCTGTCACAATTTTAGATTCTTTGTCTATTTGCCTTGTATTTTTCTTCCCAGGATTCAGTGATTTAATTCAGTAGAGCACAGTGTTTTTTTTTCTACCTGCAGAAGATTAGTTGGTGAATTTGATCTGAAGTGTAGAACTTCAGCTGGAATTTTAGCCTTAATGGAAGATAAATTATTTAAAGATAAATCTCCAATTTTTCTGTAGAGCAAGATATTAGACAGGTGAGGTAAATGACAGAAATTTGTCCACAATGTAATCTGAATAGATTTAAAAACTGTAGTACAGTTTGTATTGTGTCTTAATTTGTATCAGTTTAATTTTCATTTCTTTATGCAGAGTACATATTTCATATTTCAGCAAATTATTTACTGTAGTGATGTGCATTTTATTATCCAGAAGTGAAAACCTGAAAATCAAGAGCAATCAAAAGAGAACAGCAAAACATACTTGTTTTAACTGATAGGCAAGAAGAATGATGATTCATAATATGAACCGTAAGTGCTGATTTTCTAAATGAGATGGGAACAATTTATCATGCTGCTGTGCTTTTGAAACAAAAAGATGTAATGAGTGTAAGCAAGTGTCTAATTCTTCTTGATGCTGGATCAGAATAATTTGTCTACTTTAAACTGAAAGACAGATCATATATCCCACACTGAGTTAACAAGCCTTTACTGTGGGTGTTTTCATCACTACTACTACATTTATAGGCAAGCAATTATATTGAGTATAAAACCCTTTTTACACTTCACTAAGTATATTTTTAGTCATAGGTCATGAACATATTAATAATATTAATGACCTCTTTGGAGAGTGTTCATTAAAAACTACAGTTTTCAATCTTCCTCTAAGGCTTTCCAAGTTTATGTAAACAGTGATTACAGTTCACAGCTTGGTACTGCTGTTCACATTGAGTTACACCTTCCCACAGTGATGCAGTGAGATTGCTTATGGATGAGAGTGCTGTACAATGGGAATTTGAATACAGACTGTGGGATCCAGGTGAACTTGAACTACCTCAGTGATGTAAAAAGTCAGTAAAATGTACTTAGGGTCTTTAAAGCAATCCTTCAGTCAACCTATTCTCATAGTTTCAATAAATATGTATTTTAGATCACTCTTGACTGTAAGGGTGTATCCAGATCATGTTAAAGGTCTGCTGCACCTATTCATGAATTTAGCTCATCCTTTTTGAACCTTTGTCTTTATTTCTGTTTCCACAATTTCTTGGAGCCACGAGACCACAATTTAATCATGTATTGCTTGAAGAATGAATCCTTTTTCTGTTGAATATTCTGCCTTATAATTTCAATGGATGCCCGCCAGTTCTCATACTTCATGAAAGGGAAAATTCTCACTAATCACAGTGTTAAAGAAGGCATTAGGTCTGACATTTTGAAGAGTGGCTTCAGGGATGTAATCTCTCTTCTGTGTAAATGAGCTTCTTGATTTCAAGGAAAACCAGTGTTTGGGGCTACATGTATCTGCAGTGGCCCTGCAGCATCTTTACAAGGTTCAGGAATGAATATATGAATAGGTGAAGTTCATCAAAACTTGTTTTCTAGAAAGTGTATTACAGAGTGGTACCAGATGAGATTATTTAGCATTACACATCCTTACGCAGCTTTTAGAAGAATCACTTATTTGCTAAATAGAGTGCAACAGCTCCTTGGGAGCCATTCCAGTCTATCAGGTAAATCTGTAATTAGCATCCAGTTGATCTGAAGCATGGTGCTGTCATTATATTGATATAGACATGCACATTAGAAAACATTACTGCATGGGCACAGTAGGCAATTCGCAGGCTCTAATAACTCAGCCGCTTTATTTTCTTAAAGCCTACTAATCTTTGTTTCAGAGTTAAAAAATAAAACTAAAATTTCTACAACATTTTTAATTTCCAGTTAGGCTTAGAACAGACAAGAAAGCTGTAATTTTTGCTGTAATTCTGCATTTCAAAATAGTCTATTAGACTTCTCTAAGGAACAGAGGCTTTTTGTTTTTTCTTTGTTTTTTTAAGAAAATATGCTCTACGGTGACATTAAACTGTTAGTAATAGAAAAAAAGGGAAGATTGGCAGTGATTTTTTGTAAAAAAGAAAAGTTTGAATTTAGTGTAGCTAGTTGGAATCCCACTTCATGTTCTCCCAATTTCAAAATTTAGTTCATGATCTGGTGGAGTGTTCATGCCCTTTTATAGTAAATGAAGGCTCCATACTTGGTGTAAAGATTTAGAAGTTATAGCAATGACTAAATTGGAAGGAGATAAAATAACGTGGCAAAATGCCTGTAGTACATGTCCATCATATTCAATAAAGTTTAGAATAATTACACTAGAGGTTAATTTGGCTCTAAAAATGAAATTCAGGTATAAGAATGCTGTGAAGTTTCTATGGATAGGAGCAGATGCACAAATCACTTGGAGTAACCTCCCCACTCCATTACCAATTATACTGTATTTGCAATTCAGTCAGTCTTCTTTTGAATAGTCACTTAAACCCTTACTATTAACAAAACATTACTTTTTCATAGATTGCCTAGAGGTTTCGGATATGAAAAGCAAAGCTCAGAGGACTGGTGTGTTTGATGTTTAGAAAATGGATACAGTCTGCAGGCTCAAACAGAGGAAAATGTGTCTCTTCTGTCAAGTTTTCCATGGCCTCAATATACCAGAGTCGGTGCAAGCATGAGATAGGCTTCTTAACGGGCTGACATCAATAATAAACTGTTCTCATTCACATGTTGCATTTGAAAGGAACAATGTGAACAAAGAGTGAATACTGTACTGAGAACTCGGTCTGGTGCCTCTACAGAGCTACAAAAGCTGTGAGCATTGCATACGTTCAGGGTTGACTGATTATGGTTCAAAGGGGCATTTAATGTGGAAATTTGTCCTAAAAATAAGTAAAATCAGGTATCGTAGTATACCTGGTATAGATAAAATCAGAAATGTTAGTGCTTATTAAGCAAGACATCAAAGCTAGTCTTGTAAGTAATATAGTAGACTAGAACTGAGGAAAACTTGATAAACAGTTAAATTTTCAGTTTATTTGCAGTATGAATAGCATGGACAAGAGAATAACTCTTCATTCCAGTAGTTAATGTTTTCAAAAGGAAATAGTTTGAAACAAATTGAAACAAATTTCATTCAACCAGGCTCTAGCTGATCCATCCATGCTCTTTTTTATTAAAAGCATATCCAGAATGAAATATTAATCGAGTTATGAATTCAATGGCATCTGCATTCAGTTTCTAGCTTTGTCACTAGTCTATTATATGGCCTGGGGAAGCTCACGAAATCTCCTGTTCTCCTTGTCCCACATCTGTAATATGCAAAATGTCCTGTATGAGAGCAGAGGCTCTGTATGCGTACAATAGCTAGCATAACTGGGCTTTGATGATCTAACTTACAAAATTATTTTTCACTATAAAAAAGTAGAATCAAAAAGTGTAGTGAAAGGTGATTTGCAAGGTATACATACAAACATACATTTATATATACATATATATATATAGGTGTATATACACACATGCACACACAATTTGATATAAATAATGATGCTTCTATTCAAGCTAAGAAAGGAGTTATGCTGAATTAATTTGGGACTATTTTGCTGTGATTCGTAAGTATCAGACAATGGTTAATTTAGTGAGAAGCCAATTTGTAATCATTCTTCCAGGTCTGCTGAGATTTCTAAGCATTCTGTGGTTTCTATTACCCCATCTCCTTCTGCCTGCCTTGAGAACACACACTGGAAGGCAAACTAAAGAAGAGTTTACGTGTTCCTGCAGTGACACTTTTTCAGTATTTTAGGGCAGTTTTCTTGATGTTATAATAATATTGGTGTTATTTAGTTACTGAATTTTTTGTGACAAATTCTAATAAACACATGGAAGATTTTTTCATGGGGACATTAACAGAAGCAAATGTTAATGTTACCAAATTATTAAACTATTAAGTGTAATAGTATTTTTTGTAGCTTACCTCAAGTCATCTGAGGTTCCAGAATAATTTACAAGGGTCAATAAAGCAGAAAAGCTTTAGAGAATACCCAGAGTGAAGGGAGATTAAACATTACAGCACCAACTCAAGAAATTTGAATCCTGAATCACAAAATCTTCAGTTTTCAGAAAAGCTTTTAAATATAACTCTTCACCTATATTTGCTCTTTGCAAAATTCTCAATAATACTCTGTTCTGAAAAATCTTGTGTATTTGCCATTATTCTTTTCTACGTGCCTTTATTGTTCACTATGTGAAAAAATGTATTTTTACTTCTATTTTTTCTCCAAAACAAATTTCTAATGCAACTATCACTTTAGAACATCAGCAAAAATAAATTCAAATCATGATAAAAAGTGCATATTACCACACCATTTTCTACATCTAATATATTAAAGAGGTTTATGTATTTTTTGAGTTCCACTTTTTCTGCTCACATATTATGAGCACCAGGCAAGAGATCTAGGAACACAAAGGTCTATGAATACAAGGAATTTATTCATCAAAATGCAGATTTGCTGGTCTTAAACTCTCCACAAGACAGCAAGCAATTTTGCAAAACTTCAATTTTATTTTTGGTAAATTTTCATGCCAATGATTTTGCTTTTCTTATCCTTCTGCCAAGCTGTTGCAAATTTCAGGGCAGTTCGTCAATATTATGTTGGAGGAAAAACGAATGAAATCAAGTCAATGCATTTGCTTAGTGTAAACTGTTCCAGTTTTACTGTGCACATGCAGAAGCACTTATAAATAGCCAGCAGTCAATCTTGTTTTTAAATATACCAGCCCAGACATCAGCAGTACTTTTCTAGAAGGCAGTATGCCATAAGAGCCTGCTACAGTTATAAAGACAGTCAAACTTTTAACTTGCCTATTGCAAGGACACCACAAAATTATCAATACATCTTTCTTCAGAGTTAGGCTACAACTTTATCGGGGGATTGTTATCATTAATACCTTATATCTGCTATAGATTCACCTGAATCAAAAAGGATGGTCCAGATCAGGCATATAAATTAGCCAGAATACAGAGTATGGACATTATACTTGCTTTATTTCACCTGTGGGACAGATGATATTCCAACGTTACTGTTCTGCAAAACAGCACATTGTTTGGATTGGAGGGTTACTCATATATATGATTGAGGCTGTGATTATACCTATGAAAGTCCCTTCAATTGGGTAGAAAAATGCCCTGGCGTAAGAGGCTTTCTTGGCCCTTACACCTAGGCTGGGTTGGAAGAGGAAGTATGTCCTGTCAGGAGCACTTTGGTAGCCTGGAATGTTGTTTCAGGAAACTGTTCTTTTTTCCCCATCCCAATTATTTTTTTTCTATCACAAAGATCATGGTGGTTTGGACTCTTTCTCTTGGGGAAGGAGAGAGAAGCAGCTACATTAGATCAAAATGATGGCAGTCTTCAGCAAGACTGGCTACATAGGAGTAACAAGAGTTGAATCAGAGAAGTAGGTGACGTGAGAGCAGGAATGGATCTCATTGGTGTAATTACCAAGGACTTTCAGGCTCGTGGGAATTGTTCTGTGAATATATCCTGGAGAACAGAACATTGAACAATTAGTATGTGAAGCTGAAGGCATGACAAAGTACCAGATTAACAGCTCAGGCTATGCTCATCGAATTGTTTTGTATGTTAGCTTATAAAGGTACTGATGTTTCCATGCTACAAAGGCTCCTGAGAGTTTGCAAGTGGGAAAAGCTACTTAGTAGACTAGTGGGAAAGGTTAGATTTTCATTTTCCAGGCTAGATATTAAAGTATAGTTTTGACCAACCACTTAACTCATGGTTTTATTCATTTTGCAGAAGATCCGTGAGGCCATCTAAACCTTGTTGTTATCACTGCTGCTTGGCATTTGTTGCATAATTAGTCTTTCATAAAATCCACTACCTAATTATTATTGAAATATCTATTCAAGGTAGTATTCTGTGGATCTAATTTAAGATTACAGGTTCAAGAAGAATTACAATGGGGTTATGTTTGTCCCAGTATAACTAACCTTTCTGCCTCCTCTATGCCTATGCTTCTGAGTACAGAAACTCTGAATCTATAATGAAATGGGGTTTTTTTGGCCCTTTCCTTTGAAAATTGTTTCAGAGAATAAAAATGCGAACAGATTGGTAAAGATATTTTCAATCTTTACCTGCAATTGATCAAGCTTGAAATCATTACTACTTTTCATTTGATCTTTTTCTCATTTCTTTAGAATTAGTCTGTACTCAAAGAAGAGTTTATAAAGTGAATACAAATTAGGGATCTCCTATCTGCTCTGAGCAGAATTATAGTGAACCTTCACAAACACTTTTAAATGTGTAACATAAATGTTTTATGGAATGCCTACTGTGGAAATAGATTGGACACCTCGCTGATAGATCTTTAAAATGCTATACAAACACCACTAATGGAGAGGCCAGATGGCTAACATACCCTGCCTTTAGAGAGAGATTTATTTTCTGTTATTAAGTTACTATATAGTTGTTTCCTTAAACATATTATATATCCCTTTAAGCATATTACTTTTGTTAGTTTTGCAATAAGATGTTTTTTAAAAGCCAAAGCATCTACCAGGATGCATGGGATATGTATGCATCCCAAAAGGGAAAAGAGGATTATTTACTTTCGAGAGCACTGTGGAAGGCTACTATTAATGTTAATTCAACCCCATATGAAACTCATCTGTTTTGAGGCATTTCCCTAAAATGCCATCTAGTTGCAGAACTGGCAAGAATTCCTTGTGGCCTATAGATACTGGGAGAAAACTGGAAGTTAAATAGTTGCTTTTGCTAAATATAGTTGAATAGTAAGAATCTGAGGCCAACCTTCATTCCCATACAGAGTACTATGTCCAGTTTTTGACTCCCAGTACAAGAAAGATATTGACATACTGGAGCTGGTCTGGCTGAGGACCACCAAGATATAGGGGGCTGGACCACATGACATACCAGCAGAGACTGTGACCTACCTTTGTTCAGCCTTAGACAGAGAAGAGAGGGAGATTTAAATGCTAACTTCAACTACATAATGGGATGTTATCGAGAAGGCAAAACCAGAGGCTATGCAGAGGTGCACAGCAAAAGGACTAAGGTACCAGATGCAGCAAGGAAAATTCCAACTGGATACACCTGAAAAAAATTACCACAGTGAGTTCACAGACAGTCAAACACTGGCACAGGTTGCCTAGAGATATTGTGAACATATATTTGTGGAGAGATTCAAACAAGGCCTTGAACAATTTGATCTAACTTTGAAGTTGACCTTGCTGTGAGGGGAGGTTGGACCAGACAGCTTCCAGAAATCTCTTCCATTCTAAATTATTCTATTGATTTCAGCTGTGGGTTTCTTAGTCTGTATGTAAGGAATGCAAAGTCAGAGCTTTGGAGGCTTAAAAGGACAAAATATGGTAAGAGAAAAATGAAGGACAAAACAGAAGGAAAGCAATCTGTGTAGCCTTTGGAAAAAAAAAACTGCATAGTAATTCTGTCTTGATTTGTCAATTATTGTTTGCAGACAATAAAGGTTCTTAAAAGCTTCATACAAGGCAAGACAGCTGAAAACATATTATTTTTGCCTTGATATGAGACACCAACTGTTATAAAACTTTTAAGGTTCTTTAAAAGTTATAACATGCAAGAACAAAATTCAGAACAAGCCAGGAAACCAAGAAGTATGTTCCTCAAAACAAATTAACATTTTCAAATGCTCTAGCATAGTGATTCCAGTAGAGACGTGGATGATCACAAGATCATCCTAATTCCTTAATTTTGTCTCAAGCTGTTTTCATATCTGAACAGGAGATCTTGGAGATATGTATAAGTATTTAGAAACAGGGAGCATGTTATACAGCTACACAAGCTGCTTGGCCTGTGTATGAGGAGAGGACGAAAGAGCTCCCTAAACAGACAGGAGATCTAAGACACCATGAAAAGAAGGGAAGAAAAATTGGAATAAGAACCAGGTATCAGAGAACGGCATACAGGGTAGAGTTAAAAATATTTCCAGACATTGATGTTTTTATGGGGTTGCCTCCTGGTTTCCCCATGCACTAGTATATCAGGAAAAGAATAGAAGAGTGGAAGTGATGTGGTTATAAGGTTTCTTATGTTATTATTTTTGAATTAGCTATTTACAAACAGCTGTTGAAGTTTAAAGATTTATTACCATCTGTCATGTAGCTAGACACAATGCACCAACACATGATGTTGGATCTTCTTTGCCCACCTTATTCCTGCTCCCTCAGGTTATGCATCTGGAAGCTAATAAGTGACACAAACAGCATAAATTTGAATACTCCCTGGGACCCTACTTCTTTAACACAGTCCATATCATTATAATTGTAAGTGCATAACCTGAACATTTTGTGATAGTACTAATAAAATAGTTGCTGGTTTTGATAGCTCATTCCACAACAGCGACTCTTTCACAGTATGTTGAGTATTGCAATATAAGGCTCCAGAAATCTGCTAGGAAAAACATTTTAATCTGACATACCTCAGCTACCTTGTATTCCCTTGCTAGAAGTTTGTGTACATACTGGGAAGAAAGTTACAGATATACATTTGGAAAGGTTTTTGTGAGAATTTTGATTGAAGTTTTGTAGCATATGAAATTGTAAGGTTACACAGCTTCACATGAGAAATGGCATTTAAATATAATGAGGAAAATGCTATGTTGCTTTTGTTTAATATCTGGTTCGTATGCATTCTAAATACAGATTTTGGTAGGAGGGCTTTCAACTAGACTTGTATGAAAGGTAAGAAATAAAAAAGCTAGGCAAGCCAATGAAGTGATTTAGTAATACTAAGAAAGTGGCAAAATCATATAGGATGTAAATCATGTAATGATTTCTATTGGACATTAGGGTGAAAAATTCAAGTTAACTTTTTTTGTACTGGGTAATAAAAAATGAGATATAGTAGGTGATCTCCAGGATTTTCTGTTTTTGTTCCTCAGTGCACAGAAGGAAGGTGAAATAGTTTCTTCAAGGAGCTTTATGAGCAATTGCACTATAAGAGGGAAAAAGAAGAATCAGATAAAAAAAAAGTACCAAATTTTCTTCTCTAGAGTAAAACTCTTTGAAGTATCCATCAAATACTTGTCCAGTTTCATTGCTCCCCCTGTTGCTGCCTATGGCTCTTTCAATATATTCATACTAACATGCAGATGTGTTTCACTCCTAATCTATGACAGCTGGGGGGCGGAGGAGATAGGAGTAATAGTGTAAGTTGCACATCGCATACTGAAGCTCTTTCATCTTGCATCTTCTTTCATCTTTCCTCAGTTTCAAACCTCTTGTCATGTAGGTTACGTCATCCCACACTAATAGGCTATACTTACCAAAGCTATATGAATGTGTAAATTATGTTAACTTATACCTACCTGTCAAACTACTTTTCTGGGACAAGGTTCCTTAAAAAGAGAGTGTTTATGTGCCTTCTTTCTCTCTATCTGCTAGAAAAGCTTTTTCCTTATAGCCTGTAAGAAAAGGCTACTGACAGAACAGAATAATCCTATTACCTGCTTCTTGGTTCCGTGATCATTTTCTGAGGTGCTGAAGTTCTCTTAGACGTTGTTGCAACTTGAGGAGTTTACATATTTTTGAACTCAATTTCACTTTTGTTGGGCCACACGTATGCACTGACTCAGGGGCTCTCTTTCCCATTTGCTATGCTTCTGATCTTGGTCTGTTGTGTAGCAACCATACAAGCAGGAGACAGAAGAAAGATTAAAATTCAGCTTTCATGAATAACTTCAGACTTTAAAGTATATATTGCTCCTTATTTTGTCCTCAGTCCCCAGGGACTGTAAGACATTCTTGAGAATTTTTCTGTTTTCCTCTCTGTTATATTCTCCAGAGGCTGGAAGTGGAAGGAAGAAATGACAATGTCAGACATTTAAACATATGTGAATAATGGCTCAAGCACTTGTTAAGTCAGATGTTTCTTTGAAATGCCAAAAAATATTGAATGTTCATGGGAAGCATGAAACTGTGTATTAAAGCACAGTCACTGTGCTTCACATTTTTAATAGCAGCTCTTGACTTCTATTTCTGAGACTTATCATGCCAACATCATATACCAGTGAAGAATAGTGCTACATTAAAATGATTATGTAAAAAACTGGATTGTGTTTTAACCCACTTACATTAGATACTGCAGAGATGTCAAAATAATGGGTCATTTTATACTGTCTGTTCTACAAGCCATAACTGTTTGAATGACAGCTGGAACTGCTCACTAGCCTTAATGAAACTAAGGGTTTGGAAGCACAGAATTATGTTCAAAGTGTATGCTGGACAACATATAAGAATAAACAGAACAATTTGTTTTGAGTACATTGGCTATAGTTCATAATATGGTAGTTAGAATTTTCTGTTCATTCTGAAAAACATAGTTTGAAAGTTTTACCTATGATTTAGATTTGGATACTATTTCTAAAGAATTGCCACTGTAATGTCATTGCTACTGCTGTCCTCTGTTACAAGTAGTATACGCAGTATCATGAGGTTCAGGTGAAAGCAAATGTCATAAATCAATAAGCATTAAAATGCAAATAAATTTTTCATCCTCAAAAGAGCAGGACAGATTGTGAGCTCATGACTACACCGTGACAGTACTTTGCACTGGAAGCTGTCATTTCCATGAATGGATGGTTTGCAGATTATTTCACTGGAATCTAGTCATGGAATCATAGTATAGTAAGGTTGGAAGGGACCTCTGGAGATCTAGATGGTCCGACCTTCAAATGAGTAGCCCGCACAGGGGTTGAACCTGCGACCTTGGCATTAGCAGTACCACACTCTAACCAACTGAGCTAAACCTAGTCCTCAAAGAAATTCCTGAGCACAGCCATAGCTTGAAGTTAGAAATCTGTCTTTAACTGTCATAACAGTATAGCAAAAGCATAACATCTGTATGTGAAAAAACATACAATTAAAGCTCCTTCAGTTCTTAAAGCATAATCTCTACTTATATAGACTGACTTTACATCATTATATTGTTACAGATATGTATTATATATACATTTTATATATATATATTTTTTTTTTCTTTTGTTTTAGAACCTGGGCTGAACATTTACTGGAGATATGAAACTCTGGGTTACAATATAAGAGAAACAGGTTGCCTCAGTGAAGCTTCCTCCTCTCCCTAGCTCTGCTAGAGAAGATCAATATACACTCCATTGAGAAGAGAGGGAGGACACCTGCAGTGGCAGCTTCTCTGCTTTCAGTGCAGCTTCTTGTGCTCTGGATAATAAACAGAAGACAAGTTGCACCTTAAACACCTGGGTAAGAATGCAGCAAAGGCATCACTCATCTGTAAGAGATAAATGAGAGGCCATCCCTTGCCAGACCTCCTACAAGCACCTTATGCTTGGTGACATCTGATATTTCCTGTGGTGGCTGGAGTTCACACATTTCCCACTCCGTGCCACACTGAAACCTTTCTCCCCCCTCAGCAGCTCTCCTTGGGTTGGCTCTGCACAAGGGACAGGTCACAGGCCACCCCAGCTTGGATGGTGCCAGCCCAGTCCTCACCAGTGCAAGCCAGGTTGCTGAGCTGCCATGCAGTTCTGGTTTTGTTTTCATTGCTGTGTATAAAATCAGACTACCTGAAGATAATTCTTGTTCTTCAACCTGTCTGTTAAAAAGGTGTGCTATTTTCCATTTTTTATCTTTATAGATCTGCAAAATGCATTGAATATACATGATATCATAGAAGGATTCTCTAACTTAGTCTACCTAATTAAAATTACAGTATTACCAGGAAAACAGAAAACTTGAGAATACTTGCCTAGTGAAGAAATGCCCTAATAAGGAAAACAAAGAGACAAAACCTTTCATCCTGTAAAGCCTATCAAAAGCTTATTTATAGTAAACAGAGAAACAAATATGCTGATCTATGTAGGCAAGGCTCTTCCCTTTTCTTTACATTATTTAACAGTGAAGCTTAAAAAAATCATCAGAATAAAGTATTAGCAAAACCATTCTTATAGTTTAGATTAAAGGTGGTACTTAGTACAGATGATACATGGCACAATGCATGGTATAAGAAATAAGATGCTTTTAAGATATCCACAGTAGATTTGAGTGGTAGCACGAATGTAGGGTACCCTGACCAATTTAAGTTTTGGGAAAGAAAATCTATCTTACTGTTATCTGAATTACATATTCTGACTACTTTGATATGTTAGTCTATGCTAAGGCAAAGAAACATGGTATAAATTCATGAGTAGCTTTGTTAAAGTCTTTTTAGGTAAAGAATATTTATTTTCTTTTAGGCAGGTATTCTAACGTTTCATCCAGGATCTGTGTTATACATAAACAATTTCATTCTGTGATTGCTTGTGAGCATTTTTTTTGCCTCAGGTTTAGATGGACATAATAGCATTAAGTCTATAGCATAAGGACTTTGCATGCCTAATAGGGTATATTTCTGTTAATTACTATCACTGGGGTAAATACATCATAATGCATGACTTGTTTGTGATTAAAAGTTTGTATATATACATATACACACAAAAACACACTCCTCTCTACCCATGCCATGCCATTTGTTCTTATGAACCTTTTGGCTAAAATACCTTGCTGGACAGACAGGTCATTACCTTAAATCCCACCCTCCTAAATATATCTGCATATATTTAGAAACTTAGCATTGCATCAAAGGACCAAAATTCACACTACTCCTTTCCTACACAGGTATGTTTTACATTTAAAATATTAATCTATTAGTGTATTTAAGGGGCTGCATTATTAGCAGTTCAAGTAGAACAGAACTTCACATGCATTTTCTCCCAAACAATGTTCATTTCATACCCACTGTACTTCTGGACTGACTCCTAAAAGAAATTTGCAGTACAGAAACTTTCTTCCTTTGTTTCATGTTTGGTATTATCATAGGATACAAACAAGTGGCCTGAAGCTAATTTTAAGGAAGCATAATCATATGCTGTTCATTTACAAATATATCTTCTTTTCTTTGGAATTGTAATGATTCACATTGTGCTTCATATTTTCAGCAGATAAACAACCTGATCATGCCAATTCCTTAACTCCATCAATACCAATGCTCTTATCAACAGGCAGGCTAAATTCTTTTTTTTTCCTTTGTTCTTCCTTTCACCTCTGTTTCATGTTAAAACAGAGGACTGCATCAGGGAGTTAGAATAGGTATTTCCTTTAGTAAAAATTCCATATGAAATTTATTATCTAGTCCTAGTGATCTTCCAGCTGAATGTAAAAGAAGCCATTGTAAGCAAACTAAGCCTGGTGAAAAGCAACAAAGAACAGCCCTGATTTCTGCTGCAATACATCAACATCTCTGGGAACTTTGTAAATGGGATGTTAGCTTCTTACAAGTTAGTTCACCATACATCAGTTGGTATAAAAAATCAAACATTTAATTAAAATGTCTGCAGATTTTACAGCTACTTGCTTTAAGGTGCGACCTGCTATGCTGCCACCTGATATAAACACCACAGCATATGACCAGAACGGGGCATACAGAAGTTCTTCCTCTGTTTGAAGCAACTGAAGGCTACCCATCTCATCTCACCTTAGAGCACAGAATGGATCATTAAAATAGAGTTCTGCACCCTTTCTCCATGCTCATAAATCTTGAATTATTTTTGGTATAGTCTTGATGAAAGATGTAAAGAATGACCTACAATAAGGATTAGTTTCAAAAGTAACCTATTCTCCAGAATGTAAGAAACATGAACTTTTAATGTTACTTTTTCAGATAAGCAAGAAATTTGACTCCCATATTCTGGGCTAACACTCTTAACCACTAGGCAAAACCCAGGCAGTCTGTATATAAACAGGGCAGAGACAGCAACCATAGCTTTTTTAAAAGGAAATTCTTTCATGTTCTGCGTCATAGAATCCTGACTTTGAATAGTGTGTAAATTATCAACTGTCTTGAAAGATACATTTTTCAGGAACTTACCTTGTCTTGAGCGTTACTGTGCTTTAGGCAGCTCGTTGACCATCATACTAATAGTTGAGGCTCTCATTATGAGATGTGTGGCTATTGCTGTGCTCCCCATGGCTTTGTATGTGTCACATTGAGAATTATGGATCTGATTCGGAGCTTTTTTTTTAGAGTCAGGTTTTGTACATGAATAATGAGGCCTTTATTTAATCTGGGTCTTTAGGACAAATCTCTAAAAATAGTACCTGAAAGAGTGAATAAACAGAGGCTTTCAGGCATAGAGGGCATGACCCTCGTTCCCCACCAGATGGCAGTCCTCCAGGCTGGAGGGAGGCAGCAGCTGCTGGCAGTTGAGGTAAAGAGACAATGCAGGAGGCTATGGCAGAGACGTTGAAGCCAGTCTCTTTCAGAAGGCTTGGAAAAGACTTAAAAGATGTCTGTAGCCCTGTGCCTACCACACTGGGATTCTAGAGGAGTTCACTGGTGGCTGTGCTGTGCATGCTGTACTGTGCACAGTGTTGTACTACTGAATAGCTGGAATTCAGGTGCTTTATCTGTAAGTGATTTTTGAAGTGTGTAAAGGGGTAGGGAGTTACCAGCCAGGTAAAGCTGAGACTAGAACACATAGGGAGCCATTATTAGATGGACACTTGGTATTCTTCAGGGCCTGAGAGGAGGGCAAAACCTGTTCTTGAGAGACTGGCTGGAGCATGGATATGGTAGGGGCAGCCATTTCTCAGCTGAAATGGCTGCTGAGATAGTGTGTGTGTGTGGGGGGGGGGCAGCTAAGGCAGATGCTGCTTATTATCTTGTTTAAAAGCAAATTGCTCAGGAACAAGACTGAGGATTTTAGTGCCCTTTCTCAGAAGAGCAGCAGTTGGTCCTGTTCTTGCCTATGCTTTGCGGGGGAGAACCATTGCTCTAGGGGATGGATAGCTGCCTGAATCTGAAGTGGGATTCTAGATGATCCTTTATAAGGCTGCTACTGGTTAGTAGCTTGTTTTGAGCAATTTCCTGATTTTTGTTTTGAAAAGCATAGGCCCTTTCTTTTATCTGAAGGAATAAATCATTTGTGTGCTGTAAGTTTACTTCTTGAAAGCAGGAGTGGAAAAGTCTATGAAAAGAAGAGGAAAACTTGAAACTAGTAGGAACTAGAATGATGTAAGATAGTCTTGTATGGGGATGGACACTTGAGCATGTTTGCATTAAGCTTCCAGTTATTATAGTGTGCATGAAGTGTAACTATTTAGTTATTTATAACAACGTGACTGGAAATAAGGCTTTAGTGAAGAGGCTGGAGCTAGCACTTAAATAGTGTGGTATGGTATGTAGTAGGAAAAAGTGCTGTTAAACCAGCTTCTTGATGGTGTAAGAATTATATCAAAGATAAAAAAAAAAAAAAGTGAATCTAATCTATACTCTGAGAGCTATGTTACTCAATAGGCAATCATGCTAGATCATTACCTCCTACATTAAGTCATGTAAGTAAATGAAATAATTTATTGCAGTTATGTCTTTACGGTGTGTGTGTGTGTCAGACTACAGCATCTGGTCTTAGAGGTAGCCTGCTTCCCTGGCAGCACTAGCTTGAGACAACTAGGGGGCTCTTCATGGGAAACTTGCTTTCTTCTTCCTCTTAAATGGAAGGATCAGATGCGCTTGCCCTGTTACACTTCTTATCCTCTATCTCATTCTTTAGGTAGATGTCAAAGACAACTGTTGGCAATCTCCAGAAGGCAGATATTTGAGTATGTCTGGCAGGTACAGGTAATAATTCTGTACCATCACAGAAAGATAGATGCTTGGTTTAATTATATGAATATGTGATCCTGTTGAGATGGGTGAAGAAAATCATGGAAGAATGTCTGGTGTGTTGACTTGTATATTAACCATTCAAGCTGGAATGAATTTAAGTTGGGTACAAGTGAAGATGATGTTGCTTGTTTCTTACCTGTAAGCCATGTGGGAGCAAGGGGTGAGATCCAGTATGCCTGTGCAGCCTGACTTTACCTTGGTGATGCAGACAAAAAGAAGCTCTGTTAGAGGGCATGAATGAAGCATGAGTGCTTTGAACAGTCATCTAGAAAAGCCTGTTTCTCTACACTGGCTGCGGGTGCAGTTTTCTTCACATAACCTGCCTTTATGTGCTGAAGTTAATTTTTACCATCATCACAAAAAGACTAATGCAATCCATGTATAAAAGCTATAAAATGCTAAGCAGGCATGAAAAGACAGCACAGCCTCTGTGTTTGGCACTGGTATAATTGCTATTGGAATATTGTCTGGTGTTCACAGTTCCTAGAAGGACACCAAAAATTATAGGGTTCAGAGGAGCTTTTTTTACAGTTTGAAGTATAGAAAACATTTCTCAAGGTCAAGAAGCCTGCTCTTTTTAGAGTATCAAAGCAATGGTTGAAGAACAATGTGATCAGTCTATAAATATGCATGTATCCTATTCAGTAGTTTGGTAGCAGATTAATTAGTCAATCCAGCAGACAAAATGCAACAAGAATTAATCTTGTAGTGGAAGAGGAACTAACTTTGAGAAAGTTAGAAATACAGGCTTAATCATTTATGTAACTTAATTGCTTTTGGAACAACTTATCTTGAGTGATAATTATGTTATTAAAAAAATCTGCTAATCCATTTGAAGTGTTTTTCAAAACTACATGCTGTAGTTCAGTAGATACGTTGCAAATGAAGCAGGAAGTAGTACAAGGAAGTTTTGTTACCTAGATACGTGGGACATCATCCTGGAAGATTATAATGGTTCCTCTGGCCTAAATAATTATGGAATTGCATAGTATCAAGTTTTCTTCAATGGGGCTACAAAAAGGTGGCTGTGCATTACAGGAAGTAGGACAAAACTGCCCTGTTAAAAGTAAAGCCATGTCCTCCTAAGGCTCTGTTCAGTTCATTAGCCAGCACCAAAAAAACTGTCTGAATGAGAAAGGAAGTATATTTTTGCACTGACAGATCTCTACTTTTAAATCCCTTAGTTCAGAAATTTATCTATAATTAGCAAAAAGACATCCATATGGTGACTTTTCTAGTCCCAGATGGGTAGCTGTCACTTTGCACATGATCTTTGCTTCTCTTTTGAAGTAGAAATGAGTAATCTTAGAAATATTAATCTGACTTCAACTATATTTATCCTTCTATCAACAGCGATGACACTGCTTTCTTTCTTGGCATGTGCAGCATGTGCTGCAGTGCTGAGGATTCCAGTTGCCGTAATTTTCAGTGGAAAGAATAATTATCACAGGGAGCCGTAAGCAAGTTGTTACGGGATTTTGAACTATCAAAGCCTTTTCCCCACCACCAAGCGGGGTAACTTAAAGACACGGCAAGCTCGAAACCCTGCTGCGGAGGAGGCAGCTGGTGGCGTGTGCCTGGGTAAAATGGCGGCCGCTGCCGACTGAAAGGGGTCTCGCGGGGCACGCGGCAGCCGCGCACCTGTTCCCGCCTGTCAGCTCGGCCGTTGGGACTGTTCCCTCAGCGCAGAGCACGAGGCGGGAGCCGTGCCCCCTGCCGGCGGCGACCGCTGGCTGCCGGCCGCCCTTTCCTCCCCCCTGCTACAGCTCATGTGGTAACACAGGTTGAGAGTGTCTCCAAATAGTTTTACCACTGGAAAAATCAGAATAAAGGTATCTGGAAGTGTCAGCACGGGGAAGAGAAATGAACGTGTTTGCAAAGGCAACGTGGTGGTCGCAGAAGCGGGCATGGTGCTCTGCCCTGCCCCAGGTGGAGGTTTCCCTGGGCGCCTGCCCACGGCGGCCGCGGCAGGTCCGAACTCTGCCGAAGGAGGTCGCTTTCGAAGGCGGCGAATAGCCCGTGCAAGGCGGCCTTTGGCGTTCGCCCTTGCTTAGGGGCTCTGCAGGCAGGAGAGGAGAGGGGCGCCGAGAGGAGCGCCGTGCGCCAGGCTTGTTGTGCGGCTTTGACCGAGTGTTTTAGGAGAAACGGTGAATGTGCTTCACACCCTGTGTGTTTAGACTTGCCTATTTTTCGCTCCCTTCTTTTTTTTTTTAAGGACTTCTGTGAAGGGAGGTATTTTATAGTGAGTATTATATCAGTACATGGCTTCCTGATTCTCTTCTTTATGACAAATAACTTAACCTGCTTGTGCTTAGATATCTGTATAGAAAAGCTAGCAATCTCTGAAAATAGTGCAAAACCTGACATTCTTCTTAGTAAACATTCTCCTTAAAATCTAATCTTCTGGAAAGGGAGGGGAATGTTGGAGTGCAGCTTACTTCTACCACAGGCAGTGTCAGAGGCTGGAGGCCAGATCCTGTCAAAAGAAGTAAATGGAATTACCCTGAATTTACTCCTGCATAAATGAGAGCTTTTTTTTTGAAGCCTCAAGCTACATGAAAATGATTGCAGTTCTTTTGCTAGCATTGCCTATATAAAAGCTGACATAAGTATGACCTAGAGTGAACTTGCTCATCAAGTGAAAAGGGCTGTGTGGGTGGTGATTTCCCCCTCCCATGATTGAGAGGCCTTAAAAATGTAAGTCTGGATTCACTAAGGAACTTAAGTTCCATTAAGATTGATAGGCATTAAATGTTTAAGTGATTCAGGCCCATGCCTCCAAGAGCATTTCTTTCTTTTGTTTGGCAACTTGATGATCATGCTACTTTTCAGCAGTATCCTAGTGATTAAAATTTGAAATTTGAGTTTTAGAAAAAAACTACATGCTTCACAGATATAAAATCTAAGTTTCAGTTGTAGCTTTCAGTGTATGATTAAGTGCATAAACTTATACATATGCTTGAGATATGCATTTAAAACATAAATCCTATGGCAGAACCCACCTCCATTGGGTACAGCATTACTTACTGTGTACCTTTCAGCCTGATAGTACTCTTCATATTTCAGCAGCAAGCCACAACTAAACTGTAAATAGGGCTAACTGATACATGGCAGGTACAATATTTAAATCTTACTTCTCAAATGTCTGTGGAAAAAATACTGTAAACTCTTCAACTGAAACAACAAATTGTAGTTAACAGAGGAGGAGGAAGAACTATTACTTGGATTCATGTCAGCATCAGCTAATTGCATTCTGCTTGGCTTCTCTGAGAATGCAAGTATAGCTAAGGAAGCAAAAGACTAGATTCATAGGAATTAAAATGGTTGTCAATTTATAAAGAGTTTAGGGTGACCTGAACTGTCAAGTTATCCACAATAAAATACCAGTGACCTCTAACTGATAAATTTCTACTATGTATTACTACTAGGTGTTTCATACACTTTTGCCAGACATACAAAAATGTTGCCATAATGTAAATAAAGACCAAACAGGTAAGTGGGAAAAGGTTAGGAATTTTTCTTATGACATAGACCTTCCCTTACAAAAGGGAAGGTTCCTGCCTAAAGAACTTGTAGTCTGTCAGGGTGAAGTGCCATTTAGTGAAAAAAGTTTTTTGATCTAGGAGAGTCGTTAAAACCAATTTATAGCATAACCAATAAAAATAAAAGGAATTGTGCTATTAATATTTTGCAGATATGACACCTTCTAGAGAGATTTAGAAATCTAATTCCTTGTTTCCCTTTTGATCTTTTTTGTTTAATTATACACTTTTTGTTAGGATCTGGGACAATTTTAGATCTGAATACTCAGAGGGATGTTTTACCTGTATTTATTATTAGCATTAATGGGAGCATGCAGGGATTTTTTTATGTATAGCAAAAGCTGGAATGCACTTTCAAAGCTAGAAACTGATTCCTTCTTTGACACTAGTCTTAATCTGTTTTTTTATGGTATGTAGGTGACAAGACTTCAGCAAGTGTAAATGTTGTAATTCTAATGAAAGAAATGAAAGAGAAGCTTGGGCAAAAAGGCACTCTGAATGAAATGGCAAGGAGCTATAGGAAGCATTGCCTTGTAACCACATGCTTCACAGGGCTTCAAGGAAATTAGAAAGCATGTGATTGAGAATAGCCTTAAAGAAATTTGAGAGGAAAGGCACAATTAATGTCAGTTTATAACTGTGCAGAAACTATGTCTGTTTTCAACATGTTTTTCATCTGTGCCTTCTGAGACTATGTTGTTGAATATATTTTTGGTCCAGAGTCCGTCTACATACTTCTCTACAGTTAAGGATCACTTAAATACAGTGAAAATGAATCATTACACTCTTACTGGTAGTAAAGTGGCATTTCATTCTGGGTTCTGGCCAAACTCTATTATTATCTAGACATATGTGCCCTTTGAGTGGTCTCTGAGGGGCTTATTTGCCAAAGGGTATGGTTTGGGAGACTTCTTATGTTGAGCTGCCTTGTTTTTAGGAGGATGCAAGTTAAAATGCTCAAATACATTCTGATGATCCTCTGCTGTGCAGAGATATGTTTCCATGGACAGCTGTGGGACACTCTTATAATTGCAGTTTTTTCTTATAACCTGAGCCTGGTTGTTCTTTTGTGATGTTACATCCCTTCCTCATATACAGATGGGGAGGAATGATCCAAAATTACTAATGCAGGATCAAACAACACGGGTAATGCACGTGAGTATCACGGGGGCTAAGGAAGTCCTGATCTCTAGGCCTTCGTTGTGTGAGTTGTTCTATCCAAAATGCTTTGTAACTCTGTTCAGTGTCCTCTTCTCAATTACTTGGAAACCATTTTCCTAAGGGATGCATCTTATTTCAGCACTTCAAAATCAGGTATTGAATCTATAGCTCTATCAAAACAATGAGTTATTTGCCCTTCACAAAAAAAAAAAAAAAAAAGAAAAAGAAGAAAAAGAAAAAAAGGGAGTTTTGGGATTGTAGGTGATTATAACTTTTCAAGGCTGTTTTATTAGCTGTGTTATATCCCAAGTTATTGCTTTCAGCTGTTGTTTACAAATAGTTGTTTGCAGCACTGCTTTTATTGCTGCCCTTTTCTATCATGTCTTAACTATGTCACTGGAAGTTGCTTTTGTCACTCTCTTCTACTTGCCCTTTTTCTGTTGACCAGCTGGTTGTAATTTTATTATTCCTATGTTATTGGAAAGCAGTTTACTACTTATTCTTTTTCAGCTTCCTGTCTCTGAAAGCTGTGATTGCAAAATCACACCAAATGAATCTATTGGGTTTCTATTTTTCTCCCTTTGCTACTACTTGCATTTTACTGAAAGTCATTTCTGATACTTTTCTTGGTAAACATAATTAGCTCCTGTGAATAGAAAGCTATTTATTTCTTTATTGCTTTTTGTTGAAGTACTCTTTTTCCACTTGTCCCCTTGAGACAAAATCAGAAGAACAACTGTTTTGGAAGGTATTGTTTCTTGCCTTTGGATATGGGAAGAAAGGAGGCTAGAATCTGTGATCAGATAATTTTTTTTCTTGTAAGTTTGAAAAAATTGTCCAGATTCTAGCTAGTATAAACTGTTAGAATGCCACTGAAACCTGTAAACTGGTGCTTAATCTACACTAATTGAAAATCTTGCCCAATTATTTTTCGGGAACGTTGAAAGTCATATTCCACTGCTGACCTGCACTGAATGGAGTTTCTGAACATCCTGCTCAGTTAATCAGTTCCTTCTTGGCTAAGAATGACTTGGATGGTACCTCTTCAGCATGGTGTAATAAAACAGTATTGATAGATGCAGGAGCATTCAGTGATCATAACACATTTAGATGTAAATCTGACATTGATTGTCCACATGTTCTTTACATTCCCTTTACTAAATGTAACTTGCATGTCTTTGAGTTCTTCACCAAATCTCAATCTGTTTTTAATTCACTGTTCTCTCTGTCCTTTAGTAACTTAAGTCTTCTGTGGTGGCTTTCTCCTTTGGAATGTAGACTTACAGTATGGAAGCATTCTGCAAGTAGAAATCAGAAGAGTAGTTCTTGCATTCACATTTGAATTGATGCGGTATATTTTGAGTGTCCGCCAGGATACCTTTCTCTTGTTTTTTGCAAATTACATCATCAAAATACAACATGCGCTCATTATTCTATGTAAAATGTTCATTTATTTTTGGTATTACTAGGATGTGGTGTGCTACCTACTGCTGGAACGTTTTTCCAAAAAAGAGCCCATAGAAGGTGACACAGAGTGGCAGGACAAGGAATTCTCAGGTAAAAGAATTTTAACTTCTCTTGAATGGGGACACGATTCAGATTTGTGTGTGTGTGTGTTCTTCTTCTTTTTAAAATAAAGTCCCTGGAAGAATCTACTTGTTTAATTGTTATTTCACAAGGACTTTTGTTGTTGCTCGAATTTGAAATCAACTTGTGAATGTGTGATGTGTCTCCTATTCCAATCCTGTGATGGTTCAATTGATATTTGTAAGCTGGGGGCAGCATGCTTTTTTGCATATTGAATTGTGATACTGAATATTGCAGTGTGCTATTGAATATCACAGTGCAGGAAAAGGTTAAAGTTCATGTGATGAGTAATCATGTTTTGGCTGGCTGGTTGACATTCTTATTTGGAGTTGGTGTCCATTAAAAGCTAGAGGAAGTTCCACATTCTTGTGTTAAGAAGTATTTAATGCTTCTAGTCTCCTAATTATTTAATTGTGCTCAAATATGCTAAGTTTCTTAAAACTTAATGCTTAAACCACTTGTGTACAGAAACCTGACATGCTCACAGAGCAACACTGTCAAGGTAAGATGCTCCTAGATGAGTGTGGTTAAGACTTCTACTACTGTGTATGTTTAATATTAAACTTCACTACTGATAATGTGGAACTTGAATGTGTCAACCAAATGTCAATTAAGTTCTGAAGCCTGCCTGACCTTTTAGCAAAAACAGCTCATACCTTGTTAAAAAGTAGTTCAGTAGTACCAAAGTTACTTTGTGTTTGGGACTTTCTAATATATGCTGGTCTGAAGTTACCCTTATCTGTCACTGTTGCAGCACCCTGAGTATCTACTTGCTTGTTACCCTGAAAGTTAACCTGCAGTTAACTTTCATGCGGTTTACAAAGTGCTTGAGCTCCTTTGGGAGCTAAATTTGCAATAAAAATGTAAAATGACTAGAAATGACATTAGAAAATGTATTGAGGAAAAATTAATCTGTAGTTAAAGCTTGAATGCTGTTGTAGCCTGGCTTTATCTCTGTGACAGGAATAGCTAAACGAGTGGGGTGAAGGGAAATATCAGTCTTGCCTATTTTTAGCCTTTCATGTTGCCCTTTTTAATGAGTACCAAAGCTTTATTGCCATAGATGCCACCCTTCATCCCTTGCCCCCAAAGGTGTTTGCTAAAAAACAGGAGCAGTCATTGGACACTGGTAAATCTTACCTTAAAGTAAGATAAAGCTGAGGTTACCAATTGTTTTCATTTCTTGACAGTGTTACATCACAAACATAGAAATATCCGCACTTTGATTAAGTATTAGAGGAGAAAAGTGTGGGGACAGAGCTACTTGAAATGTAATGAGACCTATTTTAATTTGAAGTTGAGCCAAGAAACTAGTCCTAATGAGTTACCTTGAAACTGTTACCTGACAGAGTGCTCTGTGGAAACAGACACCTATCTCCAAAGGGTGTTGAGTGAGAATTTGATACTTTGATGTCTCATTATGTATTTGGACATGTTCTCTTCCATTTCATATGGTACTATGGTACTACTTCATATTTATTAGACGATAGGGTTTTCAGATTGCCTCTATAGCCTTCTATTATTCAGTACTGATGGCTGATCCCTGAGCTGATATTCTAGTGTTACCTTTAATGACTGTCTACCTGCTCTTCCCAGTTCTTCCAGTATCTGAAAAAACTGGAGGTCCAGAGCTCTTGCTGAGCTCTTGCGCTTTGCATCTCTTTCTGCCTGCGTTTATGCTAGTCTGAAGCTTCCCTCACTAAAAGCTAAGTAGCTTGAAGAGGAACGATTTTCCTCTTCTCACTGGAGGTTTCCACCTGATCCTTCAGGTGAAAAGAACTGTTCTTTCTACCTCTTCAAGTGTTGCCTCACTTACTGGTATTAGAATCTGTGATCTGTATGTTCAGAAGTGTTTGTAGTAATTCAAAGATGTTACCTCTTGTGTATACCAAGACTGCCCGTACTTTTGTTTGTGCATTTGATATAGTCTTTTAAAATCATAATTTTGGAGCTTGATTTTTGGCTCTGTGATGAAGTCAGGTAGTATCATTGACACCTTCTTTTACACCAAGAACAGAAAGCATGCAGCATGGATTCCTTTCTGTGAGATACTGACATTGTGTGCACTCTCAATGTAGATGAAAACCCCATGCATTATGGGCTGAGAAAGTAGCTTTCTCACCTATTTAAAAAAAAAAAAAAAAAAACTTCTTAAAAATGTTCCTGGATTTGAATCAAATTTAAAATCTTGTCAAATTGCATTTCAGCATTTCAAAGCCTTTGAAATTAGCTATCATTTGGTATGTGTATTTTGACCATGCTTTCAGAAGCAAATTTTTGTACACAAGAAACGTTTAGAGGGGAAGTTCAGCTAAAAGGATGCCTTAAGATACCTCACTTTGATAACTTAAAGCCCTGTTTTCAAGTAGAGAACTTGTTTAATTTCACTGGTTTGGTGCCCTATTTGAAAAGTTTAAAAAAAAAAAAAAAAAAAAAAAAAAAAAGCTATTTTTTTTAAAAAATGTAGCAAGCAGCTATAATGTATTTAAAATGTGGTTTTTTTTTTAAATCGCTGTACTTTCTTTTCTACAAACTTCATGCATCTCCACCAGTTTCTTTAAGGAACAGATGTTAATAGATGCTCCCTCATGAATATTTGGGATGAAAACTCAGACCCTAAGAAATGTATTATTTTTCATGTGTGTGGCAGGTGGGCTTATTCCAAAGTGTCTCAGACTCTTGTTGGTATAATGAGAACTGGATTGGCCCCATACAGCTCTGTAGTTACCAAATTATGCAGAATAATGCATCTCCATTAATAATAGTGACTAGGCACAGCTGCAACATTAAGTAGTTAAGAATGACAGTGACCTCTTTCAGAAAATATATGAATAACAAACTGTATTAGGATTATGAGGGTGTGTTTTTTTTTGTGTTTTTTAGCTTCATGAAATTTTGGTACTTGTCACTTTAAGTCTAAATAATGGGCATAGCTGTAGAGGTCTAGACTGTAAACATAATGGTTTATTCATGCAGAATTTTCTTCTGTTGCTATCTAAAGTATTCTGAAATTCTTTAATTTAGAAAGCATGACTGTGGAAGTGAATGTGCTGTGCTGTTTTATAATAACTGAGGTGATCTGGAACCAAGCATACTGCATTATTAAAGTTCTCTGCACACCAGCAGTGGTGCTTTGTTGCTGTGAAGTTAAAAATATTTATGAAATAATTTTTTAGAAGCTTAATGTTTGGTATTATACAAATTTACATCAAGTCTAATTTCATTATGCTTTTGTAATTGAAGAAATATTGATTCTTCATTTACTTGTTTCAGACATCCTGTAATACAGCTCAGTGCTGTGCGGAGTATATGACTTTGACTCCCCTTTTTACTTCTTGCTAGCATGGGCAGAAAAAATCTGCAGTGGTTAACTTTTGCAGCAAAGCAAGAGATTTTTCTAGTCTGGCAGTCTTCATTCTTTCTGTCACAAAGCCTATGGAAGGGACATAGTTGTCCAATGATCAGATTTTGTAGAAATTCTGAATTTGTCCTCCAGAGCATTTGCAAGTGCTTTTAAATTAGTGACAACTACAGTCTTCTAAATGCATTGTGAATTGAAATAAGCAATTGATAATATGTATATCAAATAGAAACAGACAGAGCAGACTTGTGCAAATGCTTCTTTGATATGACCTCATAGTCCTACAGCATAATACTGATAGCTGTTCTGAATGTTTCGTATACTTTGAATACTTTGTACTTCATCTGAAGCTATGGTAGCTCTACCAAGAGACCAGTTCACGTGGCTGAGCACATGGCACTATTGTTTCATGTCTAACCAGCATAAAAATCTACCTGAAGTGCTCTGTAGATTCGTCTTTGACAGTGACTTTGCAATGTACAGTACTATAGATAGAAAGTACACGTGCAGTTCTTGCTTGTACTTCATCTCTTCAATAAGATTGTCAGATGGTGCATGACAACTGACAAACCACTTAAAGGTAACATCTGTGACTCAGTGAGTAAATAATTATGCCCAGCCTCTAGCATGTCTTTGTGCTTTGAGATAAACCCTTTTGAAATGGCATCTCAAAATGTCAGTAGGAAAAAAAAAGTTGCAACCAATGTCTTTTGTTCTTTGTTGCCTTCATCTTCCACTTAGTTTCAGCAAATTTTAATAATAACTAGTACTGTCTACAAAGACTCTCACAAAGCTTTATTTGTATAGCATTCTCCTACACCTCTTTTGAAATTAATTACTTGGAAATAACCAGAGTGATGCACCTAAGTGTAAATCTGCTGCAGAGCTGTGCCATGTAATTGGGTGAGAGTAGCCAAGTGCTATGCTGTTGCTTGATCTGTTCTCACCTGTGTTTCTGCAGATCTGTTTTTGCCTTTCTGTGGTGAATATCCAAGGATTGCAGCCCTTCCTCCTCCTCCTCCTCCCCCCAGCCATGGGTAAATGTTCCTTCCAAATACAAAAGATCATGTAACCACTGCAGCTCAAATGACAGCAAGCAATAGAAGAATAAATAAATGGATTGTATGTGACCTGGGCAAAAACTTATGTAGTAGTTTGGGACATGGAGATGTAAAAGAAGAGCCAGTAGCCTAGTCTTCTCCTTTATCTGACTGATTGTTGCTTTATGGTAGTATTACATAGCTATGGAAGAAACTATTCTCTATGCATCAACAGCACTCTTAGATCGTACTGCCATGTTAAAAATAGTTTTGAAAATCTGGAATATGCTTATTCTGTTACACTCCTACTGCTTATTTGTAGAAAATGTACAACAGTTGGTCACTGGCACATCTGCCTACTGAATGGTAAAATCATTAGTTTCCCTCTAACTATTAAATGAACTGTTTAAAGAGTGCTTTACACTTTACTCAGATGAGAAATGAGGAAACCAGAAAGGGGATAGAAATCAATTCTTTTGCATATAAAGCCCTTTGTATCTAAAACTGAGTAAGACACAGTTGTATTTCATTTAGATCTAGTTGCTATGCATAAGGTAATCCAAAACTGTGCTGCATTTTTCACTGGAAATTTACTTTAAGGAATGTGAATCAATTTTTAGTGTCAACTTTTCCCCCAAATTAAATGGATCCATAATAAATCAATTTTCTTGAGAATAAAAATGTCAGATATTGGCGTTCCTAATTAAAAAGGTATGTTGGTTTTGTAGATTAATAAATGTCCTGTGTCTCTATTGAGTACTCTCTTAACTGTAATACTATTCACCTGACACTTCATGAATAATACTTTTCACTTGGAGACCTGTGTGGAAGAGGCTTTAGATTATCTGTATGAAATAATACATAAGAATGAGTATGAAGTGTATTTTTTTTTTTTAACTGTAAAGGGTGTTCTTAGAGGAAAGAAAGCAACCTCCCTCCCTCACACACATACTTACCTAGTTCTATTTCAAATAATTTTTTACTCAGGTTTTGTAGTCAGTGACCTTCATTCTGCTCAGAAAATCGGTAGCTAGTATGAAGCTGTCTATTGCAATGCACACATCAGTTAGTTCTGTGGAAATTTTCCTTATTCTCAGGTCCTAGGCTTGAGGTACCAGGCATTCTTCTGTTTACTTGGCATATGTCATGTGGGTACACTTTTTTTTTTCATTGCTCACATTCCACCTCTTCATTAGTCTCATTCTCTGTTTTCATCTCACTTTAAATGTGAATGTGCCACTTCTCTGCCAATTTTCTGGTGGCCTGTACTGGCAGACACCCTGAACACTCTTTTCTGCAGGTGAAGAGGGTAGAGTCTGTTGGTGTTTCTCTTGGATTATGTCAATTTTGGTGTTTAAACACTGTATGCATAGCCTTTTCAATCTGATTATTTGAGATGGAGGGAGTAGAAACATAGGACTGCATGGAAGACACCTGTTTTTAGCATTAACTTCCCTCAGTCAGCTGCTGCTCCATTAGGTTATCTTCTGTGTGATATACAATCAAGTTTTGTTTGTTTTTATTTCCTGGTCAAGTAAAAAATAAGGAGGTTTGGTATGAGGTGTAACCTTGAGTGACAAGCTGAAACAATGGTTTGCTTCTGTCTATAAACTCCCCCCAAGCTTCTAGTGACTATGCTCAGGAAAGAGAGGTCTGTGTATCTAAATAAGAAATTTTCTTAGCACAGAATGAGATATTTGCCACTTCTGTATTCCAATGGATAGTGGGTTTTTTTAAGTAACTCCTGTTATTAGAAAGTATTTTTTAATCAAGTATAAATACTTCAGCCTTAGTATTTCTCCTGTAGCTTAATATTATCAGACCTCTCTTTCCACTGCCTCTTATGTAGCCATGTACAACAGCACAAAGGAAACATACCCTTCATAGCATTTGGTACTCCCTCTGTACAGTAATGAAGTTATTCAGGACTTACAGTATTAATAATTGAGAAATAGCAACCTGAAACGTGGTGTAGCCACACAGGAAATCTTGCGCTTTTGGAATGCAGCATTTCTTCTGAAGAAAAAGCCATTAACCTTTGACGGGTTACAATACTACTTAATGAGGCCAACAAAATTTCCCTGAATTGCTTGCTGAATTGTAGAGTCTTGGAAAATATTACGGTGTTCAGGTTTGCAGTAGGTGAGCTATGAGCCAAAATAAATCATATCCTGGTCTCCAATGGCAGGCTTTGCAGTAGAGATTGGTCTTAGGACCAGCTATCAATAGCACATGCTGAGATCCTTCTTTCATGCAGATTATGACTTCTTCTGTGGGCAAGTGATAAGGTTTTTCAAACAGCATAGCAAGCTCAGAAATAAACAGCCTCAGTATTTGCATGAGGGAGTGGCGTCTTTTGCATGCCTCTTAAAGTGGCCTTAATTTCCATGTGATCTTTTAATGATTTAACTGTGATGGGTGACAAAAATGAGGGACAGCCAAGAGAAATTGGCATGTTTATTGCTTGCAAGTTATCTTGTTTGAAAACACATAAAATGGATTTCAAATTTTAACTGAATTGACTTGCTCTTCAGATTAAATTATCTTGTATTTTAGTGTAGAATTACTTTGTCATAAAGATGTTCAGATTTTTGATTAGGAAATAGATCATCAGATGGAACTTGACTGAAGAATATAATAGAAAAATAGATGGAGAAACTATGGAAAAATTTAGGTCACCTACTGTTTCTTATAGTACTTAGTGTTCTCTAAATATTTACTATGAAATATCAGTGATTTTGGTTGGATAATAATGTTACATTAGTAGGGTAATGCTTATTTTAGAATATCTTGTGGCATTTCAGTAGCAGAAATTTCAGATTTCAAAGTTTAATCTTGTTAGGAGCAATAGGGAAAATAAACTGCTCAGTCTGCTACTCCAGACTTTGAAAGCCCTTGCATGAGCATAATTACTTCAACTTCAGTATTATTGATCTTAACTAAGCTATTTCTGTATGAACGAACACATATGGCATAGAAGGGTGGGGGGACTGGTCTTAAAAGGGCAGTTAATAGTACCAAGAGGACATTTGCCATGGAAACTTTTTTTTAAAAAAAGGTCAGAATAATATTAAATGGATAGAATTTTTATTTTTGAGGGATGAACCCCAACTTTGAGGGATGAAACTTGTTAAATGTGACCTGATTTGCTTATAACTGTAGTAATGCCATTAATTTATTTTACTATAAAACAAATGGCGGTTAAAATTAGACCCCTGTTCTCCAATTGAGACTCCATTAATGCCACGTGCAGTTATAGTTTCCTGTGAGCTTAAGATCTGGTTCCACTATGAGGTTCTTTTGAGCAAAACCACTACAACCTTTGCAGCAGTTTTCACATGAAAAGGAGAGCGTGTGAAATACTAGGCTTGAAATGATGATTTTAGACTCTTCAATGGCAAAGGACTCCTCTACCTGAAATTGTTGCTGACTAAGACCATAAATCAGACTTTTACTACAGAAAATATCTCTGCTGACATAAAATGATGGGTTTTTTTTCTTCTGTTGGATGATACTGCTGTACAGCAAATCCAGTTTTCATCTTGCTCACATGAGATAGGCAAAGGAAGAAATGAAAGACAATAAAAATGTCTGGGGAAAACTTTGTTTTGTTAAAAATCTATAGTAGCTAGACTTTTTTCGTGAACGCTGTCAAGCACAACAGTTTGTAAAGGAGTGGCATTGACATATGTCCAAATCTCAATCATTTTTTTATCCATTTTTTCCCCCCCTCAGGTATATTTTCCCATAAAAGCTCTAATGAAAAGAGATACTGCTATAATATCTGAAAGATGCAAGTTTTGTACATATGTGATGCTTGCAAAAGAAAAAAAGGTGCAGTGAATCTTCTTCAACAAATCTGTCTATATCTAGTTTTAGACTGCACAAACTTATTTGAATGAAACATGTTTAAAAACATATGCCTTCTCTCTTCGTATCTTTGAAGAATAAATCCTCTTGCTTAAGAAGGTCTTGAGAGAAGTTTGTTGCCTTTGAACTTAAAGTAGAATGGTCGATTTTAATAACCCATTCATTTTTAAAATGAAATGAATGCAAATGAAAATAGAGACACTACACTGTGGTGACTTTGATACAAAAAATAAAGTAATTTTTTTATTGTGCTAGTATTTTAGAAGCGCTATTTCACCATTTGATGTTAAATATGCCCAAGGAGAAACCTATCATTAAGATTGGATGTATTTTCTTTCTGTGTGTAAACATTTGTAGTTTTGGTCTCTATATTGGACAGAGCTTTAAATTTGACAAACCACAAAGCTGCCTTTGCATAGCAAACCAAATAAGCCTCCTAGATCACTAGACCATCACCCATGTCGCAGTTGAATGTGACAGAGTCAATCAGGGGAGGGGGAAGGTACATATGTTTACAGGTAGCTACATGGCGGTGGTATTTTACCTGAAGTTTTGAACTAGTAGTAGTAAGATAACTATGATTTCAGAGCAGTTTAACAGTGTGGTAGTGTTGACTTTGAAGGGAGTCCTGATTTATAATAGCCTAAAAGACAACAGAATTAAAATTCACTGCATTACAGAACAATATGGGTTGGAAAGAGCTTCTGGAGGTCATTTGGGCAAACCCCCTACTTAAAGCAGGACCAAGCTAGATTCAGCCTATAAACAGCTTGTAGCTTCTGAGTATGTATACCTGTCTGTGTAAGAATATCAGAGTTTGAGAAATAGCCTTGCGATGTACTCGATGCTAAATAATAATAAAAAAAAAATAAAAAAATCAATGTTGATAAGAGCTTTATAAGAAGTTAAAGTTCTTACTTCTGCTCTGGTTGTTTAAAAAAAAATATGGTTGCTATTCTATGTGGAATATATCTTTTCCAGCTTACATGCAAAGGCAAGTTAGTAATATATAAAATGCAATAATACCTGAAGTTTATCCCTCATGGATGAGAATTATTTAGCAAGCGCTGCAGTTCAGATAAAAATGGATTCTAACACACCTTTGAAACATCTTTTGTCACTTGTATATTATAGTATAGTGACTAGTTCATATGTAAAATGGTCCTCAGTTATATGGGTCTGGAATCACCAAGGAACTGTAATGCTAACAGCAGCTGCAAGTTATTTTGTTCAGGTATCTTGAGCATCATCTGGTTTTTATTCCCAGTGCCCAGATGTACTATAAATGGCTGGAACTGTTTGCATAGTGGCTTGTGATGTGATTGCAGTTAAATGTGGATGAGTTGGATAGGATAGCACTTACTCAGTTCTCCAGTATATTACATAGGTATATTATATTTAATGAGAAAGCTGTGATCAAAAGAGGTATTGTGTTCAAACCCCAAGTTTGAAAATTCTGAAAAACTCTTTTACTCTTTTATAATGTGAATAGCAGAATTACTTAAAAACATGCTTTACAGTAATTAAAACAGATCTGTCAAAGTTCTAGCCTGCACAGAAAGGAGGAAAAATCAAACATAACAAATCAATTGATACAGAAAACCAAATGAAGGGTCAGGCTAGCTTTTTTGGTTGTGTATTATGTAACTGCCTAATTTGAGGTGGTGTCATACATTGTTTCTTGGCAGCAACCTTTCTTTTAAAGGGTTATTTTCAGCCTGGATAATTTCAGAACAGCGTATGACAGACTGAAGTGTGAGGGACAAGTATTTCTGCCATGGGCATAAGACTTAAGGAGAGAGATGGCAATTTCTTACAGTGGTTTTGCCACCAAAGAATATGTCACATTAGTACATCCCATAAGCACATCTGTGTGGGGACTGAATTATTTTTAGCAGTCTAAACAATGCTAAAGCGGTATATTGACAGTCTTGCTCGTAATTAATTTAATCTGAATTTGAATTAATTTTAAAGTACAGTGAAGGTGAAGTAAGATGCAGAAAAACTGCTGTGTAGATGTTTTCTTTCAGAATTTAAGGGGCCTTTAAGCAATGTCCTTGCAATTCACAGACTTAAAGTAGTTAGGTTTTTTTTGTAAGATCCTTATGTGCCCAAATCTTCAGATTTGATGGCAATTTGAAAACTCTTGCAGGGTACAATATTTTGGGAGTGCAGAGGCAATACCTGTTCTAAAACCCCATGGGCTAAGTTTAAATAGCTTATACGTTATCTTTATAGGTAAAGATCAGGTGGAAGACAGTATGAATGAACTTTCTTTGAGATGACTGAAAGTGTTCTTATTCACCTGAAGAAAATGACCTATTATCAAAGCTGAGTATTTTTGACAATGTGTCAGATCAAAACTAAGAGATCAAGATAATGAGATACAAAAAAAAATGTTTTCGTTCCTTCAGTGGAACTGAACTAAGTTTTGGATACAAAATATCTGTGACTTAGATATATGCTTAAGATATGCAGAGAACTATGTGTTTTTAGAAGTATGAGGGTTAATATGATAAAATGCTTACTATTAGCCTGTACTACTATTGTTTACAATACAGTACAGATTTCCCATTTTGATATAGGGCTTTATTTTTGTCATCCAGATACGTTTTTTTTTGTCTGTATGTAATGTCTGTATGACATTACTGGTATTAAATTTTTAATTCCAGTAATGTCTCCTTGACTCCTCCTCTCTTCCCTTCTCTCTTTTAAATGCCAGTCAGAGACTGATTGTCTCCATATTGCCATCAGAGTGGTCTTCCACCACCCCCCATTCCTTCCTCCTCCAATATATTCTAGCATTTGCAGGACATTTACTTAACGAAGTAAAAGGAAAACAATGGAATTAGGTCTATGAGGGAAGCTTTCACAGGGACACTCTAGCAATTTGTCTAAGTGCTAAACTGATTTTTTTGCTTATGCCTCCTTTCCTTGAGGGAACTATACAAAGGTCTAGCCAATGTCATTGCAGTTCTGTCTTTATTAGAAAATACCAGGAGAAAAAGATTTATTATTGTAGAAACAAATTTAAGACTTTGACAAGTGTTATTTTAGGGGACTCAAAAACAAATTAATGCTTGAACTATGGCATCTTGTTCCAGAGAGTATAGAAGCTGGAGTTCTTGTGGGTACACAGTTATTACTTAAAATACTTGCACTGAACTGAATTTGTACTCAGAATGAACTATTAATTTGAAATGTACTGTATTTGTGAGCATCATTCCATTCTTACAAGCTGTTCTTCAGCTATGACCTGGATTCAACCATATATGTGACTAGGAAACTGGAAACATCTCATTTCTCTGCGAGCCACTATTGATTCTTCTGAATGTTGCTAGGAAAAGGGAGAGATGCTCAGTTCTAGACTGGATGCATGGAGTCCTTAGAGCTGGTGAGAGAAGAAGGTGATAAGCTTTCACCCTCTGAAAGATGCTGTTTGGACTTACATTCTTTGTGTGTCTTTTGGAATTATGTCCATCTTTTGTAAATGGTAGCAGATGTATTGCTATTTATTGAAAATGGAATTAAACAAAGCCTTTGTTTTGTAAGCTCTCATGGATATAATTATAAAGATTTAAGAAATATTTTCCAGTTAAGCTTTTCAGTTGATTACTTTGCTGTTAGAAGTGCATATGGCCTGCACATAAATGTTGTTTAATATCAGTATTTAAAGAGAGTATGACTAGTGGCCACAGTGATCTTAGTTTCATTTTTTAATAATGTATGTCTGTTTTCCAAGTGAGAAATGAGAGCATATTCCTCAACAGTCTTCATGCAAATTGTTCTTCATTTTGAGGTTATCCAAGCTGGGTCATGGAATTCTTTAAGTGTTTTTTACACCTACAGAAAGGTTACGTTTCCTTTTTACAGGTTTAGATGCTAGAATTCAGTAGGTGTGGTCTTTATACAACTAAGAAACAAGCAGAGAATTCTTTGACAGTGATGTGTTTTTAAATCTTTTGTTAGAAAGAGTTAATGAGCTAAACAGCGAAACCACTGATGTATGCCATCTCTTCCTCTTGTTGACATTTCTTTCTGATAGAAGGATGAAATTCAAAACTGTCTTGAGAGCTCCAGGTTGTATCTCATCTAAACATTGTTATACAGTCTTAATGGTCTCATAGTTTACAGCTGTATACCTACTTTATAGAAGCTACTAGACCTCTTAAAAGCACATCTCTTATTGTTACAACATTACTTGCTAACTGTTCAGACAGTTTTTTGCTTATGGTTTCTTGAACTTGGAAAAACTTTTTGCACTGAGGATAAGCTACTGTGTTTTTATGTAGTCTTTACAGCTGTATCATCCCTTTCAGTGATAGGCACTGGCCTTCCATTAATCATTATTGTTTCTGAAACTGTTACAATAAATGGAAGGATGTATGAGAGAAATGAATCTAGAAAGAAGCTTTGCTATACAACAGGAATCACTTTTTATTTTTACTTTTTTCCTTCTGTTTTGATTCCCACTAGTTCAGGTAAGATTTTCCATTCTGTATGTTACATGAAGTAATTAGTCATGTAGTGGCTACAGTAGTCTTATTAATGATATTTTCTTGTGACATGGACAGTGTTCTCAAATAATCAGTGAGCAAGATGTCCCAAGCACTTGACAGTTGTTCTAGGGTAATGAACTCAATAAGGTTGTGCTTGTGGTTCTTAGACAGCAGACACTGCCTCTGACTTGGTGGTGGGTGATTTAGAGGTAGGAGCTAAATCTCACCACTCTCCTTAACATTTCCTTTTAATATTCTCATTTCCTTGCTACTGACACTGTCTATATTAGCAAGTTGAGGGGTTTATGCATCAAATATGATTGAATATTGATGAACAGTGTGAAAACATTTAAAAATGTTTGACAACTTGGTCATTATATCAAAACACTTCCTTTACCTTGCTCTTCGGTTTTCTCTTGGGATCCATTTTCTTCCTAAGGTAGTAAAGCCCAGGACATATATCACTTATTTCTCTTTATATGACTCTAACAACAGAGAGAAAAAGAAGCTGTCACTAGGTGATAGACAGTTGAGTCTGCAGTAAGCATCTATGCATATTTTAATTTACTGTGTTTTCATCTAAATTTCATGTGTTGTGTTGATAAACTTTAGTGTCTGTTGAATCTGTAGTTATAATGCCAGGCTATATCTGATCTCTAAGATGCTACTTGTTTAACAAATACATTTCTCACTGCAGTCCAATCCATATTGGATTATTTGCAAGTGTCCCGAGAGCTGTTCTTTAAGGACCATTCTCTCTTTCTGGTATCAAGCTGAACAACTTCTCTCGAACACCTCCAATTTAAGGAAATCTTTCACTAAAGAGGAACTTGGATGCTTAGCACATAGATCTGGTATTTTTCATCTTTTTGAAAAATCTAAGGGGATTGAAAAAATCAGCAAGGAAGTCTAAGAACTGTATTACCACAGCAGCCCTTGCTTAAAATAGTGAACTTCTGTTTCTACCATATGGCAGTTAAAATATGTTTGACCAACTATGGATCACTCAGGTCTATTGGCTTTGAAGACATTCATGTGAAAATGCCACAAAATACACAGGGAGTCATCAGAAAGTATGTAGTACATGCTAAATAATATCCTGAATGTTGGAGTAGAGCTTAGAATGCCTGACAGTGACTTTATGAGAATCATGAGTCTTTTTGCTAACATCTCTAGTTACACAGTTGTTTTGAAACCATAGACTGTCCTACAAATTTTCCCATTGATTTATGGTCCTAATCAGATTTGGGGCAAGAGAGGAGGAATTAGCTGACAATTTCTAAGTCTGTAATATAGAACTATAAAATGCTGTTTCATGTCTTTTTATTGCACCCAATCATCTTTTAATTCATTTTGATCTTCTAGTACTTTCAAAATTCATTTTAGAGTTGATCTACAGCAGCACAATTTCATTTTAAACTGAGAACATCTCATTTCAAATTAGTTTTTATTTTAACATTTAAGCAAATTCCTGATAGCTTTCCCCAGTTTTGAAGCAGTGTTTCCTTGTAGGATTCATGAGACACGCACATTTAAATGTTTATCATTTGACGCAGGTTAGCAAACAAAGTTCCTTTATTGTGTCTGTATGTGATCTGCATTGCTGAAAGACTTTTGGAAATGAATTTTCAATTTGTTGTGCAGAAGCAGAGGGAAAGTGACAGCTGAACAGCAATTCCACCTGCATCTCAGAAAGCTCATCAAATTACTCTGATAATTGGAAAATGCAGCAACACTTCCTTAATTCTTGTACATTGATCTTAGAAGGCAGTGATCACAGACAGTGCCAAGCACTAGGGATTTACTTCAGCTACTAAGGCATGAATATTCTGCAATCTCTGCTTTTGGCAGCACAGTATAGAAAGGGGTCACTTTAGTCATGTTGCCTTTTTATTCCCTTTAGCTTAATTGGATTATTTTAATGTGACAAGCATGAACGAATGCAGTTTGTATTCTGAATCTCTCTTTGTTTGTTCTTTTTCATCCAACAGAAGCACTGCCTATCGCTCCTTATGTTATAGCATAAAGTTCCTGGATGAGTTTATTTGGGTAAAATACATGGCTATGAGCAGCACCTTAACTAAGAGAACTGCAGATACTGATTAAATTATTACTTATCACTGTTTTTTCTTATAGTTAACAGAGTGCATTCTGCTTTTTAAATCTCATTCTTACTGATAGAATTTTTGTTAGATTTTTTGGAGATGAAAAGAATGATGTTAATTGCAAGACTGTTCAGCTTACTGAAGAGGTTTGGATGTTAACTAAGACTGGGCAGACTATGTACAGATTATATGAGCCTAAACAAAATAATTCAGTGGAAGCTTTACTGTCTGTTCCTGGGGTCATGTGATACATAAGACATATTTTAACTGGAGAATGTATCTTGTACTCTTGTTTTTTCGATTGTTTGAATTACCATTAAAGGCAGGGGAGAAAAAGCTAGATTTGAAGAATAGGTGAAAGCATTCAGAAGTCATACTCTGGTTGTCTTAACAGAACCATTCTTCAAGACTTTCAAAAATTTAAGGTCAACAATGATTCTTAAGGATTCCACAGGAAGCCTCACCAAGCACAAACTTATTTTTAGAAGACCACGCCCACTAAGTCTAGATACTCATACTGAAATTTTCAAAAAGAATGATTTGTTCATATCTCAAAATACTCAGAACCAGGAAATGATGTAAAGCTCTTACACTGTTATGTGCAATATATCCATATTTTAAGCAGCTCATAGGGTACGTCATATCAGACTAGCAGGGACTGATGGGAGTAACAGTGTTTGGTTACATGCTACTGGACTATCAGACAGTTTGAAGTGAAAGAAGAAATGCTGGTGGACTTAATAAAAACAAGATGCAGGGGAAGAAAAACAAGGAAGAAATTCTATCTAATGCAATCTTGAACCACTTAAGTATAGTGATCAAGAAAACAAAATGATGCAGTGTGACAAAGCAAAAAAGTGAGTGAGGATCCTGCCTGGAATTCATGGAGTCTGTGCCTCCTTGTGATGTCAGTAGTTGGTGCATTTTTTTTTTTTCCTTATCCATCATATGCTTGTAATAAAACTGCTGTTCGTTCATTCTTTAAAAAGTTGAAGGCTGTAGCTTGAAGAGTGAGTGGACAGAATGTTTTTATGGAAACTTATCTTTCTGATGCACTTAGTGTGGGATTTTTCACTCCTCAGTCACTGGAATATCTTGTAGAATATCTGTTTCTTATAGAATTCAGACAGTGTGTTCTGTAACATATTGTATCCAGTCATTGCAGGCAGAAGACTGAATTTGCTGACAGAGAAAAGACATATTAGGCCACTTTTCTCTAGCCCTCCCAATACATCTTAGTCTCCCAGGGATGTTGTGAGCAGAGATATCGTGAACTCTTTTACAGTCTTGCTGAGCTAAAGAGTATTTCTCAGGACTCCTGAAAGCATAACACATGTCCAATGCCATTGTCAGTCTAAACGACTTACTGTTCTCTGTTGCAGTTCTGCCCTCTCCTCATCCCCAGCCCTTTCCATACATGAAGATATATGTGCTGATTAGAACAGGGAGAGGAAAGGATGTAATTTAGTAACAGCAGCAAGTTTTAACTAAGTTGGGAGATCTTTTCATAGGTACACTTTTGTCAAAAAGGTTTCTATTTCACATCACTGAAAATGTGATTGATTACTAAATCAGTGAAGAAACTGAGCTGAAGTACAGCATAATTGCAATGACTGGAAGCTTGTAGACATTTTTTAATATTAATTGGAAAGGACTGTCAGAGAAGCAGGTCAAGCTCCTAAGAAAAGAGAATATGTTGAAGAGTGGCACTTGCCTATTCAAGGTAATATTCAGAGCTGGCATGAGAAAATCCATAATTCAGTACAGCAGTTTTTTAATGCCTTTCCCTGCCACCCAAAGTACTGCTGCTTACTCGCATAGTAGTCTTGACAATTATGGCTCAGTTCTCTACTTCCTTCTCCCTAATTGTGCAAGCAAAAACACTTTTGAATTGATGAAGGGTCTCCATGGAAATGTAGGATTTTGCCCAGGGGGCATTCAGTGCAGATCTAAGAGATTTGATCCTTTTTCAATCAGCCTACCAGTCAGGCTGTAAGCATAATTTGCCATTGAGTTGCAGGAAGACCATCAAGATTACTTTTGAAAAATAAGATTGCCAGTGGCCTCAAATTGGATAACACTGGGAATATTATTTCCTTTCTGCTTAAATTGTCATAGTCATTCACTACCCTTGGAACAGAAAAATGTTCCTTTTGTACCACAAAATGAATGTGCAATAGATCATTGTCAAGATCTTCCTACAACCAACAGTATGTTCAGCAGATAAGCCTGAAGTCATTGTTCTCACCTTGTGTAATTTAAGGCACCCTATGCAACCACAGAAGGAACTTGAAAAAAGCTAGGGTTGCTGATGAAATACTATAAGCAAAGTTTGTATTTTTTCACAACAGTATTCACCCATCTATACTTATTTTATCCTCACCATTTTATCATCCATAAAACTTCCACAGTTCTGTAGTTCAAATTATCAAATGAAATTTTGTGTTTATGAAGTTCCCTATTTTCCTGAACAATAGGGGTGCATCTATAAATTTAATTTTCATTTTGTTGTTTGCCAGAAGTTCTTGTCATTCTATTTATCATAGATTTTTTTTTTTTTTAAATACTAAACTTACACAGTAACATTTCACAGATGTATGCCTCAAGTAAAATCAATTTAGAAAGGAGACTACATTCAAGAACATTATTTTGCTCGGAATTAAGGAAACAGTAGACCCACTGTTTTATAAAAATAACTAAAAAACATCTACTACATCATGCAAAATATTATCATGCAAAAATAATAATAATAGAATATCATATTTATCATAGGTTATTTACTGTATGTTCCCACCATAGCTTGATTTTGGATGTTCTTTTAGAGGTGGTAACTTGCATAGCCATTTTTAATCATCATAAAGAGTGCCATAGTACTAAGTAAATCAGATAATATATTGAGTTATGTTTTTCCACCCATACAAAGCAAGATTAATTCTTTTTTTTGAGTTTCACAGGCTAAAGCAGCAGACACATTTAACATGAAAATAACTTAAACCAAAAAATTACTCCACATCAGCAATCTTTTGAGACATTATTTATCTTAAAAGAATGCAAACAAGTGGGACAAAGATGTTTTATTGCCTTTAAGCTTTTTGCTTCCATTATTTTTCAACTTTCTGGTGTGTGAAATGAATGTGAATTAAAAGTACGTTGTTGTTAATATGAACTGTTGAACTTTACAAACAAAAGACAAGAAATTGGTCTAATTTCTTGTTAGATGTTTCATGTAGGTGTAATAAGCTTTCAAGATTTGTTATGTTATCTTGACGTAGTGCAGTTTACTAATCACGTAAAATTTTGTTTAGAGATAGAAAATAGGTCAGAACTTCTTCAAAGATTACTTAGCTATCTTCTTCCATATTTCCCCATCACTTCAATCAAGGGACTGCTTTTCTGTTGTAACTAACAGCAACTATCAGCAGAGCTGTCTATTTTAAAAAAAAAAGTCTGTCTTTCTCTTTGAGCAGTTTCAAGTCTGATGTTACTCTGTCATGGCATACTTTAAAACCTTCTATTTTCTGCTGGTGAATAAATCAAATTCTCCATGTTCCATCAGAACATGTGCATGAATTTTGGCTAATCTACTGTTTGACACATTTGTTATAAACAAAGTAGCAGATGTTACCTTACCCACATATATTAGTTCATTAGAGAGCATATTTATTTCATTTTAATTTTTAATGTTAACTCTTTCTTATGTTCATTTACATACTAACAGAAAGTCAGTATGACCTTAAAGGTAATGCTTTATGCTCCGTGTTATTTTGCATGATGTAGTAGATGTTTTTTAGTTATTTTTATAAAACAGTGGGTCTACTGTTTCCTTAATTCCGAGCAAAATAATGTTCTTGAATGTAGTCTCCTTTCTAAATTGATTTTACTTGAGGCATACATCTGTGAAATGTTACTGTGTAAGTTTAGTATTAAAAAAAAAAAAAAAAAATCAGTACAGAAAGAAGAAGCCTTGAGCAGGAAGCTGGGCTAGATGACCTTCTGAGGTCCCTTCCAACCTGAATTATCCTGTGATCCTTCTCAGGCAGCTTACGCATACTAGTGCAGGATGGAGATAATGAGTTAATGATTAATCTCTAGATCAAAGTTTGATTTAAGTCATCGATGAAATGAGTCTAATGGTATTAGTTTTGATCCTACAAGCTTCTCTCCTGGTGTAGTCATCTGTAGAGCAGATGCCAAATGCAGCTAACTAGTCATCCTCCCGCACCTAAGACGACATAGGCATTAAGTTGTGAGCTGTCACATTGTTTAACTTGCAGCTTCTTTAGCCTGTTTTTGAGGAGTTAATGTATTGTGAGGAAACCTGATCCAAAAGTGTCCTATGGCTAAGTACAACTGTCTGGCTTCCAAGCTTTGAAATCCCGTAATGTCTACGCCTTACTTGAATAATTTCTGCTTATGTGGGATGAGGTCATAATTTAAACCAACTCCCTTTGGAGAGCAGTGCACACTGTAAAAGACATCTTGATTCTAGTTTATTTAAATTATGAGATTTAGCTGTATTTTATCTTTAAAATGTGTTTGCTAGTCTCACACATACAATTTTATTTGCTAGAAAAATCTTTCAGGAACAAACTAGTAAATAATAATTTGCTTCACAAATTAAATTAAGAACAATCTGCTTTGTTGGAGGAGTTACTCCTCTAGTAGGTTAAAAAAGAAACCACTATGTTTTTACTTTGTACAGTAAAGTACGATTTTTCTCTGTAAAGTAAATCGTTTTCTAAATATAAAGTTGATGATCCTTTCTGACCGTGGCAAATGAATAACATTTTGGCTGCAACGATTGAAATCATAGCCAGTTTCACTCCCTCACTCCTGTTTGTGGGTTGTGTGTGTGCACGCGCATTTTTGATGGTTTTATATTTCCTAATGATTCTTAAATAGATTCTGAAACTGAGATTCTAGGCATAGATATGACTATACCTTCTTATACAGGTAGTGTGCCCTCATAGCTAGTGTTAATTGAGTTAACTGGAGTTAATTAGATGATGAACAGTCTGTTCTCTGTGCTCAGCAACAAGAAAACTGACGTGGTATGAAGAAGGAATTCTATTGCACTGCGGAGGGGTCAATTACTGTAGGAATCAATGCACATATATGTTTAAATTTTAAAAAAAGAAAACCTGGATTAACAACTGTCAGCAGAAATTTTCTTTTCTCCCCTCACTCTTCTACCTCATAACAGGACTGTTTATTTCAGTCCTATTCCTCTGCTATCTCTTACACCTGTGTGAATGTACTAGAGAAAACTGATAGTCTTGCAGCTTGTATAGTGATTTCAGAGGCAAGGTAGCATTGTATGTTTTGTGTAAGTGGGGATTTCTGAGATTTCATTCCACTGTGGTATGAAAAACAAAGTTACTATGAGAGTAAGTGAATATATCACTTCTCAAACTAAAAATATTGCATGATTTTAGGACTATAGTTGATGACTCTTCTACAAGAGGTACATCTTTTCCCATACCAGCGTCAAGGACAAAAAAATCTTATTGTTGGTAATTTTTATTTCACTTTTGATTGGTTAAGAGTTGTCTAAATCAGTCTGTTCTATAACATCTTACTTATTTTAACAACTTATAAACTGAAATGAAAATTGAGCCCAAAAGATCTTATGAAGAAATAGGGGAATATCTCTACTTTTAATTTGAAACTAAAAAGTGCATTTTCTCTAATAGTTAAAAATGGAAATGTTTTGTGATACTTTAACTAAAAAAAATGGGTAATGTAAGGTTGTATTTGTAGTTTGTAGCCAGAGGATTACTGGAAGGATTAGAAGATTGCTGGAAAACTAGCACTACCATCCTATTCTGTAGTATTTTTAACAAACAATTCCAATTCTTGACATTCTTTTTGTAATGCATAGAAGGAAAAATCTTTTTCAATATACTGGCTAATAACGAGAGAGACCTAAGAATATTTAGAAACTATCAGCAGTTTTTGTATGAGGAGCCATGACTGCTCTTGTTTTCCCACAAACAGACTACATGTTTTTTTTACTTAATTTTGTAATTTTGAAAATAGATCTACTCTTTCTGTGTTAGAGTGTATGGTTCATCCTATTAATGTTTTCTCTTCATCCTTTAAATATGGTTTTACATTTTTATCTATATTCTAATTTTCATGGAATTATGTGCTAATCAGTGCTTTTAATAATGTGTTTACATTTTACTTCTTTCAGGAGAGGTGAGAAAGTAAATTTAGGTGTATTTTAATTTGTGTAAGTTCTATACTTTCTGTAGTTTGCATTGCAGATTATATATATTTGATTATATGCTTATATCTGTATGCGTATAGATGTGTATTATAACACTTCTTAGCTGGTTAGACACACAGAGGTTTTACTGATCCTCAGACACTGTTTCTTTCAGAATTAGTTAATACTGCTGTGACTGCAGGATACTAAAACAATATTAAGTGAATGGCTTAGGGATGGTAGTGTAGCTACTACTGGAATGTATTCCACTGCAGAATGGAACTGAGTGCAGGATGGCCACACAGACGCCTACCTAGTGTCTCCTTAAACTGGAGCCTGGGGCCAAGTTCAGTGTTGCAGTACTTAAGTATGTCTGTAAACTCCTAGATGGCATGCATTACCCTACCATCAGAGCAGTGACTGCTATGTCCTGCACACCTGGACAGCTGTGATGTCTCCTGTGTGAGGTGAGAGAAAGGCTAGTGTTTGTATTTCAAAGTGTTACTTTGATCAGCTTTTTTTCACCCTTAGTGTCTACTGCGGGTGAGGTGTTATTGCAGTGGCACAAGTTAGAAGATATTCTTCAAACATTTCCCAATTTCAGAAGTTATTTCAAATGAGAGATGGAGGTTTCCATAGTTGGTGCCATGTTTGCATGGCAATAGCTTTGGAACCTTTTCAGGATCTTCCTAGTTTCTGTAAAATGTAGATTGCGAGTCTGAATATCAGTTTAGGACATAAAAGATGCAGTTAGCTTGTAGGTCTGCTTCTTGGTAAAGGTAGGATTAGCAATTGCTTGTAGCTTAAAAATAACCAAGGTCCTATTCCTTTCTTGTTTAAGCCTTGGGAAGCCATTGAAGGAAAACCCATCCAGTTACTGCTCAAGGAGGGGAAGGGAAGGGATTGGATGGGACCATCCTTTGTAAAAATGATTTCTCGCTCTCTTTGATCTTTCCAGTCTTCAGATAACAGAAAATGGGTGAGCTCATCTCTTCAGATGACATTTTTTCTCCCCTTCAACTCACATTTTTTGCCTGTTCTAATGGAAAGTCTTTAGCCAGCTCCTTAGCCCTTTCTTTTTATGTGCATTTCTTTCCCAAGAAGGAACGTATTAAGTCAGTGAGGGGTGATATTAACAGCATGTAGACAAACATTCTATTTCCCAGCCATCTGAAAAGATGCCAGCACTAATCACTCTAATATGAGTTAGGAATCTAGAAGAGAGAATGCATAGTCATACATTAAATGCATCTTTGAAAGAAACAGAATGCAGGAATGTCCACAGTTGGTCAGACCTGTTGTCTGCCCATCTGCTGTGGTCATGACTGTTCAAAGTACAGGAAGCCTGCTGTGAGTCATTGGTTAGCCAGCCCTCAGGAAAATAGTGCTTTCCATCCTGAGACTAATTATCTCATTTCTTGACACATGGTTTCTGTTTTTAATGACGCCATGTCAACTACATGATTCTTTCAGGTAATGCGGCATTCCAGGGTGCTTTATGCTGGTATATTCCAGCATTTATTTCATTAATTACTTAAAAATACTAATGTATAAGGGATTAAAACCTGATTCAGCAAGATGTTTAAGCAAGTACCACCTTACAGTAGGCACAGTTATACTAACTTCAACAAGAGTACTCACAGGTTTAATATCTTGCTGCACTGAAGCTAAAACACTATAAATCCTCTCTTGTGATAAGGTTCATGTTTAGCATCCAGACATCTTCTGATGAATATTGCAGCGATAGTTCCTAGTATTACACTATTGACTGTCTTTTGTGCCATAGTTTAGTATTTCTGTACTACAGCTGACAGAGTGGGAGCACACACTTCAGCTTTCTCTGCTAACAGGTTGACGTATTCTCTTAAGCCATTGTTGAGGGTGACCTCTATGGAAAGGATGAGGTTTACAGCTTGGGGCAGTAATGTCCTAAGCTACCACTGCAAGATTTCCCTGAGGACATGCCAGTCCTTAGAGAATTACCAGGGAAAAGTATAATGAGTGAACAAAGAGCTGCAGATTAGAAGACTGTTGAACAATACTCATTTTTATCTTTTAGATCTTGCTTTCAGACTCCCAGCACAACATCAGGTGTTTGTGATTTGAATGTGCCTTATACTCATTGCTTAGGTTTGCAGAAGTATATTTTATTAAATCTGACCTCCAGTATTTAGCCCAAGAAAGTGTGCCAGGGTGTGAGATTGCTAGTTAATGTGATTAACGTGTGGAATTTGCATAATCCTTAAGCACTAGATGTTTTATTTCCCTTTCTAAGTTGCACTAGTGAGATATAATTCTTTTTTTCCTCTCTGCTTTGATTTTCTCACATTCATCTTCTGCATTTCGCATGCTTGTGTGGTGAGGAGCGTATTTAGTAGAGGAAAAAATTTGATATGAATGGATGGATGCCACCATTCTCTTTCACAAAACCCCTTTATGGAAGAGTTAGACAGCAAGATTGTTCATGGCACTTAAACTACAGGCTATAAAAGATAATGACCCATTGTAGAAATGCTCCTGGATTTGAAGACTCTACCTTTTTTTTCTGTTTGTTTGTTTGTTTTTAGGTCTCACTGTGATTGTACTGTCCCAGACCATGAGGTTGAAGCAGGCAGATTGTCCTCAAAATGAGCAGACTCCCCATTGGGCACTAATGCAAAAGATTTATTGAGCAGACAGCCAAGCAGGTTCATTAATGGTGAGGTGAAACCTTACGTACCTGTTTAAAAAATGAAAGGAAAACTAAATGGGAACTAAATTTTATAAGATGACTGCATTGGGTTTTATTCATTTGTGTGCAATTCAGCTTCCCATTGGCATGGACTTGGTAAAGGCACTTCCTGGTGAAATGCTCGTTTTGAACAGATTTCAGAGTTGCAAAAGGTCAATGAATTATTGTCATGTAGACTTTCTGCCCACAAGAGAAGGTAGCTAGAGAAGGGAACTTACTAGAGAAGGGAACATAAAGAGTTCCAACCACCTTTAAAGCTGTCCCTTCTACCAAGAATCTTTGGAATTGAATGGTGGTGCAAAAATTAAAGACAAGAGTAATCTCTTTGGTTGTTTATATAAAATCTGGCACAACATCCTGATCCCTACCACAGTGCTGCAATTACCTGTTATTTTTCGTGCTTATCAGCATTCCTTATAACCTTTCATCATGTCTGTTTTCTGCAACGTTTCTCCCCTGTAACCTGGACCTCTGTTCCAGTGATCTTGCAATTGTAAGAGCAACTTGTAACTAAGAGAGGTTAGGAGGCAGTCTGTCATAAGAAACTATGAAGAAGGCTTACTGTTTCACTGAGGAAGGAAAACAAAATCCTCAAACTGTTCATTGTGCTTGCTGGAGTTTTAATTACCGTTCTGGGAATGAGAGGCAACTATGCTGATGCGGTATGACTTTTTGGGGGATAGTCAGTTCTTTAATAAACATAGGTTCCATACAAAGATAGCAGGATAATATGCAGACACTGTGATGGTATTTGACTTCTCACTGTGTTGCATTTCTGAAACTAGAGCAGCATTTGACTTATTACTGTATGTTAAAGACAAAATGCTGGGGTCTTTGGGCGCTAATCATTACTGAAGTTGGTGAAACTGTGTCCATGTGTGGTTTTTTTTTTTACTATGTAAGAAAAAAAAAGTCCAGAGAGCCTTGTACTACCACAAGGCTTTACAGTGCCCCTGCAGAGTGGACTCTTGTGGACTCTCATCTAGCAATAACTGGCATCTGAGCTATCCTGCAGCAATGGGGAACCTACACAAGGGTATCCGCCAGCCACTTCAGAAAAGCAATGTGTTACATCTAGCAAAGGGATCTGAGTTTGGTTAGCTGGTCCCTTCAGCTGAAGCTTTCTGCTATCTGTCACATTATGCAGACTGTAGTTTAAGAACCACGTAGTTATCCTAAGATCAGTTTCTGTATATTACATTTCAACTTGGCTTTCCCTTTTAACTTTTGTTTTTACCATTGGAAATGCATATCTTCTGAGAGGGCTGAACGCTGCATATCCAGGCAACTTCCACTATGGTCACAGAGTCCTGTAAGTGTTAGGTTAGACTTCAGTTTTAGATAAGTAACATAGCAAATGTGATTTGTTTTCCAAAGATAAACTTTCTTTGCTTTAAAAAAAAAGAGAGAGAGAGAGAGAGAGAGAGAGAAACTGCTCTGAGTGTTTGAAACAAAACCAACTAATTCCAAATTTATAATAGGCTGTGCAGCATTCTGTAACAATGTGCATACATGTATAAAGTATTCCCATTTGTAAGAATAATGTGCACTTTTCTAACAATTTTAGGAATTATGAAAGGTGTGAGGTGTTCAGATTGCAACATTAGGGTCATACACGCATTACCTTGCACACTATCACATCTCCCTTGCTGGCAGAAGTGTGCTTGATTTTTTGAGGGATTACATTAATATCTCAGTCTACCTCACTTTTATTATCTGAATCTAGTTTCCCTTATATTTTTCTATCTTTTATTGTATCTTATTCTTGGGGGAAAATGGAATAAGAAAGATAGTGATTTAATTAGTGCTGATGACCAGGGAGTATAATTGTCATCATCAGAATGAATGGCTGCTTTCCAGTTGTAGTAGCAGAGCTAGCAAAATTATGTCACCTTTCTTTATCTGCCTGTTATAATGGTCTAGGAATTACTGTGTATGTTCATCACATATTTTCCAGATGATTCATTAGTCTGCAGTAGGACTGCTGAACCTTTTCACAGATATTTTCGGTTTATCCATTTGTAGCTCTTCCATTTTTGTCACATTGTTTTCTCTAATATGAACTCGAGAGACCTGTACAACGTGCATATGCAGATTGGCTTTGCCATTAGTGCACAAGTCCTGTATAATTGATGTGTCTTTCTTCCATTTTAACTAAACTCCCAAAATGTTTTCAATGAATCAAAACTGAGCTCTGCTGTTATTTTCTCTTCAACAGGAAAGTATATTTCTAATTTCATGTTGGTTAAATTGTTTATCTAAAAACCTGTCTAATTATTATTTGTGGTTGTGAAGGGGGAGCAATTTCACATGCAAAATAATAATTAGCACCTGGAATTGTTTTGATCTGTTTTCCTCTGGCTAGACTCTCCACTAATGGAGGATTTCTACTAGTGAGAAAACTTCTATTTGAGTTTTTAACCTGCTGCATCAAAGTTAAACTAAGTAAGTTTCATAATTTGGCTAGGTTTTCAATGTTGTACAAATATTTTGAAATACATTTTCCCAAACATTTCTTTTCACATTAATTTTGCTTGGAGTGATTTGGGGGAGGGAGTAGCATGAAAGGCAAAATAATATTTACCAGATGAGTTAAATAACAGTATTTTTTCCTCAAGTGAACATCTTAGAATCAGGTTTTCTTATTATTTTCCTCATTAGGAATGTGACCTGTTTAGTAAATGAAAGCAGTTTGTTGATCCTGGTAAATGTCAGAAAGATCACTAAGATAACAATGTCACTGTCAGAAGTTCTGTTTATGCTATGATCTGAACTTTTGCCTTGAGTTTGGCCTAGTTCCTTTAGCTTTTGACATCCAGAAGTAAGCTCCAGAATACCTAAAGAAGTTTGGTCTCTAGCTGTGGGCCTGTAAGTTATTGTGGAGGATTGCCTCTCAGATGATAAAACAGCACAACTGTAAAGAAAAATAAACAAAAGAAGAAGAGAAAAAGAAAAAAAAAAAAATGTTGTAGAGGAGGAAAATGCTTGTATATCTAAATAAGAAATAAATACTCAATGGTATGTTATATTATGTGCATAATATGAAAGGAAACTGCAAGAGATGTAAGCATTTTTGAGTTACAGTGACTTGTACAGGGTTTTTATTTTGCTTGAGTAGTTTTCTTATAGATAAATGTTAAGAGTATGTGAAGAGATGTAGTTTAAGAACTTTGTTTATTAAAAGTTCACATTTGACATTGAGATTTCTGTAATGAGTATAATTTTATTTCAGACATGGTGTTATTCAGATTCTATAGAAACTTTTTTGTGGAATTTCCAGTTACTCTAATTGTACTAAAATATTTATATTTCATTTTATGCACATAAATGCATGTTCTTAACACTGAAGTCATAAAAACCTGAGATGACTCACAAATATGCCTTTCACAAGTTTTTTTATTATTATTTCAGTTTAAAGCCAAAAAGGAAACAATTTTTTTTACTCATAATAGCCTTAAACAATAATGCAGTGTATCTGTTATTTGAATTACTAAAGTTATAAGCTAGATGAATGAGACAATTTTGTTAATAAAGGAGTAGACAAAGTATTCCTCGTATGTTTTTCACATAGTATTAGTTAAGTATTTGAACTGACAAACTAACGCAGGCAGACACTCTCTCTAGTAGTTTAAATTTTTTTCAGGAAAACTTACCAAAAAGCAGCACTAATTGTTACTGAATTTTTAAACATTGAAACACTCATTCAAAGCAATTCATATGTCTTGTTAGAGAGGGCATCAAAAGTATAACTGCTGCTTCAGTTTGAGGGCAGTATAGATAGGTAACAAGCTGAAGAAAATCTCCTTCTGGAAGAAGATGAAAAAGATGATTGAAAATACCTATCACTTGAACTGTATTAAGCATCTAAGAAAAGATTTCTTGTCAAAATGGATTATGTCTTCCTGGTATTCTTAGGTGGTTACATTAGTCATTTTTAGGTAGCTCTTTCCATTAGATCACAGAGATTTGATTTAATAAGATCTGTGGCACAGATTAGCACTCAAAACATTCTGAATTGACTTGCATCCTCATGTAAAACTCTTGGACTGAAAATGAGTCCAATACTTCTGTGGACCTTCCAAGAGTAATTACTTGTGCTGACCTGAGAATAGTGGACTGGTCTAGGTGCCTCCTCAGTTTACTTCAGTTTCACTCAGAATTCAGAATAGAATGTGGTCCATGTATTAATAATGGCAGGCTCACTTCATTGAGGACTGATAAAATTTTGTATATTTGTAGTATTAAAACAAATCTGAGAAAACAGTAATGATTTAAAACCCCAATTGCATTTTCAGCTCCTCTCTTACAATAGTCTGTTTACTTTTCCTCTGATGGTACATATCCGTCTTGTTTATTCATATGCATAAATTAAGAACAGTAGAGGTAACAAATGTAATGTTAGAATTCTCAAGAAATTGCAAGGATCAGCCAGAATCTCAAGGATTTTCTGTCTCTCTTTATTACAAATATTTTTCTCTACTAGAATGTTCCATCCCCTATCTTCTTTGCTCCAACTCTTTGCTAAACGGTGGAACAACCTGCTTTGTGTTCCATTTGTTCTGTTGAAAGTCACTGTAAAGCTAGATCCTTTCAAAAGTGTTACATTCATGTAATGAAAATATGTAGAAATAAAAGCAAAAATTCCTGCTCCAGGCTAATATTTTTGGCTCTGTAGAACAAACTTCTATACAAAGGACTATACATCTTCCACTTAACCATCATATTAATTAAATTTCAGCTGACCTAAGGAAATCACAGCATTAATCTTCCATATAGACTAATCATCTAGAAAATGCTTCTTCAGATGATAGTGAGGTGACAGATCTATGTCCAGAGAACAAGTGTTTAATTTGCTTGGAAATTGAAAAATGTGTTTAATATTCTTACAGATTGAACTAATGTGGCATAGATTATTTAGACCGAAAGTGGAAACTTAATTCTCATTTATGCTACCATTCTCTCTCTATCTGTTAACAAAGATGCTAACAAAGATAATCCGTAGTTTGCTGAATTTAAATTGTATTCTCATATGTAAAATAAGTAATTTCTACACAAAGTATATGCATACTTTGTATATATTTACATACTTTGTGTACTGTCTAATCTTAAGACTTTTCTGGATTTGTCTTTAGCGATAACTTAATAAATCAGAACTGTCAGATTTCTGAATCTCAATTGTTCCTCTCTCGCTCTATTATCATTTCTTCCAAGAGGGACAGGGACTTCTACTGATACATGCATACCCCCATCTACCTATATGACTTTTAAAGCCCCAAATCTGGAACTAAAAAAAAAAAAAAAGCTGATCTAGCTTCAATTAACAATTTGCAGAACAGTCTTTCTTCTCCCTGTAATATGGGAAGTCTCCTGTAACGTGGAAATTAGTGAATGCAATTGAAACAAAAGAAGTCTTTGAAATGAAAAGAGTAAGAATTATAATCCTTAATTTACCATTATCACTCTTCCCCTTCTGTTTAAGCCTCTTTGCTGCAGTAATCAAAACTGCAATTGCTTAAACACTGATAATCCTACATCGTATGTTCATTCCATTATTTTTCCTGCAGGCCCTAGAAGTATCTTTTGACCATGATACAACTTGTCCAGTGATTGGCAGGTGTTCTGATAGCTCATTTCACAGCTTTCTTGTATCTTAGGGGTTTAATTGCTGGAGGTGCAGACTGTGGAGAGAGAAAATCAAGCCTTATCAGTGCTTTCCAAATTCTTGTTCAGGGTTTTCCTCTTTAGCTTCTACTTGCCTTTACTGTTTTAATTAATGCTTCTATGTCCCTATGTTATATACCTGCTGACTTGAAATCTGTTGTCATTTATCCATTATTAAACTAACATTCTATGCCTGATGACTTGGCTGGCAGCTATAGGACTACTGCCAAACTCCCATTCACATCAGAGATCCTTGGAAACAAGAATGTTAAAGATTTTTTTAAAGATTTTTCCTTTTTCTTTTTTTTTTTTTTTTTTTTTAATGAAAAGGGATAAAATTTACCTTAATAGTTTAAAGTCTTACATCCTGAAGCTCTTTGGAAGCTATTTAACTTGCATTGCATTAACTTGGATATTGTCATTTTTTCCTTTCATTCATGTCATTGCAGCTTTGGAAAATAAATTATTCTAAAAGCCACTTGGCTCTGTCTTCGAAGTTAAACAAAATAATCAACATTAATGGTAATATCTTTAGCCTCAAAGTTGCTTTTCTTGCTCTGGCTATCTTGCTTTGAAGTTTAAACTCATGTCTGTCCTCAAATAACTCCCTGCCCAGTGGACAACAGTATATCAAATTAAAAGGGGACTTATTTGAACCAAAATGAGAGTAAGGAAATCGTTACCATGTCTGTGAGGTGCCTACCATCAGGGGAGATCCATTGTACAGCCTGGTCTGTGAGAGGAAAAGGATCATGTCAACGGCTGAATCCTTTATGTATTGTCTGTCATAGTAAAGCAATGATAAATCGTTGCTCTCATTAGCCTCCCTGTAACTCTTTAGTTTTAGTGACTACTCCCTTCACATGGAATTGTCCACTCTGGTTTGACTAGGATGTGTTTTTCAAATCAGAGGTTTGATTTTTCTAAGAGAAGTGGACCTCTGTCTAGTAGATTTAAAACTACCGGTGACAGACTTGCTTCTCTTAATTAACATTTAGTGAGATTACTGTTATAGAAGCTGTCCATAGGCTTTTAGGTGTCTGTGGATCATGCGTGGGAAAGCTCCACTGCTCCAATTCCCACAGAGTTTTTTTCAGTGTTTCTGTACTAGCATTACTGCACTCTTCCCCCCCCCTTTTTTTGCTTTAATTAGCATTTAGAAATGCAAGTTTTTGTTTACTCAGCATCAGATATCTTGAAGATAACACATGAAATAAACAGATGTAAAGTTCCATACAGAATAATTAAAATTATGTTCACAATTTCATCTGTGTCTACATCCAGCTGAGAATGAGCATGCTCGGGGGCATCAAATGAAGTTAACAGGAGGTAGATCCAAACAGAAAGTTTATTCGTCACACCAAACAAATAGTTAAGTTACAGAATGCCTTGCTGCACATTGTTGAGGGTGTCAAAAGCTTGTATGTGTTTAAAAAGTGATTGGGAAATGTCAAAGCAAAATAGTCTCTTGCAAATTTTTGAAAAGAAGGAAAAGAAGTCTCTTTAGCTCAAGAGATTGAACTGCAAACTGCTGGAAGCTGGTGTGATTACTAGGTAAATCTATTTTCTGTGTTTTTACTTGTTTCCCCAAACTTCTGCTATTAGGCTATTGTCAGAGGTGAAATTCAGTGTGATCCTACAGTATTATTTCAGTATTTAAGTGTTTTTCCTCCTTGACCCTGTCTTTCTGTAGGACTGCTTCAAGATTATCTCTTTGGTTAAACATTTGCTATCTGTAATGCTTTGATAGTAGAAATTATTCTAGATGTATTCATTCAAACATTACTACTCTGGCGATGACACAGGTGCTTCTGCTGAAACTTTTAGGCCTGAGTTGATGTAATCTTTAACAATGTTTGTCCAAAATTTAATGAATACAATTAAAATGAACCTCAGCATTTGAAAACTAAGTTTGGAAATCCTATCTGCCATCAAATTTCATGTTTTAGAGATAGCAAGACTTGAAAACACTGAAATATCTAAATTTTAAATTACTCAGAATTATAAGCTCAGTAAGATTGGCTTCAACTCCTTTTTTGTTTTAACTATATCGGATGATTTTAACCTCTAATTGTAGTTGTATTTATTTATAAGTAATTTTTATATTTTTGGAAGATGGTACTATGCAAATCTGCTATGATAAAAAATTTAGCATGTTGCATGTCAAGTATACTGAATAATTCCTGAAAGGATTGATATAAAAATATCTTTGGCATTCATATAGAAATGACTTTGCTGTATTTGAGCAACTTAAGCAGCATCTCAGAAACTTCCAAGTAAGTGTTTATTGTCATTACAGAAAAAGACTGTATCTAGCTTTGAATAGCACAAAATGTCATTTCAGTTGAAAAGTAAAAGTGTTGTAAGAGGCAAATGTGTATTTCGTTTTGTATTTTTCCTGCTATTGGCTATTGAGAGCATGAAAGTTTGCACTTACCTTTTCAAACTATTTTCTCTCAAGACTGTCCCATCTGTCCAGAAAGTATCCCAAGTTGAGAGAGACTACAGTCTTTATCTACTCTTTATCTTGTTTCATTAGCTAGTCCCTGCCTGCCCCGACTTGTTCTGGCAGAACTCCCCGCTTGACTATTTGCCAGAAGCTCCCTAACTTGATCATTGTATCCGATCTTGTTCGTACCTTCCTGCCTCCACTCTTAAAACTGAAATATATGACTGTAGTCAGAGATTTTGCAAAACTGAGTTTCATGTCATATAGAGAAGTGGGTGTGTTATGATTTTTGCATTTCATTCCATAGCAGCATGATAATTCCGCTAAAAAGCGGGCTGTTCTCACACCTGGCAGAAGGGAAAGAGATTGTCATGCGGAAAGCCTGAACTTCTGTGACAGCTTTTCTACCTTGATTTCACATGCTCTCAAGCAGCTCTTTAATGCCAAAGGTGCTTTTGTGCAGGTGTGTTCAGAGTATCATGGCCACTGATGGCCAAAGAATAGAAGAGGAAAATAGCTAGCTGAATTTCCATCTTAGTTCTAGAGCCAGGTCTACAACTGAGAACCTCCATAGTTTATAAGCGGTTGCTCTCAGGAAGCCAAAATGGAGCCCACACAGGGCAAAGCTGCTCAGCTGGAAGGATTTTTGTGTGTACGTTACAGTAACCTAACAATGTAATGGAAAGATTTTATAATAGCGTTACATGAGGTGGTCCTTTTCAAAAGTTTACCTGAGTTTGAAAAGGTTGAAAGACACCTATATGTTGATGAGCTGTAGTTACTCTTTTATGAAACGTATGACTTGTTTATGTACTAAGCATACACAGGTGGATAGTTTCAGATATTAGTACTGTTAGGCAGGAGTTGGAGTCAGTTGGATATTTCTCAGAGCAAAATGCTGCAGCCAAATGTTGCATAGACATCAAAACAAAGCATTCATGGAGAAATGCCACGTAAGAATCACTTTTCAACTTGAGTTTTTGGAAAAATTCAGATTCACTAGTCTCACTTAAAGAAATGAACCTCCAAATTTTCCAGTTTAAAGTAATTTTTTGTTTTAAATTTAAAAAATCATAATAAAAATACTTTTTAAAAGGTTAAATACTTGCAGTGGAAATATTTTAAAAAGATGAAAAGGGAATTTTTAACATACTGAATCAAAGGTGATCACATTTCACAGAGGAAATATCTGAGTTTGGCTTTTCTTAATCCTGATTCAACTTTCAACTCTTTTGGCAGGGGAGGCAGGGGCAGA